>NW_005842091.1:1922862-1991564 GCF_000455745.1 Alligator sinensis
GAGCCCCCATCGTCTTGCACCTGCTGGTGAGCACCCATCGTCTTGCACCTGCTGGTGAGCACCCATCGTCTTGCACCTGCTGGTGAGCACCCATCCTCTTGCTCCTGCTGGTGAGCGCCCATCCTCTTGCACCTGCTGGTGAGCGCCCATCCTCTTGTACCCGCTGGTGAACATCCATCCTCTTGTACCCACTGGTGAACACCCCCCAGCTTATAGCAAGCCTCACCCTTGCCTCCTTGCAAGGCTGCTGATGCCTTGCACAGGAAGACCTGAAGGAGAAGGGAGCAGCGTGGCGTTTCAAGAGGAGAGGTGGGGAGGAGATGGTGAATTGGGTCTCCACTGTGGCTTCCTGCTATCAGAGCCAGGTTGAGGGAAGGGGCAGGGAAACTTGAGGTGGGGCTGGAGATGATGGACTGCATGGGTGGGCATGTCAAAACTGATGAGACTTTGGCCGAGCTGGGGGAAAGGGATGTCAGGGGAAGGGGGTTTTGTGACCAAGGAGTAACGACAGCTGTGGAATAGGAGGGAGGATATGGGTCCGACATGAGGCTCATCGAGAGAGCAGGTCAGGGAAGCATGAAGACACAGCCAGGCTTGCTGCTGTCCCCAACTGTGGCTGGTGCTGTTCATCCTTCAGTGTCAGCCGCTGATTTAAATCCTCAGTTTAAACTCCTAGGAAAAAAAAAATCAAAAGCACAGACCAGCGGGCAGTCGAGCAGGCATCCCATCTGCAGCCAGTAATTATGGGAGAGCAGTGAGGATTAGGCATGTCATTAAAGCCAGGCGGCTGCGGGCAAGGCTTCTCGGGTGATAACTGCGAGGCATGAAAAGCAATCCCCCTGCTTCGTGCCCGTGCTTGACCTTCCCCGTGCCTGCCGGGAGCATCTCAGTGCCAAGTTTGCAAGGAAAAAAGCACAAGTCACTTCTCTCACAAAAGGGATGCATGGGAGGGGGGAAATCCTGTTTGTCAGAAGCATTCAAGCCAACGAGCTCGAGCGCTACACGCCGGTCTGGGCCAGGCTGCAGCTCGAGATGGGGGGGCCTGGGGCTCAGGGAGCCTTAGCGCCACGTCCACCTCGTCCTCCAAGCTGTGAACTGATGAGGCTGCTTCGGAGGCATCCTCCAAATCCTGCCGGGATCCAGTGGACATCGGGTCCCAGCTTAATTGAGGCAAAAGGCTGTGGGTCCGGGGATGACTGGACCAGGATGTTGTATCTGGGCAGGGCCTCTGAGATAACTGGGGAGCCATGCTTGGTGCCCAAGGCCTTCCCCCCCCCAAAAAAATAAACTGGGTAACTCATAGGCAGGGACCCAGACATCCAGGAAGGGGATCAGGAGGTTGTTACTCTATAGACTGCTTTGCACAGCATGACATTTGCCATGTGCCTGTGTGTGGCCACACTCCCATGTGCTGCAACCCTGGCTGTCCCAAGAGAAATACGGCAGACCCAGATACCAGAGCTCAAGGTTTTCCCTGTACGTAGATCCAACACCTAGGCTACATTGGCAATGCTGCAAGTGCTATTTCGGCTCCTAGATCGGAGGAGCTTCTGCAGGACAGCTGTGTGAGGATCCCAAAAATGGACCCATTGGAGACTGGACTTCCCATCTCCAAGATCCTAGACTCAGACTTCCACTCCTCTGATGTTTGTGCTTGGACTTATCTTCTTTGGACGGCCCCCAAGTACCAGAGAGCCTCATTTGCACCGTGCAACATAGGAGACTGGGCATAATCTTCTTTGGACAGCCCCCAAATACCTGAGATCCTCACTTCCACTGTGCAACGTAGGAGACTGGACATAATCTTCTTTGGACGGCCCCCGAGTACCTGAGATCCTCACTTCCACTGTGCAACATAGGAGACTGGGCAAAATTGTGTCAAATAGGAGACTGGATCAAACTTAGGGTCTGATCCAGTAAATTCTTATATTCTGGGGAAGGGCAGGGAGCCCTGGCAGTCTACCCTGTCCACTGGTCCTCAAATTGCAAAAAGAAACGGGTCTCCCAGCTGAAACAAAAGCCAGCCGAAGCGATTTGGGCATTTTTACGGTGACTCGTTAGCATTAGGCCCATTTGCATTCAGCCTTTTTTTTTTTCCACTCACTTGACTTCTGTGCAAAGGTAAATACGCCGATCTACAAGCATTCGTCCTCTTCTGATATGTGCTCAGCAGCTGCGATATATCCACGGCCTGCTTTGTTTGCAAACTGCAGATGACTGGGTTCCTGTAAGGCTGTTAATCCTTGCTCATAGCAACCCTCCCTGCCACTGCCAATGAATAATTATAATCAGGCTTACCCTTAATGCCTTCCTGCCCTCTGACCCCGGACAACATTTCCAGGAATGGAGCTGATGGATGGGGGAGGATCGGGGACTATTATGATACCGTGTCCGGCTGATCGTGTCGGATAAACTGTAGCTGTTGAAATCCCGGAGCTGGGGGGGGATATGGTGGAAAGAGGGTTGGACCCAACTGAGGCACGGAGATGACTTCAGCTTTAAGGTATGAGTGGTATAACTGGTTGAGGACCAGATCCGGTCCCACTGGAGGAATAGTACAACACCCACTAACACCAGTGGAAATCGGGCTCATTGAATGGGCAGCATGCATGCTAAATTGGTGCCCAAAACTTTCCTCTGTTGCCAGCATTTTCCTCTGCTTTTTTAAGAACCATAAAAGAGATGGTTTAAGTCCAGCTTTCTCTCTGTAGTTTTGTGGCTCCCGTGTTTGGCCCTGTGGGATCTCCCTGTCCCTACTCCTAGTTGCTCATGAAATGAGAGACACTCCAAGCACTTCTGGCCGCATTTCAAGCCCTTCTGGGTGGTAGATAAGACCCCGGCAGGTCCAGAAGTCAGTCTGAAGCAGCAGACATGTGATGCTGCTTGTCTGTGCAAGGCCCTGGAGCGGAAACCCAGTCAAAAGGACTTAGGCACTTCAATGAGCACTGCCATGTTTGAAAAAGGAGGGCTGGGCAAAAGGGGAGGGCAGCCAGGAGGGCAATAATGGGTTTGTAACCTCAGGTTTGGGGCATGAGATTCAGGTTTTGGGAGGATGATTGAGACCTATAGGACAGATGCAAAAAATGTGAGTATTTTCAGCAGAGTAGCCTCAAAAGTGACACCGAATGGGAAGGCAGCCGCCAAGAAGGTAACAGCGGAGATTTCTCGATTCACAGAAAGTAGGAGTTACATATTTCTCCTCCTAGGTTTAAGAAATCTGAATGCAATCCATGTGCATGTTTTTTGTCTCGGGCCCAAGAAAAGCTCTGTGTGTGGCTGGATGTGGACGGGCCGAGATGAAAATCTCCGGCAGGCTGGTTTCCTGTCCTGGGCAGGAATTCGGGCTCTGCCGCTCCTCAGGTTTTCAGAGCGGATTCCTAAGAGTCCCACCGCTATTAGTCAGGATGCCTAACGATTTCCCCTGCTCTTTGCCCTGATCCTGCAAATGATAAGAAATCACAAGCCAGACAATTGGTGTGACCAGGTTATTTGCAGGCTGGGCCCTAGGTATTAGCGCTGTCTTTCAAATCCATCCGTAAAATGCTAGGGAAGGCAATGATGTGGTGGGGTCCTAGGTCTTCCCTGGGCTCCCTTTCCCATAGCTTTTCCCATTTGGCCTCTAAACCCTGCAAGCAATACAGCTCCCAGCCTTTCCCCTGAGAAAAAATTGCACAGTTGGCCAGACCTCCGCCCCCAACGAATGCTCTTTGCCTTCGGCCGAAACATCCTGGGGAAGAATAAATCAGTAGCAAAGCTCCTACTGACTTTGCAGGGAGTGGGATTAGACCGGTATAGGCATCTAGGAACTTGGAAATACTTGGTGAGCATGAGGAGGGATTTTTTTTTTCATTCTTCCTTGTCCCCACTCCAGTGTATGTCTTCTCCGTTCAGAGCAGTTCACTTTAGGTGGCGTTCCTCTACTCCCATATTGCCCTTATTAGATATGCCCCCAACCCCGTGCTGAATGACACCTTGGGCTCGGATCGAGCAAGGCATCGCCCCTCCTGCTATTGAAGGAAAGGGCAAGGAAGGAGACTGATTCTCTCTCCCATTTCTTTTCTTTCCCTCTAGGACATATAACCTAACTTTCCTGCATCCGTATTATCAGCCAGACGGGGAGGATAATCCATTCATCTGCTCGTCCCATCGGGATAACGGCATGCAGAAATGCTCCAATATCCCAAACAACAAGGAGTACAAAGTGGAGTGCACCTTGAGCATGGACTCCTACACCCAAAATTTGTATAACCCAGAATTCAGCAACAGAAATGCCTGCATAAACTGGAACCAATATTACAACGTATGCGTGGCAGGAGATGTGAACCCACATAATGGAGCTATTAATTTTGATAATATTGGCTATGCCTGGATAGCTATTTTTCAGGTAGGATTTTCCAACAGTTTTCTTTCCTTGTTGCTTGGAGGGTTTTCAGCAGATGTTTTAGCTGCAAAATGGATTTTGCCTGCAATAGCTTGCAATCGGTAAATAGAGGGGGCACGTCAAGTAAATGAACCAAAGGCTAACCCGTGTGCTACTTGGAAAGAGGCAAATGATGCCATTATTTTGTTTTCAGTGCATTTTAAGAAAGGGGAGTAGGTTGCTGATTGTAGAGGGTTTTTTTTTTTAATCTAGCAAACAGAGGTGTGACGTGATATAGTGGCTGGAAGCCGAAGATGGATGCAAGGCATGCATTTTTGAGGGCTTGGGGTCATTTACCATTGGAATAGCTTGGCAGGCTCTTCATCGCTTGACGGGACATCAGTCAGAAACATATGCTCCATCTCAGCCACAAGATAAGGGCTCAATCTCCGAATTACAGGGTGATGTTCTCTGGTCTGGGGTGGGGAGGGCAGGGGGGTCATAACACAGGAGCTCAGATGACCTTCTGGCTCTGATATCTATGGGAAGCTGCATGTTCAGAGGCTGAGCCTGATTCCCCGTCATCCTGCCCCGTCTGCAATCATCTGCCCCGGGCTGAAGTGTTCTTCATCCGCTTCACGTCGGGTAAAGGGCTGCAAAGTGTAGAGCAGACAATCAAGCCCTTTCTAGCTCGGAGCAGTGGTTCTCGCCCTTTTTAGACTCCAGGTCCCCCTTGGAAAATGCCCCTTATCGCTGTCACTCATTTGTTGACTACAAAAAATAATAATAGAGCAATGCTTTTGTTGTAAAAAATTCAGAAAGACCACACCAGGTCAGACTGTTTTCCTTTTTTTTGCAATCTCTGGGTTTATCTTATGAATCCCGATTGCCTACCTCATTGCGTGGCGACCCTTGAAAGGAGTTCAAGGCACGCCGCAGCATCCCAGGTGAGAACCAGCGCTTTAAAGTCATATGTATGGTCATAAGGCCATTATTTCTCAGAAATAACCTACACAGCAATGGTCTATATATCAATTTTCACTTGTAATTCCTACCTTTGGCTGTTTCAGAACAAGGCTGTGCATAGGCGCTCTTATTCCAAATTCGCACCTGTGCTGATTTAATTGTATTGACGCATGCTTCTCTCCATACATGAGAAATCAATTGCCTTTCTGGCATGAGTTTCTGTGAGGATAAGCCCGAAAGACGATGAGCCTGGTGAATAAGGTTAAGATCTGGATGATGTTTTGTCCACCAGACCTGTGTTAAAGGTGCGGAAGGAGCAAAGGGCTTTCCTGCACCCACAAGGTGCATTGGCTTCACTTAAACCATTTATAAAAGGGGCTGGTTGCACTCTTTGACTCTTACTCAGAACTAAACTGAAAATCCCAAACTGAATGAAGTTGCATCAGGTGAAGGCTCCTTTAAGATTGTCCACACAGAGATTTAATGCGGTTTAACTAATCCGCTCTAAATTCATGCCATCGGTTGATTCGCCTTCACTTTCCCCGTGTGCCCCGGTATAGACAGTCCCCTAATTAAACTGGGATTGATCCCTTCTGACTAGCAGAATTGCTTCTGATGCCAGCAACCGGGACTTCTTGGGGGATTTATATTCAGGGCTCATCTGCCCAGCCGGAGCATGTCATCATGGTGTGTCCTTAACTTGTGTTAGCTAACGTGCAGTAAAACCTCATTGGGACCAAGCAGAGCATTTGCAACACAGCTTAGCAGGTCAGAGCAAAAACCAGACTTTCGCTCGGGCCTTGACCCACTAACCGGGGGAAAAGCAACAAGCTGCTTTGCCACTTGGTTTTTATCTTGTATTAGTTGCTGCGTGATAGCTTACCCACGGAAAGACCGCACCATTTTTCCCTAATAAGACAATCCCATACAACTAAATTGCTCTCATCTCCTAGGCCAAAACCCCCCAGAGCTGTAGCAGGCAAATCTCCACTCTTCTTAAGGACTTGACTTCTCGGTTTTGCTCCCCGTCACTGGAGGTAGCATGTTGGGCATAGCTAATTATAATACATTATTCGGGCGTGCAGGGGACGGGCGCTCATGCATACGCATTGCTGCAGCAATACGACCTTGTGATGTCGTGGTGAGGTTTAGGGAGATGCCACAAGGTGGGTATGCGGTTTATTTGCATTTGCAACTGCGTGGGACGCTGCGGCTTAGCTAATGACATGAAGAGGGAAGAGGTGTGCCTGGCTGGATGGAGACCTGGTGTTAGATCCCTCTTGGCGAGCTGTATTGCAAAGTTTGAGCTTCATCACATGATCTGGTCCTTCCACTTTCTGACGTACAGGGATGTCCCCCCCCGGGTTATGCCCTTCAGTTCCTCTCATCAGCGCCCTTCCATTCCTGTCTAGCTTATTTCTCTTTTCCTATTTGATTCCCTTTTAATTTAGTTAATTGCCAATAATTACCTCTTCGCATTTCTAAGCCATGTGATTGCCTTTTCAACATCCCTGTCTATTCTTGTAGGCAGACAGGGTTCTTTTGGGTAAATCTGATATCTTTTTTATTAGACCGACTCAAATAGATGGGAAAAAATGTCTTCTGTAATCTGAGAGCAATAAGGAGCCTAGCTCCCAATGAAAATAGCCTGCTGCATGTAGTTTGTCAGCTCTCAAATGCTGGCCTCATGGCCTGGCTTGAATTACATTACTGCTGGTATTGGTGTCTCTATAAAAAACCCATCCAGAATGGGTCAGATGGGGCCCAGGCATCCACTATTTTCCATTTGGAAAACTACTTGGGTGCCTGAATGTGTCAAGAGAAGAGCAGCCTCATTGATTTTTTTTTCTTTTAATATTCCTAATGGGCAGTGTGTGCTGCATGGGAGAAGGAGGGAAATAAAAATCAGGCTGGTAGGCAGATCGGAGAATGTCATCCCAATAGGCAGTATCCCTCTCCTGCTGTTGGGTCTACACTTTGGCCGAGCTGGACTGATCTCTCAGAGCCTCACACCGCTCGGCCGCGACTTCGTTACAGAGGAAGGACGGGGACGGATGCACTGCAGATTCTCCGTGCTAGTCCATGCTGCTTTTTAACCTCCTGGGAATTTTTGGTGGACCGCAATGTATGCATTCCACCCTGTTTCCCGAGCAGACACTAGCCCAGATGCGCTGGAGAAACGTGTCCCGGGAAGAAAACATTTCCTAGCGCAGAGCGCTTCCAAGGTTTGCGGCGAGTCCTCTGGGAACAGCAGAGGTCTAGCGAAGTCTGGTATTGAATAGATAGATCATTGTGACATCCCGCTTTCAGATACCGAGAGGTTTGTGTTTAGTTTTAATAACGCTGCTCGGGCCGTCAGAATACTAAAATGCACTTCCAGCTGACACTCTTCTTCTGTCCGCATCCCTTGAATGCTTTGATAGCTGGCTTTCACAAACGGAGAGCGTGACTGCAGATAAAGGGGTAGTTTAGGAGTCAAGGCTTTGGCTGAAAAGTGATGCTAGAATATGGGGAGTATAAAGTATTACCAAAGGCATGAAGTACTAAGTGAGAACAATTTCTGGGAAATAGAAAGCATTTAATAATTAGAGCTATTGAGCTGCGTTCTCATTAGATTTCATAAGCTAAGCAGGGTGGGCCAGGTCAGCATTTAGATGAGACCTCCAAGGAAATAAGGCAGGAAGTCTGGTTGGTGATGTCCAAAGGCCATAGACTTCTTTGTTCCAGATAGGGGGTAGGAGTCAGGCTGTGGCTAGACGTGCTGTCTGTAGGACATGACAGATCCAAGGTCCTCATCCGTTCTGGCCAATAATAACCCCACGGTGCTTTTTGCAAGAGGCGTACGGGAGGTCTCCAGCTTGGCTAACAGCAGTCTGGGGGTCTTGGATTACTCCTTTATTATTCTAAGCTGCGTAGTCAAAGGTTGTGCACGGTTGCAAAGCTGCTGTGCTCCGTCCTAGAGGTGGCTGCATTGTCGTGGTTGAACCCCTGGACATTTGAAGAGACGGTTGCGAGCGATACAGTCGGTCTAGTGGTTTTCCACGGAAGATTTCAGCGTTGTGGGAACTGCATTACCGAGAAGCCCTACTGCAGGCTGGTCATAAGGCCATAAGCAGTGCCACACGAGGTCAGCCCAAGGCCCAGTGCTGTGTCTGCAGCAGCATCAGGGGTGGATGGTTTGGAGCAGTCGTCAGCAACCGTTTTAGGCTGCAAATTGGAGGGACCCAATTCAGGTCTGCGATGAGTGCTAGGACCCAGCCACCGCCTCCACGTTACAAGGAGAGCGTCCCACCGTGGCAGCACGGGACAGCGACTGCTGCCAACGCCCCATGTCCATGGGCCAGATCTGGCCCCCTGGACATAGTTTGCTGAGCCCAGCTTTAGAAGGAGACCCTATGAATGAGGCATGTCTGGAGCCTCACCCGCCCTGGCATTTACCATCATTGCTTTGGAGATGCCAGAGGGTACATCCCTGGCTGTTCTGTTTAATAGTCATTAATACATTATCATCCATGAATCTATCGTCTCTCACCCATGAATTGTCCTAGTCCATTTGTTACCCAACCTGCCTCTACAACCTCCTGGGGTAACAAGCCAGCTACCGTATTTCTCAGTGTATAGGTTGACGCAGTGTAAAAATCGACCCCATTTTTCTGATCCCAAAAGTTAGGAATTTTGTAGATCTGATGTATAAGTTGACCTAACTTTTGGGATCAGAAATATGGGGTCGACTTATACTGGTGCCTGCGGGCCTGGCACCTGGGGAGGTGGGCGTGTGCTGCAGCACCACTCGCGGGGGACGGGGCCAGGCTCAGCGCTTGGCTGGTGCAGCCCCAGCCCCTGCAAGTGCTGCAGCCTGGGCCGTGCCAGCTGAGCACCAAGCCTGGTACCGCTTGTAGGGGATGGGTCCATGCCAGCCAAGCAAGTGCCTGCAAGTGGTGCTGGGCTCAGCACTCAACAGTGCCGCTTGCAACAGATGAAGCCAAGGCACAGCCCAGGAAGAGCTACTCGCAGGGGATGGGGCCACACCAGCCGAGCCTGACCCCATATCCTGCAAGCAGCTGGGAGCAGCGCTGCCAAGCGCCGAGCCCAGCCATGCCAGCTGAGCACTGCTTGCCGAGGATGGTGATACAGCATATAAGTTAAGGTTGAATTTTAAGAGTTAAAAATTGCGCTTCCAAACTCCATTTATACACCGTGAAATGCATTACATGTTGCATAAAAAAAGTCCGTGGTCCATACAAGAGATCGCTTAGTTGGTGTGATGGGCCCTGTCTCTTCTCCCTCCCGGAGCGCCACTTCCAATGGGGCTGCCTAAGCCTAGAAGCACAAATCCGTGTGGAGGCACAACACCCCTTCGTGAAGCCTGACTTCCCAATGTGATGAGTGCTCACAGCTCCCTTTGAAGCTGGAAGGCATGGTGAACAGCCCAGCAGCCCCTCAGAAAGCCGAGCCCCCTATTAAGCTGCCTAAATATGGATCCAGGTGCCTCGCTTTAGGCAGCAGTGCTGGGTGGATTTTTCTTTTTTCTTTTTTGGGCCAGCTGGTATTAATTGCAGGCTTGGAAGTAACTTGGCACGCGGCGCTGGAGTCTCCCTAGCAAAGTGAAAGCAATGCTCCGGTCCAGGCAGAGCTATAAGTCAGACGCTGCAGCCAGAAGCCCCGGATAATAAAATCATTAAGGAAATACTAACGACCATGGCCGCATCCATGTGTGCGGGAGAGGATAATAATTCCTTATGTAATCCTGCAAATGATTCATGTTTTGATTCCCTTCATTTGTTGTGTAATAGGCTAATTCATGTATATATTTGTTACGAAGGCACGTTCAATGGCGAATTATGTGAACTAATTAGTTTATTACAGAATAAATGAAAGGAGATGGAACCTAAATTAACTGTGAGGTTTGGCATGATATTAAGATCCCTTTATTGCACATGAATTTCAGGAGCAACAATAAGAGCAGTAATTATGGGTATTGTTGTCATACTACAAATGATGAATTACCCACCTAACCAAAGCCTAATTTAATCTGAATTACTGACACCGTTTCACCGGGCAACCCAAACACTGCCACCTTCGAAACCAGAAATTACAGTACGGAAAGGCCTGAGCTAAAGTTGGAGCGTAGCTAAGAGTTACCGTGCAGGGAAAGGAAGGGTGATGGAGGTTGATTTGAAACATCGAAACAGTTACTGGTATCCTTTTCTTTTCCATCATGACCAGGGATCCTGGTTTTCTCTGATTTAAAAAAAATCCCCAATTTTCAGTTAAAAAAGAAGTAACCCCGAATCCACATTTTCCTTGATTTAAAATGAAACATCATATATATGTGTGTGTGTGTATATGTGTGTGTGTATATGTATGGATGTGTATATGTATATGTGTATATATCTGTGTGTGTATATATATATAGATATATACATATATGTGTGTATGTATGTATGATGTTTCATCTTAATCAAGGAATATATATATGTATGTATGTATATGTAAGTATGTGTGTGTGTGTAGATATGTATATGTATATATGTATGTATATGTATATGTATTTATGTATATATGTGTATATATATATGTATATATGTGTATATACACACACACATATTAGTGGTGTTTCATTTAGATCACAGAAAAATGTGGATTTGGGGTTACTTTTTTTAAATCAAAAATTGGGGATTTTTTAAAATCAGAGAAAACCAGGATCCCTAATCATGACATATATAGGCAAGATCCACAATACACCCGGCGCTAAATTAACCAGGCATTTGTTCGAGTGTCACTGATCCTAATAGGAAGCAACAACAGAGCGTATGGGACAGCTTGTTCCCATATGTCTGGCAATCCTGGGGTAAACTCTGAACGTATGTTATGGAAATGTAGTGCTATATAGGAAGGGAGAGCTGTCTAGCAATTAGGAAAGGGAGCCAGGAAGCTGTTCATTCTCTCTTGTATCTGACTTTGGGTGTGCCCCTTGCAGCTTCTGAGCTCTCTGCTTGTTACGTTCCACCCCAGAAGTGGCCGCATTTCAGACCTGGGAGAAGCGCACATTCCACTTAGGGTTCCTCCTGGTTGAAAGGCCTCAGGAAAATAAATCAAACCATCAGGTTTTGGATGCAGCCCTCAAACTTTGTGAGTGTTTTGGTTTCGTGCCCATTTGGAAAACAAAAAACAAATTGCAAATTGCTTCCACAAGCCGTCGCGCTCAAAACACGCCGCAGCCGACAAGTTAATCAAGTCTTATAAGCAACACATCTCTGGCCCTTCATCAGAAGGCTGCAGCGAGGGAAGTCTCCGGGGAGGCTGTTTTGTACAAGAGCAGCCCCCATGCTGCTGTCAGCGTAAAGCATGGTTGTGTTCAAGAGAGCTGAAGGCAGCTTTGGCAAGCGAGCCGCGTGACATGAATGCCCATGAAAGGAAAAGCAGAATCACCTTCCCAGAGAAAAACGCCTCCAATACTGAGTGGTATTAAAGGAGCTGTCAGCAGCGACAGGAGTTCTCGGTGTTATCTTGATCGCTCGCCTAGACGGGGAACTTTTCACTGCGTCTGGCCACGCCGCAGCCAGCACCACGTTACGGCAAGGAAGGTGGGAATGATGAACGCGACCCATAAATATCGCCCCGCTCAGAAAAACACGCGTTGCGAAAGAAACCTGGTTGGAGAGGGTAAAAATGGGATGCTGGCTGCACCCCATTCGTTCCCGTGCGGAGGAAACCACCCTGAATGAAATACCCAGGCAGGGAGGAAATCGGTTTGAAGGGTGAAGGCAGTGGTGGCCTTAGGGTTGTTGGGGCCTGGGGCAAGAGAGTCGTTCAGGGCCCCTTAGAAGTATGGACTCACTATTACCCCACCACATTTGTATCGTGGATCTTTTTAATAGTCTTTGGGGGAATTAGATAAATAGTTGAGTGTTAAAATGCAAATACCTAGAACCATTTCCTTGCAAAAACTTCACACCGCCCCCAAATTGGGCCACCGAAAGTGTGGGGCCCGGTTTGCCCTCCCCTAAGGCTGCTACTGGGTAAGGGAAAATCAGGCAACTTGGCCCCTTCTCGCATAACCTTTCATCTCTAAAACCCTTGGTTCAAAGGTGATACCTGTTATTAGACCAACTAGAATTCATCTCCAAGCACTCTGCAATCATGAAATGAGCCACCACATGCGCCTTGCGGGGTAGGTGTCGTTATAGCCATATTACGCCTGGGGGAAACCGAGGCCCAGGAAGACTTAATGACCTGATTTTGATTCTCAGCGTCCAGGGAGCGTAGACAGCATTGGACCTTTGCAAATCAGGCCGTAAGTCACCTGCTAGGTCCCGAGGCGAGCCAGCAGCACCGCACCGAATGGGACCTCAAAGCCCGGTCACCCAGCGCCTGCGCTGACCCACGAAGCAACACTCCCTGCCATGAATGTATGTTGGATAAAGTGCCTCCGTCTCTTGATGAAGCCCAGCCAGAACAGAAAGCAATTAATGTCAGGAGCTGAATGCAATACAGGCCCATGCACTGCCAAATCCTGCTCCTCCTGACATGAGAGGGACTCGGGTTGTGGACTGCAGCCGGGGCAAGGGCCGCCGGCCTGTAGAGTTCGGGGCAGGGGGGAGCTTTTCTCCTCTTCAACCAGCCGCCGAGGGTGCATTTCTCTGCTGCGTGGCTGCTGCCTTTCTCGCTGAGCCAGCTAGCTACTTCAGGCACACTCCTGACATGCTGGCACGGGGCCCAAGCAAGTGCGACAGCAGAAGGCAGCCAAGGCCTCTTTTCCAAGCCAGAGTCTGATGTTATGTTCCCCCTCCTGAAATCCCCGCTCCATTTTCAAGTGGAGACGTGCCTCCTTCCCTTCGCCTTGTCTAGAAAGCTCCTGGGATGTTTCATGTCCTCCCGCAGTCTGAAGAATTAATTGTCCTCCAAGCCTTGATTAGGGGCAGAGCAAGGGACACAATTCAGCTCTGGTTTGCAAATGAGCCATCCTGCAGTCTCCATTCTTGGAGGGTTTGAAGACCCGGGTAGACAAAGCCTTGGCTGGGATGATGCAGTTGGGGCTGATCCTGCTTGGAGTAGGGTTTTGGACTAGATGTGACCTCCTGAGGTCCCCTCTAACCTGAATTTGCTATGATAGTATGGACATGTAGCATTTGGGGCAGTGTATTTACATGCATCAGCCCAGAGGATTGAGAACCCGGGTGGGTCAGACTTGTCACCTCCCCAAATCAGGGGCTCGGGTGGGGATTTTGTTGGTGTTGTTGTCAAGGCTGTTGCTGTCCTTTGATTTGAGAGGCACGTGCCAACCCCATCAGAGCCCCTGCTAGTACCGATTTAAAACATCCCTTCCCCTTACCCGGCCGTCCTCACGGTTGTGCTGGGATTGAAACAGCATCACCCCATCCGTGTCAAAGGCTGCCAAGGCTGCAGTGCTATAAACACACGCGGGAGAATCCAAGAGTCCTTTGTGCTAGTCTACACTCATGATTTTCAGCCTAGGTCAGGTCTTTTCTAAGGGCGTGCCATGCAAAGTGCCGAATACAGCCCTTCTTGGAAGCGATAAAGACCACGTGAGAATCTACCGGCCTTACATGACGGCCAGGGTGATTCTGCACGCGTTCCCATCCCGGCGATCTTCCTCCCTGTTTGCAAAGCTGTCAGTGAGATTAGTATAAACAGGGACCTTTTTTGGCAGGTTTGCCGCTGTGACAGTCGGTGTTAAATGTCAGGATGCTTTGATTGAGTTCCTTGCAGCAAGATTGAGCTATAGTGGTTGCCCAAGGTGTCAAATGCCTGTCATTTCCAGCGCACAGGATGCGTGTGGGATTCTCCTAACATAGCCTTTCTGTCTGTCTGTCTCTCTCCACTTTTGCACTTTCATCTCTCTCTAGCTGTGTCATGAAGGGAGCTGACAAGAAGAGTCATTTAAGCTGGAAAAGTCAAAAGGCCAAAAACTCCTATTGGCGACTGAGGGTGGCAGCTTGCAACACGCACATTCACAAGGCCGGGGTTTCCCAAAGTGGCCGGCAATACCTGAGACAATATAAAGCCCCCTGATTTTCCAAATGCACCGAGAAAAATTATCTGAATATTTTATTCACCGAAAGCTGCAGATCCAAGGTCAACTGACTTCCTTTGTAAATCCCTGCCGAACCTGGTCAGTGGTTTTAGCCAAAAATAAAAATAAAAAGGGGGCAGGAGGAGCCTACATGTTTCATTTCAGAGCAACTTCTCCATCAAAATGATGCTATGCTACTAAACTTCAGCTTAATTTGTGCTTTTTTATTTTTCCATATGGATCAAATGAACTATTTCGTTCTGTCTGGGTTTGGTGGGGGAGAGGGGGTTGCTTGTTTTGATGAGAAAACTGAAAAGCACATTTTTCCCAGCAGCTCCAAATGAAATTTTATTCCATTTTTTTTTTCCCATGGCCCAGCAAACCAAAAAAATAAATAATTTTTTTGAACAACACTAGTGCCAGGAGTCAGGCATCTAAGAAACAAGTCCTTTAACACACCCTTGGCTGGACTCCCCAAATCACTAGTCACTTCTAAAAATGTTGGCCAAGAGATACAGCTTGGTTCATTTAGACTGACCTCCTCTCCTGCCTGCCACAAGCCCAGTAACCTGTGGGACGGCACAGATGAGGTCCAGAGCCCAGATGTGGGCAGTGTGAGTCCTGTTGCTTTTGGAGGCTTCTGCCCCAAACACTCAAAGCCCCTTGAATTTGGGGGGGAGAGAGGTGCAGTAAGACCCGGTTTGTATTTGGCATCTCTCTTCCTAGTGGGCTCCCTCCACAGTGGAGGCGAGAGCTTCGGGCTTTCTCAGCCCCTTGAAGATCTTGCATGGCCTGGGAAAACAGCAATGCAGCTAGGAGTCAAAGCCATCGGGGTGATGAGAAGCCACTGTCCCCTTGGGGGCATCAAAAAAAGTTGAATATTGGGAGCAAGGAGAGGGTTCTTCTAAACTTAAGTCTTTGGAGAGCCCAAAACATGCAACGTACCCCGCAGAGCCTGTTTTATGTAGCCCTCAGTGCCATTAAGATGATCATTTTGGGGCTCAGCAGAGGTTCAGTGCCATACCCTTGCCCCCCTTGCCCCCCACGTGTGTATTGTCAGGTGCTTTTTGCTTTTGTGGTCAACTTGTAGGTGTCATGAGCCGGGGCCCTGAGCAAATGGATCCAGTCCAAGGAACTAGGTCCTCGTTCTGATCCGTTGCAATGAGCAGCCATGGGACTTGCTTTCTAGTCTGAAGTCACAGCGGGTGCATCTACACATGCGCTTTACTGTGCAGTAGACTAATTAGCTCTGCAGTAAAGCGTCACCGTCTACATGTGCGCTGATATTAGTGTGCAGTAAATTAACTCCGCCGTAAGATAGCACTGTCGGGGACAGTACTGTGTTACCGCAGAGTCATTACGTGCAATTAAACGCATGTGTAGACGGTGATTGTGGCTGTACATAGTCCCCAGTCAGCCCAGCCAGCCGGGGGCCAGACTCCTGCCCAACTCTCGTGCCCCAGCCACTCTTTGGCCACCCGATGCTGCCGCCTGTGTCCCCTGCCAACCCAAGGCTGCTCTGCCCTGGCTCAAATTGCTGCTGTCCTAAGTGCGCGTGTAGACGCTGCATCCGGGAGCAATGTTCTTTGGTTCAAAGTACCCTGGAGTTTATCTTGGTGCATTAAGCGCGCGTGTAGGTAGACCCAGCATCTGATAATCACTCACGGCTCTGCCTTAGTGTCAGCTTCTACTGCTGCTGCACAGCAGAACCAGCCTGCGTGGTACAACCCAACCTTCCTCCATCACACTTAGATCTAGCCTTGTTTGTTTGGTGTCTTTGGACTCCTTTATGAAATGCCCTTCCAAAGGTCTGGGCACATGTGCAGGAATTAGTATCACTTGTGTTGTAGTCATGCACAGAGGCCTCATTGGGCTAAATGATGTACACACATGGCATCAGAAAGCAATTAAACTGCTTAGCAATTAAACTTGAGACCTGGCACAGTGGTAGCAATGACAAGCCTTACGCTCTGCAGCTGGACCAGCATCCCAAGTACATACTGGGTTGGAGAAGGGCTGCCATGCACACATATCTGCTACGTGGATCCTGCCAAGAGAAGATCTCTTGTAGGCTGAACGTTGGCTTAGGTTGCATTTTGCTTGGTCCGGGAATTGCTCTACAGACACTTTCCCTTTCCGCTTTCTTACGTTATAAGACGCTGATTTACAGTTCTCCCAGTGGTAATGGACTCATTATTGCTGGAGTTAAACAGTTAAATACTTTCCCTGTGCATAAAATACTTTACACAAACAATGAAGACCAAGGATAATTATCATGGTAAATCAAACCTCATGAATATGTACTGAGATATGATTTATTGTTATAAGCAGCATTCATCTGAAACCGGGGACGTTTGTGCTGAGAGATGAGGTTTTTGCATTATTTAGTGAAGAAGGGAAAGGGAGACAGATAATATCCTCTGTGCTACAGATGTTGCTGGGGCTTTTAAAGAGTTAGGCATTTCCTTTCAAAGGTGTCAGCTCCTGTCTGCCGAAAGGCTGTTAGACTCCCTTGTAACAATTGCTGTCAGCTTCAATGAAAAACAGAGCAGCAAGAGCAGGAAGGTTGTGGGCACCCAGTCAACTGGTTTGCAAACAAAAATGTATAGGGTAAAAGCAATCGGAGCTCATGGTAGAGGTGATATCTTTTGTTAAACCAACTCAGCTTTTGGGGGGAAAAAATTCTTTAGGGTAAAAGCATGCCTATAGTGACAGATCCACCTGGACAGGAGGGAGTATTAGGATAGGTTGTGTTTTAGTTGCAAGGAACATCCTTCCTGTTCAGGTACTATGGCTCAGGCGGGCTGGACAATGAGATGCATGCACGCTTCTAGCTAATGGATGGTGTCCTGCCCTTAGTAGTCAGTGTGTGTCATTGGGGCTACGGTGCATTGCCAACCGTATCCGTTGGCTGTTTGTTGAGAACAGGCTGCCTTTTTTTGAGCTGTGGCTACTTTAGGCACGGCTTTAAACATCCAACACCAAGGTCCGTAGCACAAACCAAACTCAGTGACTTCAACAGCAAATACACCCACAGAGTTTTCTTTTGGGGTCAGCTGTATTGGTCTGGGGCTAGATGATAAACAGAGTCTTTTGATTCGAGTCGATGACTTTCGTTAGACCAACTTGGAAGTGGGTTGATGTTTCTGGCAAGCTTTCGGATAACACGGTATCCTTTTTCAGGCTAAGTGCAGTGCAGACTGGGGATCCTGGGGAATCAGTCAGTAGTCTATGCCAGAGGTCCCCAACCACCGGGCCATGGCCTGGTACTGGGCTGCGAAGGGTTGGCTGTTGGGTCATGGCACAGACCCATCACTCAGACTCCTGTCTGTCTGTCACGCGTGGAGTTAAAGCTGGGCAGCGAGGCAGCCCTGGGAGGGAGGCAGCCGGCTCCGTGCGCCCCGTCCCGTTCCTGTGCTGATCCGCAGTATGAAAAAGGTTGGGAATCATTGGTCTATGCAAGTGGAGAGAGCAGCTGAACTGCTTGGAGTCCAATCATAGCTTCTGCATGCGGAGGGGGAGGAAAAAAAATGGTTGTGGTTTATGGTATGGGTAGGGTTTAGGGAAACTGTGGCGAGGAACATAGCTCATGTCTGTTCAGTCCATGATTTTTTGTGTCAGAGTGGTGATGCAGTTGAGTCCATGGGCATTGGGCACCTCTCTTGAAGGTGTTCTGTCATTTTTCCTTTGATAAAGACTGAGAGATCTGACAGAGACTGGTCATTTGGGGAGAAACGTGCCCCTACAGACAAATGTGGGTTTCTGTCTTTGACGGCTTCCCTGTGCGTGCCCGCCAGTTCTGGCTTGTCTCTCCCACCTACCTGCCGTCTGAGCATTTTGTGCATTGGATGAAGCCTATCACCGTCTTTGATGTGCAAGTGTAAGATCCAGGGATGGGGATGGTTTTGTTGTCCGGGGTCGACATTGTGGGGGCTGTGGAGATGCGTTGACACGTTTTGCAGCTCTTTTCCAGGCTTGGTTTCAATCCATCAGTGGATTGGTTTGGTTTCAATCCATCGGTGGCCATTTGGGCTGTGGGAAGTTCGCTTCTGATGATCAGCCTTGCCAGATTTGGAGCCTGTTTAAAGGCTAGGATGGGTGGGTCGGGAAAGGTCTCTTTTAGTTGCGGGTGTTTTTCAAGTATCGGTTGAAGTTGTTTAAGGGTTTTCCTTACTGGTTCGATGGAGGGATGGTAGGTCAATAAAAATATAGATGCCTACAGAGGCACCTACACTTACATCTAGAGGGGTGATGCTGTTAACTGCCAATACCCAGCAGATAGTCGTCCTGTTTAGGGCTGGTAGCTAGAAGGAGACTTAGCCTATTGAAGCCAATAGCCTTTTTTTAACCCATTGCCTGGACTTTGAATTGGACTTTCAAATCCCATATTAACTGCTTTCCTTCTTTTCCCCAGTGAAATGGGACTTTACAGGACTCCACTAAAATCAGATCAAACACCCCTGTCATTCCTTCTTTCCTTTCCCACACGACATTCATGCCAGCAGTCAAACATTTTTGACATACCCCCATTCAAGGGCAGACCACCCTATCGGCAGCCTACTTCTTATGTGTATTCTTGGATCCTTGCGCATTCCCCAGACTTATCATCGACTCTCACAGTAAACTGAACACATCGGAGGGGTAGTTGAAAGTGTTACTGGGCTACCCAGCTAATAACAGTGCGGCATGATCACGGGCAAGGCTGTGAGAAGGAAAAAACCCAGTTGCCTGTTGGATCCCAGCGCGAGCTGGCACCCTAACGGTTGGATCCAGGAGAGCCGTGTCCATTTGCTCGCAAACAGCACAGATTTGCACTCGTGTCAGTGCAAGAGACTCAACACAAGGCTGTGCAATGATTGCTTTTGGCAGACTGACTTTCCATAGCGGATCCACACTTTGCAACACTCGTCGGTTGTAACGGCAAGGTTAAAAACGCTTTGCAAAGCGAGACAGGCCCCAGTGCGAAAGGAGAAACGTCTATGCAAAAGATATTACTCAGAAAGTAATAAAACCTGTTTTTCTGACCGGAGAGATTACTTAACAGCTTGTGTCATGAGGAAATAATTAAAATTATGAAATGGACTTGAAAAATATAGTTAGTGATTTGATTAGCTGCCAAGCGGTCTGCGTAGGAAAAGTAATACTCCATTATTCATTGGTCAGAGCTCGTTAGCCAAATCAATATGCCCATGAAAGGGCAAGCGACATAGATAAAAGGCCTTCCAAACGGCGTATTGAAGGCCTTGTAAACTTAGCGAGAGCTAATTAACGAGCTCCCTCGGTTTACGATATCATCGGAACTTGCCTTGACAGGGTTTACAGGATCCTCCTTCCCGGGCCAGTCAAGTTGAAAGATAAGTGAAAAACATCACGGGCCAAGACCCACTGTCCAGTTCAGCGTAATGGATCTTGATCCAGATCAGATCCGTCGTGCTTGCAAAGGATACGGCTGGCACAGAGATAATGATGTACGCGCAATATGGAGATGTAGATATATCAGTTCAAATGGACCTTTCATACCGAGATCTCAAAGGCTTTATAAATATTTGGCAGGCAATCCTGCATTCGGCGAAGCAAATTCATGCTTAAGTGCTGTGTTGAATTAGATCCTAAACTTTTGAAGGGAGTAAGCCAAAAGGCTTAACCAAGATGTCAGAGCTGGGACTGGAAGTCAGTAGGTCATGCTTTTAGCTCCTTGATCTGTCCATGAAGCAAAGTTGGGGTGGTTTTTTGTTCCCAGACTTAGTGAGGGTGCCTCTGCCAGTCCCATTAGTTCACGTGTTCGCAGAAACCGAGTCTCCCTGCGTGCAAAGGTCTGGCATCAGGGATAAGGCTACAATTTAGCATGCCAAACGCTTGGTTCTTATCATCTTTTAAGCTTCATTTCACAAAGCAATTTTCCAAATTTTCCTCCGTTGATTAGCAGGATCTTGAGGTTGATTTCTATCTGTAACAGTCCATCTGGCACTCACCATTAGTACTTTTATAATATACAGAAAAAGAATCAAGTGTTTCAGAGGTAACATTGACTTTCCTAATTAAAGTAGGGTTGGGGGGGAAGGGAGGAGGTTATTATTTTTCCTCTCTCTAAAAACTGACACCAAAAAGAAGAAAAACCTGATCTAGGACTGGACTAAAGCCAAGTCTCAGTACGCATTTTGGCCAAGCCCAGGAACAATGATTTTATGGGGAAAACTTGTAGACGCAGGGAAAGAAATAATGCCAAAAAGAGGTTGAGAGAGTGATCTGGGGATTAAGGTGGAAAAAACACAATGTCAGCTGCCAGCCTCCCTCCCACTGTACAGTAAGGATGTCTGAGTTAACCGCCGCCGGCTTTCCTCTGCACCTCCTTTGTGATGCTTGTGGGAACGTGTTAAATTGATTCGGATTGAATTTGCACACCCGGCCTGATTCAGAAGAGCAACTTAGGGTTTCTACGCTAAATATAACAGGAGAGAAGCGGCATCACAGCAATTATAGGAGTTCCTAACTTCCCCCTTTCTCTAATGACTAAGCTGCTGCATTTCAGCTTCTGCTTCCCGCGGGGCAGGAGCCTGCACGTCGGCAGCTGTGTCAGAGCGACTGCCACATGGTGAGGCCCCATCTCATATTATCCCGGGGGAAGTCGTTCTCCCGTCTGTCCCGTTGGTCACTTTGGATCCTAGGCTCGGTGATGTCAAAGCATGCGTTCCTGTTGAACCTTGAATCAAGCTCTTGCCCTGATGCGAGGGAGAATCGGCATGCTGCAAATCCCCAGTGTAAGAGGAAGCTTAGCACTCATCCCTTTGGATATTCATGATAATTGGATGGGTTTCACCCGTCTTTTACCTGGCTGAAAACATACATAGGAGAGCTCAGGGATTGTTCAATACCGTCAGAGAATGGGCATGGGATGCAGGACTTGCTGACTGTCCTATAGGGCCTTTGAGGGGCTAGCACAGGGGTTGGCAATTATTTTGGGTGGAGGGCTGCTTACCAAGTTTTGGCAAGCCATCGAGGGCCGCATGACAGGCAGCCGGGGGCAGATAAATATTAATTTTCTAAGTTTTTTAGGAGCCGCGCGGGCCAGATACAATGGCCTGGTGGGCCTCATCCGGCCCGCGGGCCCCTGGACTAGCATGAAAGCACCACCCTAAGCCAAACTCCCTTCCCAACACTACGGGGACCGACTTCCCTATCCCTGTCCATCTCCGGCTTATTATTGCCATTGGCAGCGCCCTGAAGGACCAGCTTGCGAATCATCATAATTGAATCTTTCAGCCCTTTCCCTCCAGCTGCCGGATGGAGTTCGCCACATATCTCTGAAATCTCTTTCATCAGGGGAGAATTAGAAAATGTGTTCCTTGCCGCCTTATCTCTGTTGATAAATAATTGCATGTTGCATTTATTGGAGGCTTTGAACTGGCGCGTGTGGAGGGGCTGTTTAATATGTCCGCCTGCAGATGACTCTGACTTGAACTGAATTTAATTATGGCAAATGGATTACCGAGATTGAAAGGCACCGGAAAGGTGCTTTGGGTCCTTGCAAGACATTTGGAAAGGGGCTTGGAGGGCCAAACGTTGGGACTGCTGTCAACTGAGTTAATCAAATTGGAGGCTGGAAATGGGAGCGAAGTCATTTCCATTTAGGAAAGGAGGTGATATTACCCTCTGGGAGCTCAAAGGGGCGAGTAATGAGAGTGTTGAAATGCTTTTAAAATGCAAAGGGGGATGTAGGCTGTTCTTGGCCGTGCAGCCAAATATTTGGGGTCTGAGAGTATAGACGCAGGGTCAAACTTGGCTCTCCCGCGGTTCAGCCTATCAAGAGCACTCCCATGATAGGAGAAGGAGGTGATGCCAGCATCATTGACTTCAGTTGGGTCCACAACTACAACTTCTTTTTTTATCTAAGTCAATAATGGGCCAGATTCACAAGGCTTGCTTCTGTTTGACACCCAGATCCTGCTCTGGCAGTATGGAGGGGGTTCTTAAATGAGCTAAAAATTGTATTTAAACTCAACTTGAGACCTTTTATATAGTCTTGGGGTCCGTAACAGGGGCCTTCTATATAAATAAGACAGTCCGTAAATGGATAGATGCTTGTTTTCCATCCAAGCAATTGGGTATTTTACCTGAATGTCTCTGGACATCTTGCGAGTAAGCCTTCTCATGAGATTTCCAGCTGGTTTGCTCTTAGACCATGCGGGAATCGCTTGTCCGAAGGTATTTCTGCATTTCACGTTGCGTGGTGAGCTCACAAAGAGCTGCCGGCATCTCAGGAGACAGGGGAAGCCAGGCGAGCTGCTTTCTGCATTGCTTTGTCTCGCACGCAAGTAAATAATGCAAGTTTTAATTACGTCTTAAATGTTCCGGGAGTCGGCGCGAACGCCCGTAGCCCTCTGGCGGATAAATCCCGTGGATCGGTTGATACGGGTCGAAGAAGTTATCTCATTCACAAGGAGAGGGGGGAAAAAATCACCTATTCATATTCGGTCCCCTCCTATCTCCCGAGCTGCGGCAGCTGTTTCTCAAGCAGAGCGCCGCCAGAACCCAGGCGTGGAGCAGCCTTCAGGTAACTCCTTTCACAGAGAGGCCCCTGCCATTTAATCACGTTGCTACATTCGATTTGAGGTTTGCCGGCCAGACGCCAATTCAGCAAGGAGGTATCTCCAATATGTTTCGGGTCCCCAGGCTCATTTTTCATCACCAAGTGGAAACGGATGGAGCACCTGTTACCGCAGCTGTTACAGCGCAACTCCCAAAGACCCAGCTACGGAGGGAGAGATGGGGGCAGCGGGGGAAGGAAACAAAACTTCGAGCAACGCTAAGGAGCCTGATTTCTTGGGTAGCCGGCAGCCATTTGATTTCCCACCAAGCCACCTGCCAACTCGATCTCCGCTCCGGTGTGAAACAGCACGAGCAATTAGTGCAAGTGATGATTGTCCGCCTCGCGTGCGCATGCCAGGAATTCGGATGAAACGAGTCTTGGTCCGTGCAAACGTGTCAACCGCATTCAGCTCCAATGCCAGGTTCCCGGGCCTGGTTGGGTGTACGCCACGGACCTGAAGTTGTTCCCAGCTGCCAGCTATTGAAGCAAGAGGGGGGGATCGAGGTACATGTTGTTTCTGCGTCTCTAAATGATCTCTCTTCCAGCTCATGCATAATGCAAGACTGAGCGACGGTGCAGCACCACGAGACACTTTCTATTCACCCAGGTTCAGGGTGATTCTTGATCCCAGTGTTGAGCGGCTGCCGACCGCAGACAAAATCCGACTGCCAAGATCCATGCAGACTTCAGCCCCGTCAGAAAACCACGGAAAGGAAGAACAAAGGACATATGCTCGCATCCCTTGTATGTACAGATCTCCCTTTTAAAGGCCGCTGCTGCAATTCCCATTGCAACTCATGTCAAAGAAACCCGCCTGGCTCAGTGGCTCTCAATAAATATAACCAGCACTTTGTAGATTTGCTCTTTGGTAACCTCCGGACAGATTGGCCATGAGGTTTGAGTCTGTTCTCATTCACATCCAGGTAACCACCTGGAAATCGGTCGTCTCCCTTTACAGCACTGCAGTTGGGTGCCTCAAGCCAACGGAGGTGTTTCAGGTCGACACGGGGGTTAAGCAAGGCCAGAATATGGCCCAGTGACTAAGTTTGTGCCAGGACATGTGATTTCTGAATCAAAAGTACTGCTTTTGCTGCCATTGCACTGTGCCGGGTTCTCCCCAGCGCTGGTAACAAAATGATGCAATGCCTCTTAGGCTGCTTTTTAACTAAATAAAAAGCTTGAATTACACAGCGGCTTTGGCTTTGTTCTGCACGCAGCCAGTTTGGTGTTAATTAAATCCTCGGCTCCTTTGCTAGGGAAAGGAAGATTGAAAACACGAGTATGTAATCGATTCGCCGTTTAATTAAAGTAACTTTCTTCCATTCAAAGAGTTTGCCACAGCCAGGCCAATAATGCAATTTTAACATTCAGCGCCGGCCTGGAAATGACAAGGAGTCGAGGTGGAATAAAAAAAATCAACAAAACGTTAAAACTTGAGCTTTGCATTCGAAGTGTTCAAGGGCTCAGAGACCGAGGTAGGCTGGAGAGCCCTGGCTGGAGAGCAAGGAGGTGCTTTAAGTTGTGCATTGCACTGGCTCTGACCCAGCTCTCGACGGGTTTTGTGCTGTCAGATGGGTTTGAATCCTTCTAGATTCCTTCAGAAGTGTCAGGCCAATATTTCGGCCACATGCATAGCGCTCCCTGCAAACTGAGCCAAGGAGAAAAGCAGCATTGCAGATCTGGAAGAGTCCCGACAGACTTTTCAGTCTGATGAGTAACAGGCATTAGTACAAATTTGACGTTTGCTAACTTTACTCCAGATTATAACTCTTGTTCTTTCTTGTTCCCCCCCCACCCCCCCAACCCCTTCTCTTCTTTGTCTTCCCTAGGTTATAACCCTGGAAGGATGGGTTGACATCATGTATTATGTTATGGATGCACATTCTTTTTACAATTTTATATATTTTATATTGCTTATAATAGTAAGTATGAATCGTCAGATGCACGCGCTTCTTGGCACGGTTTGGCAAAGTTGTTTGCTATCCCTTTCCCGGAGAAGATCCAGGTGCTGTGATTATGACTCCACCAGTCATGCCCAACGCCCTCCCAGCCAACCCGAAGTGTAAGGCTGTCATGATGGTATGGGGTGGGGGGTTTTTGGACCGCCTCCCCCCAAGAAAGGGCTCTGTCCTTTTTTGCAAACCACATGATATATTGTCATAATTTGTCAAGCCATCCAGTCCTCCCCCGCTCCTTGTGCTCTCCCAGTCTTGGTTTTATAACCTTGACTTTTGCTAGCCATCGTGCCTTGTCTACGTGATTGCTAACGAGAACAAACAGCACGCAGCCTCCCGCTGCCAAATCCCCAACTTTCTTGCCAATCCAGAGGGAAATTTGTTTAAATCAGGGACTGCGTGTGTGCAGCCCCTGATGCTGGCACGTCCTTGATTGGAAGAAACGTCTCCACCACGAGACCTGAGGGGCTTTAGGTCGCTGCGGTCTACTGGTGAGAGCGGGGAGCTGGGAACTGGGGAGGGTGGCGCTCTATTCCCAAATCTGCCCTTTGGCAAAGTGCTGCACCTGGCCTTTTCCATCTGGTCCACAGAAATAATCCTTTCCCCCCTTGTAGACCGCTGGGAGGTCTGCCAGCAGTGGTCTATAGAAGTACAAACTGTTCTTTTTTTTTTTTTTAAAGGGAGTTTAGCTCTCCTTTAGGAGCATAAGCTAAAACTGCAAAGGTTAAAAAAAATATATATTCACTAGTGTTTCTGGCCCAGCGCAGGGAAAGAAAGGCTATTAAGACATAGGCACCTCCACTGCCCTGAGTCTGCCAGTGCATAATACAGCATTCAGGTTGTCGCAGTTTCCCCCTTTTCCCCATCACTCGCCCCGGTACCCAGGCCCGTAGCCAAAGACATGCGGTGTGCAGGGCTCCAAAGACGTACGTAGGTTGGGACACTGTGTAACCCCCTCTATGTGCTCATGTTGTGAGTACCAAGCCATACTACCGCACCCTTTTGGGCACGTTTGGAGGTCCCTAAAGCATCCGCCCAGTCAAGGGAGCCGCTTCCAGAGAAAAATCCCAACTTCAAGGTAAGGCAAAAGGCAGGAGGTAAAGAGGAGTGAAGGAAAGGGTTGGATATTTCACTTGGCTGCTGGAAGATGACATACCAGAGCTGAACATGGGGCTAGGAGCCCTCCAAATTATGTTGTGCCCCTTACACATTAAACACTTGGGTATTCGACGGTGGAGGGGCAAAGCACCCCGGCTCCTAAGAGCGACCCCCGCACACATGGGAGGGTTTTCTAGCAGCTGGCAACGTTGTGAAGTCGAAGGCTGTCAGGTCCTCTGTACTGAGCTCCAACCAGTAGACGTATTCCCAATCTGGACCCTTTCTCCACACACATAGCCCTTCAGAGCAACCAGAAGCCAAGTAGCAGCCAAGTCATTTGTGGCTGAAAGCACAGGCTGATATTAAAGATGGGAGGATATCGCCAGGAACAATAACCCAATGATTTCTCCTGAGGATTCATGAGACGACGGCCCAGATTAAATCCATAAATTTCCTTCTGAGCCAAGCATGCAGGCTGGGCCATACGGGCAGCAACACTTCCATGATGTCTCTTGACGTCAGCCAGTCTTTGGTTTCAGGGCACTGGTTCTCATAACAGGAACATTTGCCATTTTCCTTAGGCTGGCCTTTGGCAGCAAATAAAATGAGAAAGCAAAAGAGAGAGAGAGAGAGCTGCAGAAGAGAAGCCAGAATGATGTTCTCTCTGTATCATGAGAACATCTTTGTCTGGTAGTGTGGCCTCCGCAAAAAAAAGAGGGGTTGCTCCATGCCCCAGACCCTTTTGGAGATCCCCACAGTGGTACAGGAGCTCCGTTACCCCTGGCCAACCGTGCCCACCTCCTTACAGCCCCTTACCTGGCCCTTTTGGGTTCCCTTTGGCTTGAATGACACATTTGCACTTGGTTCTTTGCCTAATCCGGTATCTTTTATTAGTTTTATGAGAACTATTTTCCAAATAGTTGGAAAAATTCTTCTTAGCAAGCTTTTGGGTATAAATATCCTTCGTCGGGCTTTATACCCGAAAGCTTGCTAAGAAGAACGTTTCCAATTATTTGAGTCGGTCTAATAAGAGATACCAGAACCTGGTCTGCCTATGTGCTTAGACCAACGTGGCTACGACCTATACCCCTATTTGCACTCGGGTAACTTATATTAGTTTTGTACACCATTGTAAACCCCACTGGGATGCAGAGCAGACTGACACGAAGCAACCCCGGGGTGGGGGGCAGCTGCAGGCAATAGGCAGCTCTTGGATTTCCTCTCAGCATTATGAGAAAAGAAACAAGAAAGCAAATGACTTTGAGCAAATGACTATCCTGGGCTAATGTGGACACACGACGCATGTGCCCAGGGCGTCGGACTCAATGACCTGCTGAGGTCCCTTCCGACCCGAACATCTGTGCATCTGTATGTAGCTGGGTAATGTATAGCAGTTTAACTATAACAGGATAATTCTCCACTACATTTGAGTAAGTAGGACTGTGTCTCATCCCATTTTACACTGCTGTAGAGACCAACTGCACTGGTATAAAGCAGTCGTGTATCCCTGCCCTAAAGAAATGAATTAGGAGGGAGAGCTTAGCAGCATCCCCAAGGGCAGTGTTCATGAAATGCAGATGACAACGCTTCTGTGTGCACTGAGTTAAATGACCTATTTCTCAGCGGTACCCGATTACACTATTTTATCAGTCCCCCTTTAACAGTTTTCTGGGGCTTGGGGGTTTTTTTGGACCTTCCAGGCCTTTGCCAAAATGCCTTGAAATGGCTTGAGTGCCAATTTAATAGCTTGCAAGGTTCTTTGGGTAGATGTGAGATCTTTTATTAGAGCAACTGAGTAGTTGTGGGGGGAAAAAAGTTCTTTGCAAGCTTTCAGGTGCAGTCACCCTTCAGATTTAAATGCTTGATGCAGCACTTGGCTTTCCGAGGGCAGATTTGGATGCTCGGCACGTCCCAACACTTAAGCAAGCACAAAGGTGTTGCAAACACCATGGGGCCACAATGCACGTGTGCGTGTTGGGTGCCCGCTGGTCACTTTTCCGACTAATTCTCCCCCTTGGCTTCCCCAGGTTGGTTCTTTCTTCATGATTAACTTGTGCCTGGTTGTGATAGCAACACAGTTTTCTGAAACAAAACAGCGGGAGAACCAGCTGATGCAAGAGCAGCGGGCCCGCTACCTCTCCAACGACAGCACAATTGCCAGTTTCTCGGAGCCAGGCAGCTGCTACGAGGAGCTCCTCAAATATATCTGCCACATCTTCAGGAAGGTGAAGCGCCGGACGTTACGCCTGTACAACAATTGGCAGAGCAAGCGCCGGAAAAAAGTCAACCCCAACAGCACCACCAACGGGCAGAGCCGCCGGGGCAGGAAGCGCATCACCTCTATCCATCACCTCATCCACCACCATCACCACCACCACCACCACCACTACCACATCAGCAACGGCAGCCCCCGGGGCCCGCGCTCCAACCCGGAGATCTGCGGCCTGGAACTGAAGGTCATGAAGCCGGGAGGCCAACTCACGCTTCCTTCTCCATCGCCCAATTTGCAGAGCCCTCCCGCTCCCGATTCGGAGTCGGTGCATAGCATTTACCACGCCGACTGCCACGTCGAGGCCCCCCAGGTGAAATGCAAGTCTTCCAACACCCCCACAAGTATTAAGCTGGCTGCTGGGCTCACCAACCACGGCAACATGAACTACCCGACCATCCTGCCTTCTCCGGCTAGCAAAGCCAACTCTATCCCAGGGCCCAAAGGGAAGAAAAACGGCAGCTCGCCTGTGCCCATGGTGAATAGCCCGGTGCGCTTGAATGCGGATTCGTTTGGGAAGCTGCAACACCTGATGGGAGAACACGGTAAGGGAAAGGGACCTGCCCGGCTGCTTGCAGGGGAGCGAGGGGCGCGAGCAGTGCCCTGGATGAACAGGCCGGCCAGGGCTCACTGGAGCTAGGTGCTGTATTTATTTGCATGTCACAGACACCCCCCAAGCTAGCACAACGAAGGGGGGAAAAAAACAAACTGTACTTTTCACCCAACGGCCCAGACACCGTTTCTTCATGCAAGGCGCCACCCTGCCATTTTTGACCGCTTGTGTTTAGGGGAAAAGGTGAGCGCGGTATGCAAATAGCTACGGTATTTCATAACTCAGTGGGAGCTCCTGCTTTCTCGGCAGCGATGACAAATGAACCTCCTGGGGGGCGAGTTCAGAGGCAGGGTAGCCAAGTCCCCAAGAGCTTGGCTGCTGTTGTAGAGCTCGCTGGAAATCACGCAACCTCTCGGTGCCTGAAAGCGGGGCCTGGAGGGAGGGTGAAATGGCTTTCTGCAGACCTGGAGGGAGCCAAACCCAGCTCCTTGCCCCACCCCGGGGAGGTTCACGTTCGGTTCAGTGCGAGGTAGCCCGTCTCTCGCTCGGCGCCACCATCTACTGTCCTCACTCGAGTCATTTAGGAGAGCAGCAGGAGTCGGGTCTCAGAGATGGCACGCTCATCCTTGTCTGAGACAGCTGTGAGGCTGAAGCCAGCACATGCTTCCCTTTTCATCAGTCCCCCTCCCCTCCGATTTCCAGATGCTCAGGAGACCCTGTGGCTTAATGAGGAGAGGGGACTGGGCTGGGACTCAGGAGAGCCGAGTCCTGGCTCTGCCACCGGGTGGCTCTGTGCCACTTTTTGTTCCGTGCCTCAGTTTCCCTATCTATAAAATGGGGAGGGTGATACCGACTGCCTTTGTAAAGGACTTAAGGAGCAAAAAATGGAAAGGGCTGCAGAACAGCCGAGTTGCTGTTGTTTCAGGACAAGACGTATTTGGGCTCCTTTATCTCGTTTCTGGATTATTTTTCTCCTTCCATACGCAAACGTCCCTCCCCTCCGAGATCTCTAACAAATCAATGGCAAACTCGAGGCGCTGGGTGTACTAAAGTAACAGCAACCAGAGTGAGGGGAGAGCGGGTGGAAACTGCAGTAGTCTTCTAATGGCAAAACCATTAAAGGGGTGTTGAGCTAACGGGAGAGCAGAGGAGCCCAAACCAGAGGCAGTGAAGAGGTCAGTCATGTCGTGGGCTTTGTCAGTGCTAAGTACAGGATCCGGGGATAAGGCAAATCGCTGGGCAACAGGCTCTGGTGCTGCGTCTTCTACCTGCAACGGGTTGACTGAAGCATGCAATGCAACCGTTCATACTGCCCCTTCCTCGGGGTCTCTTCCCCACGGCTGTGAAAGAAAATCCTTTTAGCCTTCCCCAGAGGAAACAGCACTGTTCTTGAGCCTCCCTCCCTAACCCGGAGCAGTGCAGCCCACCCTGGAGCCCCGTTGCCCTCCGCCTGGCAGGGATGGGCAAGCAGAGAGGGGCAGATCACCGCGGGAGCCTGCAGTTCGCCAGAAGGCAAGGCAGATCTGCACCTTTATAGATGAAGAAAATAAGGGGTGGGGGTGGGTGTGTGTACGCGCGCGCGCGCACACACACACACACACACACACACACGGGTTCAAGACCCTTGGGTATACATCTATACATATACACACTCTATATATACATATATATACACATATCGGTTCAAGAAAGCTTGTGGTGTGTGTGTGTGTGTACATGTATGTGTGTATGCACCCCTCTCTCTTTATATGTATAAATGTGTGTGTTTACAGGTGTGTGTATATGTCCATGTATATGTGTGTCTGTATATATATGTATAGATACATATATCTATATATATACACACACACGCACATACAGACACAAGGATACACGCATATATATACTTATAGAAAGAGAGGGGTGTGTGTGTACACACACATACACAGACCACAAGGGGTACACACACACACACCCCTTATTTCCTTCATCTGTAAAGGTGCAGACCTGCCTTGCCTTCTGGCTAACTGCAGACTCCCGCGGTGATCTGCCCCTCTCTGCTTATTTATTCTCGCCAGACTGAGGGCAACGGGGTTTCAGGTTGGATTGCCTGGATATCCAGGTTGGATATATATATATATAGTAATTTAGGCCCCTCATTAACCCTTCTCATGTTGCTGCCCCGCAAGGCATAAGCAGCACAGCTTCTCTTTCCTGTCGTGTCTCTTAGAAAGATGCACTTAGAGCTCAAAGAGCAGAGCAGGTTCTCCCCTTTTGAAACAAATAGGACATGTACCCAAAGAGGTGTCATACACAATGTGTCTCTCTCTCTCTCTCTCTCTCTATATATATATATATATATATACACACACACACACACACACACACACACACACACCCTTACACAGAGCACAAGCTTTCTTGAACCTGAGTCATTTTATCAGGCGCTGTGAAAAGCGGTGCAGAAGGCAGAGTATAAGGAGAGGAGACAAATTGCAATACAAAAGGCAAGGGAGCGAGCAAACCTAAAGAAACCTCCCAAAGAGCAGCCTGGCTGCCCCCACTCCAGGACGCAGATGCCATTGCTGGTGGCTTGTTTCACTTCTGATCTCTGGTCTTTTGTCCCTGGAGCAATGAGCGGGTGGGAGGGTTGCACAGCGCTGCCGCCTCACTTCTTGTTGCCCTGGGATAAACCAGCTCAAAGCGAGCCCCTGAGGCCAGTTGGCTGGGCTGGCTGAGGCAGGCCCACGGGGTGGGTGCTGTATGACACCTCTTTGGGTACATGTCCTATTTGTTTCAAAAGGGGAGAGCCTGCTCTGCTCTTTGAGCTCCAAGTGCATCTTTCTAAGAGACATGACGGGAAAGAGAAGCTGTGCTGCTTATGCCTTGCGGGGCAGCAGCTTGGAAAGGGTTAATGAGGGGCCTAAATTACTTTCCCCAGGTGTGACAGGTGGGCAACTAGAAGCAGCTGCAATCAATGATTGCAGGCCAGCCCAGACAGGGGCTTGTCCTGGTGAGGCTTGAGGCAGGTAGGCTGAAAGAAGCTGGAGCAGGAGCAGTGTGGGGTCAAGACTGAGCAGCAGGAAAGGTAGGAAGCAGCCTGGGGAAGGGAAGATCTTTCACTGTTTAACACGGGGCCTCTGGTCTGGACCCTGGAGATGAAGGCTGAGTTCCCCTGACCTCCCCTCCCCAGTGGAAAAGGAAGTAATGGCCCTGGACATCAAAGGACCAAGGGCTGGTGAGCCCTGCACTGGAAAAAGGCCCAGAACTGGGTGTTTGCTCTCCCCCAGGACTCTGGTTGTGGGTATGAACTTTCTTTCCCTGCATAACTATGTGGGGAAACTATACATAGCATAACTAAAGCCATTGCCTCTCTCTGGCAATGGCTTTGGAAAGAGGCAATGGCTTTAGTTATGTCGGTGGAAAGTTTCATGGTGGGGGCATCCAGTCTTGCTGCCATAGACACTGATGGCTAACCTTTAAAAGATGCTTATAAAGATCCCAAATCCTGCTCTTCTGTCCCTAGCTGCAGGCAGTCCCCCAGCCCAAGGCTGCTCCAGGGGGTATCTCTGGGTTTGGATCTGAAGCCCCAGTTGGCTGCACATTGGTGTTCAGCGTGCAGGTTGGAAGCAGGAGGAGCCCTAGCCAGGGATACCCTTCACTTCCCCTCTCCTTGCACAGCAATAAGGCTGTGAGCCCACTGCAAACACTGAGCTTTTCTAAATCGGAAGCCTGTCAGCTTTAAAGATGAATAGGCATGCATCTCGGGAGCTCCTCCACCATCTGCATCACTCCTTTCACGCCGTGTCGAGCCACGGCAGCATTGCCAATATTGCAGTCTTGTCCCAATCCGGGGCACCCGCTTCCAGGAATCCTGGGATTGTGCGAGATTTGGGGCGTTCTTTGTTCTTGAAGTTTTCCAGCCCGTGTGGTCAGACATAAAAGCTGGGGGGAAAAGTGGATCCTGGAGACTCGGCCACCAGGAAGTAACTCCGGAGGCACCAACGTTGCCACTTGTCTAATGCTTGCATGTTCCAGCGTTGTATTTATAGACAGACGGGTATTTATCGTAGCGGCGTGTAGGGTAAAAAAATAATTAGCGTGCTCAGAGGGTCAGAGTTAAGGGTGTTTGTGAGATCTGCTGGATGGTGTTTTCTCCATCGGCATTGTTTTTAACCGAGTGTACAAGCTGGCTAACATAGCGGGGTGTTTATATACATGATCATAGGTGGAAGTATGTATCCTTCGAAATGCTCTGGTGGGGTAGAGCAGCGGGGGCCAACCTTTTTGGCAGATGTGCCACAAATTAGCCCCACGTCTTCCCCCAAAGGCTGCTCCAATCCCCTGCCCCTACCCTACTGCTGCTCTGCTTGCTGCTCCAAGCCCTATGCTCCCCTCCAGACCTGCTGCTCCGCTTTCTGCTTCCTTCCCTGTGCTCCCTGCCTGATTCACTGCTCTGCTTTGTACTCCCTGCCCTATCTGCTGCTGGGCTGCCTGTCCCCTCCCCAACACAAGCTGCCCTTGCTATTTGTCACGCGTGTCACAGGTTGACCACCCCTGGAGCAGAGGAATGTTATGTGTCATGTTCTTCTGCTGCTTATTCCAGGGTTTTGTATTAATCACTGGCACGGCCTTTGCTATATCAGTTAATGAGGGCTCGGGAGGGAATGTGTTTACTTTGCCCCCGCTCAACCAAGGTCTGGGAGCAGGAGGTAAAGAAAGCGCTGAACAGTCAGCCGGAGCGTACACTGGAGAAGGCCTCGTGCACGGGGAGCAATGTTCTCTGTGCTTTACATGAAATAAAGTCATGCCAAAGGCTCTGCAGGCAGCCTTTCCTCTCCATTACACCTGTGTTAATTCGGGGACCTCCGCTGACCTCACTCCACCTTAACTTGGGGCTGGGATGCATGCTGTTAATCATGCAACAACAGCATCCTGGTCATGGAGAGACCCTTCCTCCTCCGGGATGCCAAAGCTCGGGATCAGTGACCGTTTCTGTCTCGCCAAAGTGCTGGAGCACAGCACCTGTTTGTCGATGGACGGCACGATGCTGGGAGCTCTTGCCAGGCATCTTGGGGAAGAAGGATGCATTGCTTGGGTCCTAGGTCTGGTTTCCATTTTGCCCAGCCTGATGCATGATTCTACCCCATTGCTGAAAGTGGAGCTGGGCAGGCATCACTGGGGTGCAGATGAGACATTAATAACCCCTTCTCCTTCTAGCAGGGATGCTGATGGGGCAGGAACCAGGGAGCAGGTAGTGTTTATGCTGATCCAGTTGAGCAAGGAGCCTTAGAGACCTTGGTCCCCCTCTATTAGCAACTGCTAATGACTTGTAAACCCACTGCTGCTGGTTCTTGCCAGGCCTGGGGTTCAGCCAAGGTAAATCCCACCTGCTGAGGAGGGCTCCAGCCTGCACTTAGCTGCAGGAAATCCCTGCACGCTGGACCAGCTGGACACTGCAGTGAGACCCTGGGTCCCCCAGCTCCATCTAAAAGTCCTGGCCTCCCTCTGGATTTGAATAAGAAAAGGTCTGCAGTGACTAGTTTCCCTCGTCTCTCCCAGCTGGGAAGAGGGAGCAGAGCTGAGTCCAGGCAGTGCCAGGGATGTGCAAAGCACAGGAGCGTTTGGAAGATAATTGCCAGCATTAACAAGGCATTAGCAGCCAGGGAGCTCTCGGCCCCATCTGAAAAAAAAGAGGCCTGGAGTCTGCTAGAAAAGATGCAATTGTGGGAAAGGATTCGCTCTCCTTTGTTGTGGATCTGAACAACAAAAAGAAAATAGCACAGCCTGTTCCTAGGAGTTCATGTGCCCTGCAATGCTGCAAGGTTATTTTAACAGGCAGCCAAGGAAAGTCTGGTATTTTGAAGACATCTGCGGCGCCAGTGTTTTGCACATAACTTTTAACGCTTTGATGGCACGGAGGAGATGGGAGCTGTGTGCCTCAAACATTAGTACCTCCAAGACTGCTTGTGCTGTTGCTTTTCATCCGATCTGTCCATTTAGGTCTAAATCACTGCTTTAGCAAGCAAAGGTGGGGGGTGCTATAATGGCTCCAGATGTGAGTTAGGAGAGTGGGGAAGCAGCTCGGACTGCTGCTATCCTGGGCATGAGCACCTGATTCACACCAGAAGTTGGGTATAAGCACCTGGGCGTGAGCACCCGATGGGCATAAGCACCTGATTTGCACCAAAAGCTGGGCGTAAGCACCTGGGCATAAGCACCTCCAAACAGGCCCCTCTCATGAGATGAGCAGGCAAGTTTTGCAGGCTTGTGACTTCTGCCTGAGAAGCAGCCAGACTCAAGTCCTCGCTGTCACTTGGCTTTCAAAGGCATGAACAAAGCCATAGCTTTCTTCTGCAGGTTTCCTCTAGAAGGTCCTGGCGTGCTGGACGTCCATGCCGCGTAGCACTGTAGGAAGCTGGGGGCTCCTAGGCCCAATGACCGTATCAGCTGATGGGTTCTCTATGGCCCCTGGGAAATAAGTTTGTGGGTCTTGGTCCAGTTCCCAGTGAAAGGGGCCCAGGTTTGGAAAATAACCGCTGTCCTGAGTGCCCAAATTGGAACCCCTGGAAGAAGGGATGTCTGAAAACCAGGCCCACGTATAGAAAACGCCTACCTAGAATCACTGGCCACGTATGAACATCTTGATGCAAACCACCAAATCCCCCAGTTACCCACCTCTCAACCTAGTCAGAATGATATCAGGAGCCAACATGTCTACCCCCTTCCCAAACCAGTCACTTCCAGCAGACCCAGTTGCAGGAATTCAATGAGACACTTATGACATAAGTGTCAATGAGACACTTAGGGCGCTACTGGGCTTCTCCAAACTGCAAACAGGATCCCAGTTCAGGCACCAGGCGAGGTTTCTGTGCAGGGTCAGGTCAACCCCAGTTTCATCCCTGTTGGGTGGCTCGCCTGCGTGTTGGCCGGGAAAGGGCCCCTGCGTGGACATGCGTCTTCCAAGGTGGGTCGGCGATAGCCCTGCCGGGCCCAGCTTCTGCAGGGGCTCCCTGCATTTCTCCCACGCCACACTGTACACTCAGTAGCCTATTTGATTAAAAAATCTGGGCTTATCCAGGGCTCCCCCTGTGTCTTGTCTGCAGTGAATTTATTATAAACTTATGAAGCGAGGAGAGGCGAGGGGGTCTGGAGAGGTCATGCTTGACCAGAGGTATTTAATCAGGTGCCCTCCTCAGCCCCACTTCCCCCCACTCTCCTGTATCATCTAAACTGAAGCGTCCTCCTAAATAGGGTGCAACATTTTAATAGTGCCCGTGACGCTGCTAATGAGGTTAGGGCGCTAGATTTGATGGATACTGAATTGAGAGCATGTGGTGGGCTGTTCTTTTTCCCTGGGGTGCCAGAGCGCACACCGGTCCCTGTGCAAATGGCTCTCCGGCGGTGTTAGGGACAAGATGCAAATAGGGTCTCTGTGGGAGGCAGCTGGTAGATTTATAATTTTGGTTTTTTAGGACTTAATGATCTTGAGGCCTTTTCTTCCAGACTGCAGCAAACACAGACCCTAGCACCCTACCCCAGTCATTCAAGCATTGAGCCCCTCGCATGTGATGGAGCGACTGCAAATCAATAGGCGCCCGGGTTATGATGCGACAGCGGGGAGATTTCGGGAGGCAGGCGTGAGTTGCTAACCCTGTGCGTGTCCCTTGTCCATAGGTCTGCGCAGGGCTTCCAGCAGGCTGTCGGGGTTGAACCTGCCGTGCCCACTGCCCAGCCCCCAGGCCAGTATGCTGACCTGCGAGCTGCAGAACTGCCCCTACTGTGCCAGCATCCTGGAGGACCCCGAGTTCGAGTTCAGCGAGTCCGACAGCTACGACTCCGACAACAACGGGGTGTACGAGTTCACACAGGACCTGCGGCACGGGGACCAGCGGGATCAGATTCAGCAGCAGAGGAACAAGAGGAGGAAGAAGAAGAAGAAACCCAAGGAGAAGAATAAAGTGGCCAGGCTGTGGTCGGCTTTTGGCAACAAGCTGAAAAAGATCGTGGAGAGCAAGTATTTCAACCGGGGGATTATGATCGCCATTCTGATCAACACGCTGAGCATGGGGATCGAGTACCACGAGCAGGTGAGTGACGTTCGCCTTGTCCTGGTTGGTGCCTGTGCCCTGCCTCCTATATAATGAGACCTAAATCCCTGCTGTGGGGATGCTGAATTTCAGATACCGGGTGTTTGCGGGGCACGGCTCACATCCTCGGGGTCGAGTGCCATTCACAGATAGCATCATGTCCATGCTCTTGAGGATTTTGAATAGGGGATCCATTGGAGATAAGCTGCTCCCTGGCAGGTCGAGGACAGAGGATCAGACTGGGACCTGGCCCTGTACATGGTTACGTGCGTGCTTGTCTTTGCGGGTCTCTACACGTGTGCTATCTGTTGTATGGGTCAGGGCCAGAAGCAGCCCCCAGACAGCCTGCCTGCCAGGGGGACCTGGTCGTTCAAGCTGAGTATGGTGTGATGTTAACCCCATCGCTCCCTCACATGCCTTCACTACAAAAACTGGCATCCCTTTACCACCCTAGCCCATGGGGCATTTAGTCTTGGGCAAAGCTTTGACTTTCCTTGCACGAATTACTCCACTGGAAGCTGTCTCCCATCCCTGGGCTACATGGAGTGCTGTGAAAGCCTTTGAGCATAACCCTGGGTATTTCTAGGTGATGCACTGTTGCAATTCATGCTCCAATATGAATGCTTCCCAAAGCTAACAAGTTGTCTCATAGGTATTTTGATGGCTTTCAATAAAAAAAAAAAAACCCAACAAACTCCAAAGCCCACTCTTATGACACATTAAAAGCAAAGAAACCATCCCGTCTTTCTCCCTTCAGGAGTGAGCACCACCCTTGCCTCCCTCCCCAAAGGTTTTTGATTTGATCTCACTGTGGGATGAGTCCATCTCTCTTCTAAGCCTTTTGAAGGGAGGAAGAAAATGCCTGCTGTTGTAGGTAATACAGGGAACAGCGGGATGTCAAGGGACAGCGTTTGCAGCAGAGGACGGTGCGTCCTCACCGCTGGCCCACTGGAGCTGAGGGCTAGCGGGACAAGGGGGAGAGAGCTAAGTCACCCAGGGAGCCAGAGATTAGTCGAGTTGTTGTGCAGGAAGCTGCTTTTCCCTGAGACTTCTTGGAAAAGCTGGTTAACCCCAGCTGTTTACAAATGACGTGCTCAGAAACACTGCGTGCTGCTTCTCTGCCAGCGATGGAAAATGCTGCTCGGTGAGTTTGCTAACCATTTGCAGCATCCCACCAAAAGCCTTCCTAAAGTGCGCACTGCTGACATGGGGAACGCGTCCAGCAGAGTAAAACTGAGCTGATTTGTCTTCTGGTTTTGCCTCCTCGGACACAACTAGTAGAGGCAGTGCAGTGTCATGGAGGGAGCCCTTAAGTGCAATAATGCAAAGGAAAACGGGCTTTCTTCTCCGATGCGCTGCAGCATGTGGGCTATGCACAGCAAACCAAATTGATCGAATAAATCTCCCTGGTTGCTTTTCCACTTCTATCTGTTTGCCAGGCCCACGTTATTCACTGAGTGGCTTTTTTTTTTTTTTGTTCTTTCAAGACAGTTACCTAAAAGAGTTGAGTAGCACACCTGCAATAATCAGCTAGTCCAGAGACACGGAGGTGGCCTCCGAGATGATGAAAGAACTTTTATCGCCATCACGTTTCGGTCTGAGGTTTTGAGTAGCGAGGTGGATGAATGCCTGTTTCCTCCCTTGAATAGGTCCATTCATTTGCCAGGGCGGCTGTGTTTCTGCAAGGATACCTTTTGTTGGTCCCTAGACAGTCTGTTGACTCACGATGAGGGAAATCCTTGGATCAGCGGCAGTGAGAAAGCACAGGTGTATTGCGGAGCGTGTGTGACAGCTTACACAAGCTAAACCGTGATAATTGTGTCCTTGTTCCTAATAGAGTACAACTCTAGTCTGCAGATTTATATTGGATCCCAGCCTGGACACGATTTGGGTAAACCGTCTCAAAGCCAATAGCAATAAAAGCTTCTTAAGCCACTGGCTAAAGAGCTGCAGACTCCAGCCGGTTTTGCTCCTAGCCGCTGGACAACTTGGGTACAGTAAAAAGGGAAAATTGTGAAGGGAAACCTGTGAACATGCATGACTGTGAAACATCTCTATAGCGCGCAGCAGGGATGAGACCGAGCTGAGCCGGGCTTCTAAATACCTTGCCCCGGCAGCCTAATATTAACTGGACGACCTCCAAGGCTTTGCCGTAGGCAGAAAAATGATGCTCGAGTGAAAGCAAACACAGCCAGACTTTTAGGTTATTCGGCTGGAAAGCTCTGGGCTTCTGTGAGCAAAGCCTGGGAGACTTCAGAGCTCACGACCCAACCAGCCCTATGCGAATCTTGGCGTGGGAGGTTGGACTAGAGAAGCAGGTTTGTGCAGAGACTTAAGAGTGAAGTAAGGGGGTAGGCTGCTTTGGGGTAGGACATGGGGAATAGAGGTGGGAATGGGTATTTTGGGGTTCACCCCAAGTGGTGCCAAAATAATCAGCTTAATCACAATGCCGGTGCTTTTTAAGCTTAGTGGCCCCAAAACTCAAGTACAGCCCTGGGGGTAGCAGCTGCATGAGCTTCTCCTAGGCTGTCCATGATTGAGGGGTCGTCTGTCTGGGAGATGACCCACATGCTGAATCTCTGTCTCACACCCTATCAAGCTTGGGAGCCTGGCAAAGCTTACTGGGAACAAGGGCTCCAACCCTAAGGGTCCACGGGGAAGTGGGACACGGTTATAAGAAATCAGGAGCAACCTGAATGGGGAATCCCTGTCCACACTGCTCTGGTGGCAAGTCTTTGTCTGTGGGGGAGCTCGCACAGCTAGGCCAGGCGGTGTCCAACCACCCTGTGCATCTGGCTGCTTTCTCCGACCGTGGCAATCGACACCTGGTGCAGAGCACATGCTGTGAATGGTCTGCCAAACCCCACCGCGAGCGGCGAATAGTCTCAACCCCTGGGTCCATGTTCTGGGACTTCCTCGGAGGTGGTTACAACTCTGACCAGGTTGGCCTCGGTGACCCTTTGAGACAAGTGGCATCTGCCAGCTGCGCTGCTGGAGTCCGTAGTGTTGAAACTCGTCCGCTCGTTTCAGTGAATAGCCATTAGCTGGTTGCCTTGACCTGGGCTGAAGGCCAGCCCTTGGCCAAGAGGTTTCTGTCTCCAGATCCCATTGGCCATCATGCCAGCTGCTCAGTTCTTCCCCAGGTCTTTGCTTTTTAACACGATTTAACAGCTGTTTGCTTTTCATTCCTGGCTTTTCTGTTCTGTGAAAGCAACTGGAGGCATCACAGACAGACCGGTGTGCAGTGGGGTGGGTGTGTGTGTACATAAACATACACACAACAATGCTGTGAAGTGTGTGTGTGTGTGTGTGTGCGCACGTGTGTGTGTATCTATAGATATACACACACACACACACACACACACACAGACTTCACAACATTATCCCAAGCCTAGGCAGGTGGTCTTTTTTTATTTGTAAGTACTGAAGAACGAACGTATGCCATGAAAGTTAAAATGGCAATAGACCTTTAGACGTCATTGAATCGTAGAAAATTCAGGTTGGAAGGGACTTCAGGAGGTCACATCTAGTCCAACCCCCTGCTCAAAGCAGGACCAACCCCAACTACATCATCCCAGCCAAGGCTTTGTCAAGTCAGACCTTAAAAACCTCCAAGGATGGAGACTCCACCACCTCTCTGGGTGACCCATTCCAATGCTTTCCTAGTAAGAAAGTTTTTCCTAATATCTGACCTAAATTTCTGTTATAGATTCATAGATGCTAGGGTCGGAAGGGACCTCAATGGATCATCGAGTCCGACCCCCTGCATAGGCAGGGAAGAGTGCTGGGTCTAGATGACCCCAGCTGGATGCCTATCTAACCTCCTCTTGCTGCAGCTTGAGCCCATTGCTCCTTGTCCTGTTATTCACCACCATTGAGAAGAGCCTCGCTCTGTTCACACAGCAGGTACAGCCCGGATGGTAGCATTTGCATGAGCTTTTCCAAGGCTGCCCTCCAGATTGTGGAGGGACAGCCTGCCTGAGAGACTACCCAGCTGCTGAATCTCTGCCCAGCACCCCCTCCAGCTTGGGAGCCTGGCAAAGCTTACCACTTCTCCTGTGCTTTCCATCCTGGCCGCAGCAAGGCACTCCGCAGTTAAAGCTCCCTGAGGCAAGGATGCCTTATTGCCCCTATTTTATAGATGTGTCCAGCGAGGATGCGACCTGCAGGGCTGGCACGTCCTCGCTCCCTGCCCACGTTGTAATTACAATACAAACTACCTCCCAGGATACAACAGCCTTGGTAGCAATGGTCCCGTCAGATGAGACAAAGAACTGATGGGCTCTCTCATTTACCCTGCGGCTCATGGTGTTAATTAGAGACGAGGCAGAGCAGATTGCCACAAACCAAAGGCCCCGAAACTTTGGGAAAGTTTCTTTGGATTTGAAACCCTTCCCGATCTTTGTTATTAGCACTTTGCTCCCGGTGTTAATTATGGTTGCTTAACAGGCTCTCCTAATGAATGGATCTCAGGTCGCTTCAATGGCAAGAATTGGGTCTTTCGGTAGCTAGGTCTCCTTTCAGATACGATCCATAGAAACCGGTAAACCGATCAAAGCACGGAGAAACACGGGAGACGGTTTCTTCCCAAGCAGATGCCCCAGTATACGCAGAACCCTCTTTTTAATGGGCCTGCTATTTTTGAAGGCAACCTAAGATTTAATGGCTGGATAGCCTCCTCACAAGACATTGTAGGCTTGGAACTGGAGCTGTAGAAGAGCCAAACAATAGAAACCAGCACACAGGTGATAATTGGAAGCCAGTTGCTTAGGGACGTTAGTCATTATTTTGAATCCGATACCCTTGTTCAGCACATTCATGGGACTGACTGACCCAGTTCTGTCTCTGGCTGCCACATCACACACCCATGCTAATTAGAAGGTTATGGGGTGCTGTTCGTTAGTGGCAACATGACTTGCATTTCAAAGGTTAATTGGCTGCTTTCGATTTTTATTCTTTTTTTTATTTTATTTTTTTTAATGCTTTATTTAGTTAGGTAGCTTCTGGTGCAAGTAGGAACTCCCCTGAGAAAGGACACTAAGCATGGATGGCCACGTTGATATTCTTGTTTCAGGCCATTTCCATAAATTGGATGCTTTTACTGCGTGTCCTTCGTGGCCGACAACTTGTTGGTGTACTCCAGTGGATGCCACGTTAGTGCAATGAATAAACTGAGCTGCTGGGGGTCAGCGCCCAGGTAGTTGAGACCCCTTTCCCGTATCATTGTCGAGGAAGGAAATGGCCGGGAGCTAAAGCAGGTCCTCGGCAGTTCGAGTTGTGCACGGCGTGGCGTACAAAACGCTGGCCTCGGGGAGCCGTTTGCCGTCGCTCTCAGCGGGAGGTCACCGAAGGATGGAGGTTCCCACTCGCCAGCCCCGAACTGCGTCGGAGGCACCGTCTATCCGCCCTGTTGTTCCTGGGCTGATCGTGCGGTCAGTAAAGTCGATCCTGCCTTTACCGCGCCTTCGTTCTTCAAGCGTTTGCATCTCGGGAGGGACGAGACGGAGAAGCACGCTGCTGTCCCTTAGCAGCCCGGCGTGTTGTTTAAAGGCAGTTATTTGCTCTGGAACGTCTCTGGCACCGGGATCGGCCGAGTACCACGAGGAAGCTGCCGAAGCCCCGGGACGCTTTGGAAGGTGGAATGTTGTTTCTTTTTCTTTTCTCCAATGCACTAAATCTAGCTGTTCGGACCACAGAGGAGATTTTCCTCCACCCCAGCAGCTGTCTAATGTGCGCCCTGCAGCAAGTCGTGGTCCTTGCAATGTTTATCCTCAACGGCTGTGACGGCCTCATTTCTCCCTCCCTTCCTTGCTTCGACTCCATCTTCCTCACAAATGTACTGCAGAGCAACACGGTCCTCGGTTTATGCCTGCCTCGTGCCGCAAAGGGTTTGCTTTCATTTTTGCATTGGCCACTTCCCGGCATCCATTGCCCTCCGCTGCCTTGCAGCTGGAAAAGGTGCGTCGGGCTATTGGCACGGTCCAGACACTCGCCCTAAAGATAACCATCATTCTCCGTGGTCTCGGTGTTGATCTCTCCTTCCCCTTGTCTCTGTTGTAATCACTTGTTGTCTCTGGCTTTACGCCCGGGCTGCGAGTGGGACCGCTCCTGTGTTAGATGCTTGTACAGCGTTTACCACCAAGGGGCCCTGATCTTTGATTTGGGCCTGCGGCTTCTGCCACAATGCAGATGATGGCATTGCTCCTTTCTCTCTCCAGTCCAGACATTCCTTGTAGGCAAGCTCTTGTGGGTAATAAATTCCTGATTTTAAAGCTAAGAGTAAAAAAAACTGTTCGTCGCTACCAGCCCTGACAACATGCAGACTTCACAGAGCCATTTGGGGAGCCAGGCATGTATCCTCAGGCTCTTATCTGGTATGAAAGTTGGCTTTCTTGATGGCGCTGGAGAGGGCTTTTTGAGCAGAAAGAAACCACAGGAATCGGATCTAGTCTGAAGACGCGTCTAATGAACCTTCATGGTGGGCCTGAGTTCACTTCTCCACTCAAACATGACAATGATCCTATGATCCCTGCTGACTTCCTGCCCCTGGGGCTGGACTCGATGATCCTCCGGGGTCCCTTCCAGCCCGAGTGTCTATGAAATCTATGAAAACCGCCGCCTTGGAGAGGGAGGGAAGGGCTTCATGTGTGCACCACCATGGAAAGGACTTGCCCAAGGCTGTACGGTGAATCAGTGGCACTGAACCCAGGTCTCCTGGTTCCCAGTGTAGTGCACCACCCACCAAACCACACTGACTCTCGTGACGTAGGATAGAGGCAAGGACACTGTTGCGGTTGTGGAAATCCCTCCGCGGTCAGCCTTGCTGGAATTCCTTCTCCCACATTTACCCCCAGCCATCTTCTCTGAACTAACCAGCCTTCTTTGCTGATCCGTCATCCCTCCCCTGGATCTCATGTTCTCGGCATCACCTTTTATTCGACAGGCAAAGTGCAGCGGTTTCTCCCATCCCTCCGCCTCCAGCTGTGCGGGAGTGACCCGTGGTGCAATTACTCACTCTGGGATCGATATCCTGGGCCAGCCTCCACCAGCCCCGGGCACTGCCTAGGAGCACACCTCCTCCCCTTGCTCTCTCTTGCATGCATCTCGGACGTGAGGCATCGTAGCTGCCTCGGAGCAGCCTGAGCACACCCAAGACACCCGAAAAGTGGGGCTCGCAGCAGTGTTCGGGGCTGGATTGAGTTGGCTGCATTTGTCTTGCTTTCAACTCCACAAAACATATTCCACTTGTTTGCATGGGGGCGGCCCAGTAGACATGGCCTTGCCCTGCCTTTTGAGCAGCCATGGGGGCTTTGGAAGGAGAAGAACGGGGCTAGTATCATGAGAGCGGAGATCACAGACAGACTTCGGTGGTCAGGCTTTGGCTTTGCACTTTGTCTGTAGCGTGCAATTGTCCACGTCAAAGTCTCATGTGATCTCTGTTTCCACTCTGCCCAGACAGTTCTTTAAAGCAGGTTCATATTGAATGGGCAGTGATGGGAACTTCCCAGGAAAAGACGTTTCATAGATGTCATGGGCTGGAAGGGACCCAGGTCCAGCCCCCCTGTGCTTGGGCAGGAAAGAGAACTGGACGCAGTACTCCAGAGCAGGGGGATGACATCCTTAGCCTTGCTCGTGATGCCTTGGCAGATGCATGCCGGGGTGCCCAGCTGGTATTTCTGAAACGCACACTTACAGATGTTCTTGCATAACCACCTGCTTTGGGCTCAACACGGACATGAAGCTCCAGGTCGTGCCATGGGTCATTCTCAAGGACTGTAACAGGCTTGAAAAATGTCCCATCCCTGCAACACGCGTGCTTCATAAGTGGCCGTGATGGCGCCGAGGGCTACATAAGAACCGGGGCATCCCGGTCAAAGAAGCTACACATCAAAACCCAAGCAAAGCATCATCTAACCTCATGGAGAGCAGCGGAGCAAACGTCCCAGCTGCGTCTCATCACAACCGTGGGTGTAAATCACTGGGTTACTCGGTCATCTTTCAGGCATTGCCGCGATAATGGATCGAGTGCGAGGCAGAAGGGTTGAGTACAGCCAGCCGGCGAGAAGCTAACTCTATACGAAATGAGACATTCAGAGCAGAGCAGGGCCTTTCGTGAGGAAGGTGGGTTGTGCACACGGGGCACGGTGCCTCATCTAATCCTCAGCCGATTGCTGGTTGTGAGCGAATGCATTTCACCGGTGCTTGTGCAGGGAGAGAGTGCAGGTTGAGAGGGCCCCCAAGCAAGCACACCTCCCCGTCCAGAACAGGCAGAGCCGGGGCTCCTCCATCTGAGCAACGAAGAAAAACGAGCTGGGGCTAGGAAAGGTCACAGCACATCATTTGTAGCTTGCGGTGTCTGGGATGGAGGCCCTGAAGAGATCCAGGGGACTTCAGGAAGCTTTCTGCAGTGTTATCCCCCATGCATCCCTCCCTCCCCTCGGCCTGCCTGGCTCCATTGCTGCGTGACGCCAAAGCAGTGTATCGGCTTTGTGCGTGTGTAGCCAGAATATGGCTAACAAGATGGTCGCGGAGTTGTCTGAAGGCGGTGGGGATGACGTGCAAATAAGCCAGACAATCCAAAAAACAAGATCGGGGAGGAAGGATCTTCAGAATTTAGTAGGAACATGACAATAATGCGGTGCACCATGGTAGGCATTTTGCAGGATGGAGAACTTTGGGAGCTATATGGAGATCTTGGCAATGGGGTAATGGCCACTGGGATACTAGGAAAGCCATCAGTCGAGCTGAGCGGGGCCGTTTCTTTGTGCTCCTTGCCTGTGTGTGTCTGCCTGCTGGGAATTGTCTTTGATTTTCAGCTCTTTGAGGTAGGCACCGTCTCTTTGTTCCCTGTCCGTACAGGGCTGAGCAAAGCGGGGCCCAGACCCAGGGTCCGGGCCCCTGGAGGTAAGCGTGGCAGAAACTATAAATCATGGGCGCGGGAAGAGTTTGCAGCCTGAATTGAAAGAAGATGCAGCAGGGGAGTGCAACAACCACCTGCAGGAAGGGGGATAAAACTCGGAGACCGTGGTGACACATGGGCTACCGACAGGCATAGGCTGCTGGTCCCCAGGCAAGGTCGGTCATTGAGAGACAGGACTGATTCCTCCATCTGCTGCACCAACTGATCCACATTTTGGGGGGAGGGTTCTTTGTCGGCCTTACAGAAGTGGGGTTTGAGAAGGAATTTGATATAGGAGAGGATTGTGATTTGAATGCTGGGCCCGGACTCCTTTCTCCGTTGGGCGGTCCGTGTTCATCGAGTTGTGAATCAGCCGCTTTTAATGGTCCATTGACCATGTGACAGGATCGCTGTTCTGCTTCGCCACCTCGTTAGTCTGTGACACCCGGCAAAAAAAATCTCTTTCCATTGAAGCTTTTGCTTCTCCCACGCTGGTGCCTTCCCTCTCCTTCGCCCCTCTGAAGCCATCAGGATTTGGATCGAGATCCCAGCCGCTCCAGCCACATACAAAATCCTGAGAGGGCTGCCCAGCACAGATGGAAATCAGCCTTATCTTGCGTCCTACAATCCCACCCTGTTCCTGAGCTGATGGCACACGTCCTTTTACATGTTGCGAGCACTTCCCTTTCTTTCCGTATTTTTTGCTTGGTTGTGTGCAGTAGCAAAGGGACTCAACTATACAATTTTTTAAGCTATAATAGGAAAAGGTATTGCTGCATCTATAACTCCTGTTTTGCATGCATTTCTGATGAGCGCCCCGGCTTGTTAACTGCTGTTTTACTTTGGGGGGTGTTTTCCAGCTCAATGGAAAGTCGAGATGTGTATATAGAGAATTTTTACCAAAAAATGTTCAGGGTGCCCCCCAAAAAACCCAACAGCGACAAGCCCATACCTGAAACGATTAAAAAAAACAAAAAAAAAACAGAGGAGTTAGTGATTTTTTTTTCACGGGGTAAGGAAAAAATCATTTTCTGACCACCTTGTGTCTTGGCAGAAAATCCATTCGTTTGAATGGGTCCCAAAGCCCAAGTGACTTTCCGGTCGCTCAAACCAGTTCCTCCAGCACAGAGCTGAGATCCACCGCTGATGCCAGTCTAACCTATTTGGCTGGTTTATACGTCTCCCGTCATCCTGAATCATCCTTAAGACTGCCACGTCCCTGCCGTAAACCTCCAGAATCAGCAAGCCAGCACCGTTCATCAACAAAACGTTTGCTTCGGAAAAATAAATGGGTGTATTTACCGCCCCCAACACCTTGATTCATGCATTTTGCTCAGAGGCTTGAACCAGGTTTCCCCAGCTGTGAGTGTTTTAAATGAGCAAGCTTTTTCTTTCCCAGAGGTACAAATGAGGTTTTAAGTGTCTCATTGAAACCTCATTCCGAATCTTTCATCACAAGATAGAGATACTTTTATAAACCATCGGGGGGGTTGGAAAAAAAATGCCTCTGAAATGAGCAGCGCTGCTGCTAGTGAATGAGTGAATTTTGGCATGTCGACTGCAATTTTTTTTTTCTTTGAAAGCTCAGTTTGGGTTTTCTTCTCTCTTGGGGCTGAGTTTACAGCTCTAAAGCTCGCCTGCCTTCAAGTCTGGGGAACACACAAGTGTCGCTGGGTTGGTTGCACTAGCTGGAGCAGAGACTTTGGGGCGCACCAGGAGAGGAAGGGGACACGGGGCCTTGTGCCCAAATTGAGCACGTCTCTCTGCCATCTTCTCCCCCACTTAACTTGTATCTAATATCCCCCAATGAATCCAGGAGTTTTTACTGTCCCTGCAGAGAGGGAAGAGACTGGACTAGGACGGGAGTCGAGTCTTTGGGGCACAGACAGGCCTCTCTGGATGTCGGGCTCCCAGAGGGAATAACCCATGGATGTGTCCACACTCAAAAATTAATTTGGATTAAGGGAAGGTGGAGCTGAAAGGGCAGTAGCTGTTTCTGATTAAGCCCGTGCGTAGTTCGCCTTATGCCAGATGGAGAGCAGCTTGTTCCTGTTGGTCTTGGAAGTGAATTGGTCTCAACGGGAACGGGGCATTCTTGTTTCCCAATGAAGACGGTCCACGGCTGGAGGTATTTGAGAAGAGCCCTTCTGGGGTAGGTATGCCGACCGCACCTTGGGCCGTCTAGTTTAAGAGAACAGCAGTTCCCTAAATCCTGGTCTGGACACTCAAAGAGCAAGCCATGAAGACTGAAACAGTGTCTTGAATCCAGGCTTGCCAGGTGCCTTCCCTCTCCTTCACCTTTCCTGCGCCATCAGGATTTGGATACCCCAGCTCCGCCACTCCAGCCAAATAAACCATCCTGAGAGAGCTGCCCCGTGCAAATGGAAATCAGCCTTATCTTGTGTCCAGAGCACCTGCAAAATCCCCCCCTGTTCCTGATGCGGTGGTGCAGGTGCCTTTACATGTTGCGAGCACTTCCAGCGCCCCTTCCCTCCCTTATTATTGCTTGTTCGTGTGCAGTAGCAAAGGGACTCGCCTATACAATTTTTTTTAAGATATAATAGGAAAATGTATTGCTGCGTTTATAACTCCTCCAAAAACACCAAGTAAAATAGCAGTTAACGAGTCTGGGCTCTCAGAAATGCATGCAAAACAGAGCACCGTGGAGGGGTTTGTGTGTCGTCATCACACCAAAATGAAAAAGCAGGCTTGATTTTTTTCTTCCAAGCACGGTCTTAGTTTCCCTTGTCCAGGGTTATTTATCATCGACTGTAGCAAGCTGTCTTCTAATTGCCTTTCCTTATTTCACGTTCTCCAAACCCCAAATCAGATTCCTTCCCCTTGCACTGCATAAGCAGCTTGCGCAGGATAAATAGCCAGAGGGGAGGTTTAATAGTTTAAGAATCAGGTTGGAAATAACTAGACTCTCTGCAGCCATATGTTAAAATCCCGGTGGTGTCGGCTTGCTGGGAGGTAAGTGGTGCTCCAGCTAGTTGATTGTGCGTTTGCTTGGAAGCAGAGGACCTGTGCGCCCTGCGCGGACGTCGGAGAGGCTGCGCCAGGGTTTGGAAGGAGAAGGGTTTGCCCCGGTGTATTGGAGCCCGTCTGAGTGCCATTCTCCGCTGCAAAGCCAGCTGCATTATTCCTGTCCACACGAGAGTCTAAATCTCAAGTCCCCGACTCCATTCCCCCTGTTGACTTCAATGGGAAGTCTGCCTGAGGAAGGACTGCAGCCCATCGCTGCAGCAGCATTTTGGGGTGCAAGGTGCTAGATATGTGTTTAAAGCCTTGGGACTTATCGATGCCAAAGCTGCTCCAGATCTCCACCGGAGGATGCAAATGGTGACGTTGTGAAGGCTGATCAAGTCTGGGGGGAGGGAGCACCGAGGGTTATATTTCTAGTAATGACATCCCTGCATTTTTAGAGCAGACTGCGTAGGAGGCTATGAGAAACCGGCTCCTCGCTGCCCAGCGCTGCAGATGGGAGAGATACGGTTTGCTCTGAGAAGCAGCCAAACTTTTGTGCGAGGCACCGGCCCAAACCTCTGAAACCTGGGAGGTTTTTCCTTGTGCCTAATCAGCATCCCCTCGGCTCCTCTTCCCTTTAATGTTCACGTTGCGAGGAAATGGAGCCGACTATCCTCGCGCCGTATTAATGCTCCATCTACCGCAGTTAATCAAGCTCTAGATGACACTAAATGCAGCATGTCAATTTTGTTACCACCTGTCATCCGGAGCTGTAATTTACTCCCATTATCCCCGGCCTCGAACGAGCAATCATGTTCTGGCTCTTTAATTCGGCTCCCTCCCTCCCTGCCCCACGCGCACGTTGGCTGCGCGCACAAGTCCTCCCCACGCCGGCCCGGGCGCCTAGGCGGTGCCGTGCCGTTTCCCACCCCCATAGAAACCGTGTCGACTTCCAACCCCCCCCCCCAAAACTATTATTGTAATAGTGCTGCTCAATCCAGTTACAAGCGACATTGTAAGTCGGTGAAGCAAAGGCAAAAAGCAGCAGAAATTCATACGGGTCAAGAGGAAATAGAAATTCATGCTATTTACAGCACCCAAAAAATATACCTTCCGTTTCTAGCTGCTTTTTCCTTTTCAAAAAAAAAAAAAATCTAAGTGAATTTGCTAGGATTGTGTCTCATCACATGCAGGGTGTTGTATTATGCCCCCCTCTCTTCCCCCCTCCGTCGTAACCTACTTTTCTCTCTGGATTTATCTAGCCCGACTCTGCAGGGTGCAGAGCCTCCTTCCCGGTCATTGGACTCCAAAGGAGCTAAGTGTATGACATGGAAAATGCTCGTTGCTTTTGAGGATTGGGCCCTGAGCTAATTTCCAGCTGGCTGAGATAAAAGGCATCTCTCCGCTCACTTTGTTTAATTGGACAGGCGAGTGTGAGCAGGGGGATGCACGTCCCAGCCGTCGTTCAATCCTCTTTCTCTCCCGTATCTTCCGAAAGTCGTTTTCTTTTTTTTTTTTTTGTCCGACGGGAGCGAACGGTGAGAATTGAGAGAAATCCACCATTAAGCAGCCAGCGAGGCAATGCCTCGTCGCGCTCGAATGGCCAAAGGTTGCATCAGTTTAGCAGGAACGTGCTGGTGTCCACGGTCACCTAGGCAATAGAGCTCATTGCCATGGCAACGTTTGTCACCTTCCCAGCCAAGAGGGTTTCGAGCACGTCGTGATGGTTAGCAAATAATTATCGGGAATCAAGCTGGCTTCCTGCCCTTTTGACTCGGGTTGGAGCTAGATGATAAAGTAACGGGACCGCTCTCGCACCGGCGTGTCCGTTCGGGGGACACGGGGGTGGTTTCCACCAGGGGAACGCTCCCAGGCGCCGTTGCTTTCTGAAAGCACGAGGGTTTGTAGCGGTGTTGCTGAAGGCTCGGCCGTCACATTCACGACGCAGGGATCTGCATGCGCTTAAGGTCAATCAAGAATCCTCTTTCCAAGCCTCACACCTGCTTCCAAAAACTCTCACGTGCTGAGAAAGTTTGAAATCACCGTTCATTTTCAGTAAGACTTTTTTTTTTAAGGCAGGGTGCCAAACTCATCTGGCCCCGGGGGCTGGATGATTCACACAGGGCCAGTCCACAGCTGGATCAGGCTCATGGACACCCCCCACTCCACCAGCACACCTGGCCCGAACAGGTACCGCATGCAGCCTGGCCTGGGACTGATGCAGCATAAGGAGTAGCACCAGGGGCCGGATTATGGGGGTCAGATCCGTAGGTTTGACACCGCTGTTTTAAGGGTATCCTCTTTTTTTTTTTCCCCCTGTATCCTACCGCTGAGGTTGGGATACTTGGGGCAGCGTACTAGAAGTAATGGGGGTGCAAGCATCAGGAATGGCAGCTCCATCGTTTTCTGGTGTCGCTGCAGTACACCGCACCCACCTCGCTGCACAAGACACCTTAGTTATGATCCTCGCATGTCATGCCAGGGACCGGGGGCTGCAACCATGACACGAAGCAAACGTGCCTTGATTGCAAGAGGAAAGATTGGGATGTAAAGCCATTTTTTTTGAGCTGTGTTTCTCGCACCAGGTGCTCCCCAGGTGAATGGGGGCCAGCTGGTTAAACATGCTGTGTGATGGTGAGCACCGGACTTTGCCCTAACAGGATAATACAGAGGTTGATTGGGCCCAAATCTCACTCGCTGATGCTGTTGGCAACTGGAGTCGTCAGAAGCGGTGGTGCGAGGAGGTTTTCTGCAACAGTTTGATTAGGGCCATGGGCCGTGGTCTTGATGCACAACGCTCGGTCACACGGAGCCCAAACCTTGGGACTCGGGCGCAATGGCAGGGAGAAGAAGGCAGCTCCTCCCACCCTAAGAGAGGCCATCGGGCTAAGCCAGCTGTGTGCAGCTGCAAAGTGGCCCTGGGCTAAAGGGCTTCAGCGAGAGGAAAAAGGGGCTGAGGTCAAACAGGCTGAAGCCTGGATTCAGGGTAGGATCCAGGGGGCCCAGTGTTAGTCCGGGAGAGAGAGACTTCGGGGTGCCGGGGTCTGAACTCCAAGCCAAATGAGTCAGGGGAGCCCACAGAGGGGGGAAAAAAGGGACCAGGAAGAGCACCTAGATCTTGCAAAGGCAGCCTCCTTTCTTCATCAAAGTATGGCGAGCAAGACATTAGGGGAAGACCCTGAGAAGCAGGAGCAAAGAGCTGGGCAGGATGAAGACAGCCGCTGGGGGCATCGCAGCAGCCCCTGGGCACCATCCCGTTGCAGCGTCCCATCAACCTCTGGGACTTCCTCTTTGGCCTCTGGTTCAGTAAAACAGTGGGATTTTCTGCCCTGATTGCATTCCCGTGCTGTCAAAAGCTGATTTAGCATCATCTAGAGTTTGATTAACTGCAGTAAATGAAGCATTCATACAGCGAGGGGACGGCAGGCAGTTTTCAATCCTGGTGCCTCCCCATGGAGCCGGTCCAGCGGCAGAGAGTTTCTGAGTGGGTTGAGATTTAAGAGGCTTAAGGAGCTCAGCAGAGTTGGGGGTTGCAAGTTGGGGGTATGTAGCTCCCCCCGCCACCTGCAGCACAGTCATCTTCTGCCTAAAAAGCCCAGCACATCCGAGGGAGAGATTGTGGAGAGGTGAGCAACAAGGAGTCCTGCCTTTTGCTGATTGCTTCTTCTCGCCCCATTTGAAACGATAGCCGTATGCAATTGCATCGCTTGACCGTTCGAGCATAAGTGCCTAGTCCCAATGATTTAGGAGGTATTGTTAGTGTTGCCATTAGTAGCGTGAAAGTTGCCGCCTTGGACAACACATCTGGACTGCACCAGAGGCCTCCACGACTGGAATCATCCCTTGCTCCCGCAGGCCTTTCAAGAGCCAGCGCTCTGTAAAATTTCGAATTCTTCTGTGCATCAGCGCCGCAGGGGACTTGTAATCCAAGCGGGTTGCATTGACTGAATTAGTGTTCCTGTGCTAATATTGGTACTGCTTCATTATTTTACTGATGATTTATTTGTACTGCATGCATTAGAAACATTAAAATTTCCTGGTTGCTGCATCATTTTCCTTGAGTCACCAAAGAAACAAACCGTGCATTCAAATGTGTAGTACCAGGCAAAAGGGAGGCGTTGCAGCTAAAGGCCATTTCCTAATGTGTGAGCATCCTTTTCCAGAGAGGTTTTTTTTTCCTCTTCTGCTGTTAGACGTTCACGTTTCAGTAGAAGCACACCTGAAAACAAACTCACCATGTCAAGACAGGAGGTGGGAGTAGGTTTGGTTCTTGTGCAGCCTACGTTTTAAATGAGGCCAGTTTGAATTCAGCCAGTCAAGAAATGCCAGTGCTTTTCCTGGGGGAAAAAAAAAGAATTGGCCTTTTTCATCAAAAATTGAATTTTTGAGATTGCCAAAATTTGGGGGAAACGTCGACAAGCTGTAACAGCTTAGTAGGAGCCCCACTGAACCTATTGTAGAGACATTAAGGTGCATGTGTGTCGGAAAACAATCTTGCGTTGAGTGATCGTAAACCGATTCAGTTTAAGATGGAGAAACAGAGGTCTGCAATTGCACGCTCAGTCCCAAGGGCATCCACATCTCTTTGATGGCTTTGAAAATCTCTCCTTAAACTTCAATTTTAATGTGTTGGAGTATGGAAACTTCAAAATGAGCATATTGGACTTGAGAAGTGCAAACTTTGAGAAATTTAAGTAAATTAGGATTGGGAACTGACTTCTCCTTTCTAATGCATTGGAAATGATACGATGGCCATCCGCTTTCCTGTAAACTGCCATGATTCAGACCCTTCTTTTCTGGAGTCCGAAGAATATTATAGGCTGTTACCTGTGACCGACCCGGACCGCGGCTCTGCTTCGTTAAGGCAGCTTCTAAGTTTCTAGTTGCAACCCAGCACCTACAGTTGGCTACGCGGATATGCAAAGTCTAGTTTATTTTACCTTCTGTCTCTTTTATGATCGCGGCTGATTTTACCCACCAGTTTAGTGTGACGCGCACAGCTGTGGCAGGCATATCAATAATTCAATTCCAAGAACTGCGTGGCATTTCTACAGCTAACCATCTGCCAGCTTCCCTTGCAGGATTCAGCACCCCAGGCTGTTTGCTATGTCGCGTTCCTCGGAAGAAGCGTCTGTGGGTTGTTTAGTTTATGTGGGATTTTTTCTTTTTTTTTCCCCTTCTAAAAAAAAAAAAAAAAAAATCGGATTTCCCCTGAATTTGTTTTCTTACATTCTTCCTTACATCTCAAAAGGCCCGGGCAAGGAGGAGAAGAGATACTGGCTGTGTCGTAGCACACGGTGATCCCACCCATGCCAGTAAAGCCGTAGAGACCATCAATTCTGCATGAAGGTTTCTGTGACTCTTCATCCGCGGAGTACAACTGGCCTCCTTGCAGCGGAGCTGAGCCTCTGCTCTCTTGGAGGGCACAAAACTAAAGGGAGGGTCAAACTGTATTCCTACCCCGAGATGCCCCCAAGGACTGAACTGGGTTGGCTTATGAATCATGTAATGGTTGGTGGTTACGGCAGAGGAAAGGACTCGGTGATTCCTTCCAGCTCTCTGTCCCAGTTGTCTTATTCCCGTTGCTCTTTCCATGAGAGAGAAAAAGGACAAGGTTACCAGTTACAGGGCCAAACCGTCCTGGCATAAATTGCAGTAAAGTCAGGGGTAGAGTCGAGTTTATTTTTTAACAAGGTTGAATTTGGCCCATCTGAAGTACCTGATGGGGAGAGATGGTTTGGACTGTGCAGAAAAGCCCCTTTGAGCTTTTATAGCCCACATGCTAGAGTGGTTTTTAGAAAACGCCTTCTGATTTATTGCCTCCATTAGACAAGGTACCTAATGCATGCTTCAGAAGTTTATTCCAGGTGAATGTGATTCTCCTCCGACCTATCCACACAGAGCCAAGACAAGTCTCCCAGGGGGGTTATCTTTATTCTCTTTTCTCCAACCCCTTGCTCAAACCCCAACTACATCATCCCAGCCAAGGCTTTGTCCCATCCAAGGCCCTGTTCGTGCAAATCAGGCTAATTTAACCCACCAAAGTTGCTACCACTCTGCTGCTTCCCATTTGGGAGCTTTGGTGCCCCAGCCTTGAGGCTCATCCCAGCTGTCTAAACCAACCCACGCCCACCCTTACAGCTGACCCACAGCACCTCCATGCCCCACCAAACTGGAACCAGTACTCTGTGACAATCAGCCTCTAACTCCTCCTCTGAACACTGACACAACCTCACTAATGCACCTTGATCTTTGAGCAAATAGACAGCAGCCGAGGTTGGCCAGGTGCTTGAGTGCCAGGGGTCTAGTACGAGTGCACCATGTTGGAAACCTCATCGGGTAGTTGAAGACCACAGATACTTCCAGTTTCCACCCAAAAACAAAAGTTTGGTGAACATGCCTGTCTGAGAACAACTGTGCCGTAAATAGATGGCAATGGTTTGGTTCCCTCAAGCCAGTCTCCACTGTCCCCATTATCAGTGTCTGAGTTTAACCACTCCACCGCACTACCCTCACTACAGCCTGGTCATCAGGACCCAACTCTTGCCCCCTTTCTGGGATACAAGGTCCTGAGACCCAGAGAGATGTAGTGACTTCCCCCAAGACGGTTGTCGGGCACCTGAACATGCAAGTCTCCTGGCTGCTAGAGACCTTGCCCCAGGAGCATCCAGCCTTTCATAGTTTTCCTTCTTGGAAACATCTCCAAAATCCTTTAGTGATTCACAGGCTGAGACTAAATAGCCAGGGATATAATTTAAAGGAAATTTGATAAACCCTACTTTACCTTCCTTAGGGTGCAAGTTTCTTTAAATAGATGGAATCCAACCCAAAAGCCCTTGCTACCTTTATATGCACAAGCTCTCAGACACACAGGTAGGTATAAACGATATACCAACCTACACACCAACTGCTGAAACTTCCTTAGCCTGACAAAGGGTTTTTGAACCCGAAAGCTTGCTTAATAACTTTTCTCCAACTATTTGGGTTGGTTTAATAAAAGATATCAAATTCACCCAAGGAACTTTGTATACCAACCTACAAGCCTTTGCTACCTTGTGTGCGCGTGTGATATATAGATCTAAATCTGTATATATCACACACCCTCAGACTATTATTATATATATATATTCATTTTGTATTTATAAAATGAATCCAACCTACAAGCCTGTGCTACCTTATGGGCACGTCTACAGGTCACCCTACGTTGTTGTAGCACATCGCAACTGCAACATAGCAATCGCTTGGGTCTAACGTGTGGCCGGCAGCTACATCGCTGTAGTGGCGCGCTCCCCCATTTTAGCGCACCGCTACGGCGAAGTAGCCGGGAAAAACAGCTATGCGCCACACACGGCGCAGCACAGGCGGTCGCTGCGTCGTGCTTTAGTACTTCGAAAAGGAGGTATATGAGTGAGGAATATATAAGGTAGCAAGGACTTGTAGGCTGGTTTAATTGTATATCTATAAAATAAATATAAAGTAGATTGAATCCAAGCTACAAGCCCTAAGTATATAGTGATTATTACCACTCTATATAGGTAGAGAGGTAGGGCTACAGGCTTGTAGGTTGGCTTCAATCTATCTTTAGATTGTAGGACTTGCAGGTTGGATTCAATCTATCTTTATTTCTATTTCTGCTTATATCTCCATGTATCTATAAGTGTGTGTCGTGTTGGCAAATACCAGTCCACTTCCTTCTAGCAGGCGAGTATGTCCTAGAGTCTCGGTGCATGCATAAACTACAGATGAGGCGAGGTAGACGCTGCCTGAAGGTTGGTACGTGGGCGCATATCCCCCAGCCTTGCCTGAACACGCTGCGGGAGAACCACCTCGGCTCTGCTAATTGCATCTCTCTTCTGCAGACGGTGTAATTTAGCTGAGACTTCACCATAGGAGTTGTCAAGATTTTAAGTAAAACAAACATCTGCGGGGGGGACTTCACAGGCAGCACCTAACAACACGCAGCCAAGCCCAGAGAGTATCTTCGCGTAGAAATGAGAGCCCTTGCCAGCTAGAGGCGGGAGAAGATGAAGTGGCAATTGCTAGGCGAGCCCAGGAGCTAGGACCTGAGGTCCGTCCACTATCCCCGGTGTATCGCAGACCGCAGCGTAGGTGTGTAGCAACTGCAGAGCGACTTGCCCGGATACCTTGCTCTCCTGCCCCGAGTCGGCCCTCAAATGGTTTCATGCTGAATCCTTTCTTCCTACAGCTTAGAGAGCAGGGGAGGGGTTTGGAGATTGCATTTCAGAAGGACCCAGAATTGCATCTATGTCAGGGGCGGGCAATTATTTTGGGTGGAGGGCCACTTACTGAGTTTTAGCAAGCCATCGAGGGCTGCATGACAGGCAGCCCAGGAGCAGATAACTATTAATTTTCTACAATTTTTAGGAGCCCCATGGGCCGGATAGAATGGCCTGGTGGGCCGCATCCAGCCCCCCAGCCACATGTTTGAAGTGGCAATTGCTAGGCGAGCCCAGGAGCTAGGACCTGAGGTCCGTCCACTATCCCCGGTGTATCGCAGACCGCAGCGTAGGTGTGTAGCAACTGCAGAGCGACTTGCCCGGATACCTTGCTCTCCTGCCCCGAGTCGGCCCTCAAATGGTTTCATGCTGAATCCTTTCTTCCTACAGCTTAGAGAGCAGGGGAGGGGTTTGGAGATTGCATTTCAGAAGGACCCAGAATTGCATCTATGTCAGGGGCGGGCAATTATTTTGGGTGGAGGGCCACTTACTGAGTTTTAGCAAGCCATCGAGGGCTGCATGACAGGCAGCCCAGGAGCAGATAACTATTAATTTTCTACAATTTTTAGGAGCCCCATGGGCCGGATAGAATGGCCTGGTGGGCCGCATCCAGCCCACAAGCCACATTTTGCTCACCCCTGATCTAGCTGATCTCTGACTCAGTCTTCTGAGGACCAAAGTATTTGAGGTTGATCTCCCCATGCCCCCAGAAGACATAGGCTAAAAGCAGCACTGCTGGGATGCCATTGATTTAGTCCGTCTAATGATGGAGATCCTTGGATACAGAGCTTCAAGCTCCCTCTGCCAATGTGGGATTATTTCCTAGAGTGCAACCTTGGCTGCCTTTGCCAGCTGAAGGATGATCATTTGCTCCTAAAAGTTTTACACAAAGACATGAGTGCTGCACTCGGCCGTCGTCCCTGTGACATCAGTATTGTCCCCGTGGGCCTCGGAGGGACGTAGGGATGAACGGATCTGCGGTTAGAGCCAGGAAGGATAAGTGCACTGGACAGGATGCTGGGGGGATTTTGGTTCCCAGCTCAGCCATAGATCGCACCCAGTCCCCTTTGTTTGCCTTGTACCTAAGTTTCCCATCTGTAGAACGAGGGTCATCGTTTTCTAGAGGAGTGTGGTGAGGTTAATGATTGGGAGGCCCTTGGATACGGCATGTAATGCTTTGATGGGTGGGCACAGTCGCATAGCAAGCCAGGATCATAGCAGGGAAAATAGCCCAGCAGTCCTGGTCCCTAGAACTGCGCTATCGCCACGACACTAAGCTCCTTTCCTCGGGGTTACAAGCAGTGGGAATCCCACTCCAGCAAGAGGGTGGCGTGCTACTACCCTGCAAACTGCATCCTAAGAAAGTTTCTCCTGACCCTCCTCCCCACAGCATCATTTCACCCCATTAATCACTGGGGCCTCGAACAACCCTGGATAATCTCCCTCCCTCTCCATGGTCTTTTCTCCTTCATCCCAGAGCGTGGAGGTTAACGGTGGCTTGACAGTTCAGCAGCTCTTGAAAGATTATCCCTCTCCTTGCACTTAATTCCCCATCAGCCTGTCTCGGCTCTCCCCCACCACAGTGTGAAAGATGAGTTCATCCCATTTTTTTTCGGCATGGTTGGCCAAGCACGCTCCACGTCCTCCGTTATGGATGAGCGCTCCTCGGCGGCAGGCTCTTTGTCAGTGCTTCTCTTGTTTGCTTTCTTCTCCAGCTACCAGTACGCGGCCCCTACACCGGGGTGCATTTGTCAAAGGGATTCTCCTTAAGGGTCTGTTAGCTGGGGATGAAAAATGGCTTGGCCAAACAGATTTAAGTAGGCCCTTCTGTATCATCGTGGCAGCAATAGAGACGGCGCGTCTGGCTTTTGATTGAGTATTTCCAGCGCCATTATTTGGGGAGAAGTAAACAACTTCTGTCGAGTTTGCGTTTTAATGACAACAGTGCCGCTTTTGATCTTTGCGTTATCAGAGAACAGCCAAGGATGTGAAAAGGATCACGTAGACGCTGCAAGGGCCACGGCACCTTTAGCCGTGCAACAGAGTCAGATGTAGCTATTTTTGCTCCTTTATAATCCATCCGTAGTGGAAAGGACCTACGGTGACGGGTACCTTGAGCAGGTTTGGAGTCTGTAAATAGTTGTGAAGAAAGCGAGCAGAATTCGCTCGTGTTCGAGCGTGGAAAAGTTGCGACGTTGTCAGGGGACGGCACGGGTAGAACTTCCTTTGGCCTCTTGCCTATTGTAGTTTGGCTAAAATATTGCAGCAAAGCAAAAGCAAGGTGTAAAGACGTTGGTTGAATATGTAAGCTCCTTGGGTGGGGGGCTCTGTATTTCTTTGCAGCCTTATTCAGGCTGCGGAGCGTATTCCAGGGCTGCCAGTTTTCTAGCAAGTCTCTCAATAGCTGATGTTTCTACTTCAGTTCCCAGGTCCTGGAGTGCCGTGATCCTGCGAGAATCGCAGTTTGCGTGGCGCACAGAAATGTTTCTATCTTTTGTGGTTGTAGAGACACACTTACAAATATGCTCCAAGTAGAGTCTAAAGGCTCACCAGTGTCAAAGGAAAAGAAAAAGTACCCCAAAGCCATTATTTAGAACAATTTTTTTTTTTTTTTAAATCATCATCTTCATGCCAACAAGCTGATTTTGGGGGCTGGACACGTGATATTTGAACATTTGTGGCTGTCAGCACGGTGTTTGCACTTAAGTAGCAAGCAGTTATGGAAGTGAAAACTTCCAGCACAGGTGAGGTGAGGGGGAGGGCTGCTGCCCTGCGTTGAAGTTTTAATTTCCATGACTGCTTCTGAAGTCCTGGAAGTTCCCATTAGTCGTTGCCATATGTTCTGTACCTCCAGGTGCTGTGCGGGAGCCAGCCTGGGCTTACTACAGGTACCAAGTTCATCGCCCTGTCAATAATATGCCGAGGCATGATGGCAATGTCCCCATCAGCTGCAAACGAGCGGGGGATTTGAGTAAGATCTTTCCTGGATGCCTCTGGATGCGCAATGGGGCAGGCGGGAACCAAAATATACACTCCCTCCACCTGCCTGGGTTTGGTTTGCGCAGAGCCCATGTAGAAATGGCTGTAGATACTCTGCACCCCATCACATCCCTGCACTCCCGGGTACAGTGACATCCTTCTGCTTCTTGCTTTTACCGTTAAAACGGTGTATCAGCCGTGCCAACCTGAAATAGTTCACGCAGAGCACTTGCCTGCGCGCCTGCACTGTTGCACGCGCACACAAAAGAAGTCATTGTACCTCTCCATTCATTTGTTTTCCTTTGCGAGTGAGAGACTTGGCTTTTTTTTTTTTCTCCTGAGACCTCTTGGTCTGATAATGGAAACCTGGGCTGTTCTGGAGGTTTTCAGTCCCAACTTTTTTTAGGTCATCTCGAAGACCAAGCAAATGTCTATGGGGAGAGATTCCAGCTTTTAAGAGCAGCAGCTTTCGATTTGCATGTTAGTAGGAGAGCTTTCGATTTCTTGCCCAGTCCTTTCTCTCCCATGGCGGGGGGAGCAGTAAGTGATCTGATTGAGCTTGGCGTGTGTGCCACTTGAAATGAGCTTTGCATTGTGCCGAACGGAAGCACAGGGATAGGAAAGTGATGCTGTAAGGCTTAGATAGGCGGTGTCATGCGAGAGACTCTCTCTGGGAGCATCTCCCGAGGAGCTTCTTCCTCGGAAAGCTAAATGAAAGGCACTGCATCGCCATACTCATTCTCCTGGGAAACAAAACCTGCTGATTCTTGACTCCGGCACTTCTGGGATGAAAGGAGAGAGGTGTTTCTGTTGGGAGCACGGTCTCCAAGGTTTATCCGGTAGAGGAGACCTAAAATTAATGGAGAGCAAAGCTTGGGAAGGTCAAATAACGCCTCCCCCCGCATTTCCTGCCCCCCGCTAGTTCTGCTGCTTTTGTTGCAGATGGCATTGTTGGACAGGGTTCCCTCTGTTTGCATTGTTTCAGATTTTCCTAGCAAGGCACATAGCACTTCTGTAGTCTCCTCTGATCTTCCCCTCTGTCGACGTCCTATCTGCAATTCATAATAAAGGAGTGGAGCATTTTGCATTTAGTTGGCCTTGTTGTGCATATCTATTTGGGTAAGTAATTATTAGCAGTGACTTTTATGCCACAGAACAGAGAGGTAGAAGCAATTCCATGGAGCATTAGAAGATCAAAAAGGTCAATTGAAAGGAAGAAAAATTACCATCAGCTATCTTCAATTAAACTGTTATCACTTCACATGAAGGAACCCATTTAAAGGGGAGGCATAAAACCTCCGAATGGAGTTGGCTGAGAGAATAATTTCTCCATTTTAATTCCCAGAGCAAGAGAGATGACATCCATCAATATTGTTAAGGAGATATTTTTTCCAGGCTAGTTGTAACCAGCGGCGGTTGGGAATTTTTCAACTAAGAGTTTTTTCCGTCAGAAAATGTCGGTTCGCAGGAAGCAAAACTTTCTATGGAAAGTATTGGTTTACAACTCAGCTTGCATTCAAAAAAGCTTCCTCGCGTGGGGGTGGAGATCTGGGCAGAAGGAGAGAAAAAGTTACTCTGGAACAGTGAGTGTCCAATAATAGAATTAAAAAGGGGTTAACAACAAAATAGAGTTTAAAACAATTTGGAGGAAACAACCTTTCCCTGGGCAGTTATTACAGCTATTCAATCCTTTTGCTCTTGAGATGCCAGAAACGGGAGAAGTAGTAAACCTATTGCAAGTCTTCAGGGTTATATAAAAATCGGATTGCTCAAAGCTAAAACCCAAAGAGCTGCATTTGTACAAGCTGCATTCACGCAGCCATTATGAAGGGGCACAATCCCAATTTTTCATTTTGCCTGCTTTTATTTTAAGGGCCTTGTTAACGTAACAGAGACTTCATGATTTTGAAACATTGAAAGCAGACTAGAATAAGATAGGCTATAATAGAATAGGCATAAAATGTGCTGTCATTTAAATCCAGCATAAAACAGACCTGGAGCACTTTAGGTCACCCAAGATCCCACTCTGCTTTTTGAGAGAACAGAAGAATTAGCGTTGGTTTCTGGTCAGTGTTCAAGTGCTTTCTGCATTTGAATTCTTGCTGCAGCTTCAACTGGACTTGAGATTCTTCTCCTGTACCTGTACCCTGCCAACCAGGGCAGTATTGCAGGCCAGAAATGCTGCATCTTAGTGGTAGATGAAGTCCTCTTCTTGCATTGGTGCAGAGGCCTGAATTAGATGACCTGCAAGGTCCCTTCCAACTCTCTGGTTTCTTGGACTCCCTTTACCTACATAGCCTTAATACTAGTGGCTGCTTGTACACGCCACGGGGGGTTAATTCGGTTTAGTTCTCCCTAAACTGAAACGGTGGGTTTTTAATTTTCAATTTAGGGAGAATTAAACCATATTAACCCCCAGTGGCATGTATGCAAGGGTGAGGGCCCGATCCTTGCCTGCCTCTCCAGCGGCAGGGGTGGGGGGTGAGCTGCTGGTGGGCCGAGCAGTCCCTGAGCTGGACGGAGGCCCGGTGCTTCCCTCCACGGCTGCAGGGGTGCCGGTGCTTCCCTCTGCAACAGAGGCAGCACCCACAGGTGACATCCACCCACTGGCACCTGGCCTGGGGGGCACTGTAGCTGTGGAGGGAAGCACCGGGCCCTTTACACACGGCCTCTTTAAAGGCCAATTTCGTGGCATGTACAAAGGCCCAGTGTCCTCACTTGAATTCATCTCCTATTTGGCTGAGATGAGCTGAGACCCTATCAAAGTGCTGCAGTGTCAAGCATGTGGCAATTTGCAGTGGGGGTTTCCCCAGCGCAAAAGCAGAAGCACATCATTATTTCATACTGTGTATAGAAGGAGCTTTGGAAGGAAAGGCTCCCTCTACATGTATCCTGACGTCTCCATCCTCGAATATAAACGTGCTTATGGCTTTCCAGGTACTTCACAACAGAGTGAACCTGGAGTTCTCTCAGGGTGTTTGGAAGGATGTATTTAAGTCCTAACCGCTTGTAAATGAGGCGCGAAAGGGAACGCCCCAGTTTCCCTGGGAGGTCTAGAGTTGCTAGAGTTCTGAATGATGGATGCAGGGAGAATTGCCCCAAACAGCCTGAATTATCAGCCATTCATGATGAGGTCTGATTATTTTGTTCTGGGCCAAAAAAATACCCCTTAACAACCACATTGGCTCTGGGAGTGATAAGAACTCGTCTTCCTGGGCCATTCACCACTGAAGGAGCTTTACTTTGGAGCTCAACAAGCAGGTCAGTTTGTAGCATCAACTCTCAAATGATCTCTAGCTGCACACAAATGGCAAGTCAGGCTGATCTGGGCTGAACTGCTTTACTCGTCATCCCGCCAGCTGCAGCCACTTGCTTGTCAAGCAGTTACAGATTCGTTGCATGTTTGTAGTCCTTTAATCATAATAGAGAATAAAGCCAGTCCTTTGCAGCAAATGCCTGTTACGTGGCTCTTCATTGCATATGAATGGACGAGCAGTGCCTGCATGAGATGGCAAGGGTGCCTTGACCCCGCATGAGATGGCAAGGGTGCCTTGATGACCCACCCTCCAGTGAACAACACACTGAAGGCTGGGCAGCATCCACATCAAGTTGAGCAAGGGTTCAGAGAGTCCTCTCTGCAAGTGGTCATGAGTGGAAGGACACTGAGGCATTGACACCAGCCATCCCAAAGTCAGGACCATGGAGTCACCATCTGTGTAACCATAAAGAAGAAATGGTCCCAGTCTCTCCTAGGTGCCACAAGAGTCCTGAAGGCAGCAGAGAGCAGCCCAGCAACATGGGACCCAACTGCAGTCCTTCTTCAGCCACACCAACCCCAGCTTCGAAAAAGAGGCCCTCTGCAGCTGGCATGACGGGCAAGGCATGGGGATGGAGATGAAGGACAAAACTCAGGCTCCTGGAGGAAATAAATCTAAACGGTGGCTTTCCCTGAGCCATGGCCAGTGCTTTGCTAACCCCAGGTGGTCCTCGAGCTGTATGGACTAGGTATATCTGAATTCAATATGAAGAATAAACCAGAAGCAGCAATAAAATTAAATTTTTTACCACCCGCTGGTCCACGCTTCCTTCCACGTGTCGGAACAGAACCCAGGAGTCCTGCTTTCTAGGCCCCACACTAAATCCTGTTGCTACAGAGTACAATAGGAATTGGGTTGTAAAAAATATACACATTTTAAAAAGTTATGGTTAAAACATTTTAAAGCTGTATTTTCTGATGCTGTGCTCCTTTTAACAACTTTATCGATTCGCTCCCTTCCTGTGGTGCCAGCATTTTAAATCCATTTAAGCTATTTTCTGCAATTTTTGAAAATATTTCCTTAAAAAAAACCCAAACAACTAATCCTACCCAAACCATCATTTTAATCTCTCCTTAAAAGCAGGCTTTCATCTAGCGATTGCTTTCACAGTGACGCATAACTTTAGAAATCTAATATGGACCCCAGTAATCCACCAGTTAAACAGATTAGTTGCGTAGGAAGCCGTACAGCTCACTGAGTAAAGCAATGGTTTTAATCTCTCTCGGCACACCCAGTGCCACAATAAGTGCCAGGTCCATGGTCGATAGTTGAGGAAGATTGATAAAAGTCAATTTGTTCCATTTGGATTGCTGCTCCCTCAGGAAGGATGGACGGGGAAGACTTGCTCATCCGTAGGAGTCGGCGTTCCATTATGGCTGAGACGGCATAAATAGGCTCTGTTGGGAGTGCTGCATATGAGGCTGAGGAAACTACCGAGGAAAGGGAAATATCTCCCCCGCATCTCTGTGCCGCTGCTGGCATTGTAGAGCTCTGTGGGGACAGGAGATGGGCCACCAGCAGCTGCCCTCTCAGGCTAGAGACAGACATTACACATAAACCAGTATAAGTGATCAGAAACCAGTTCAAACCTGTAACACAACAGAAGTTCAAAATGGCCAAAATTGGTTTAAGATAAACCTGGATGGATGTAGTATCAAACTAAACTGATTTAGGTTAAATCAGTTTATGGAACTTCTGTCCCAGATCCCCTCCAGATTCAAGTTAATTCACAGTCCCCCAGCGTCCCAGAATGCTTTGCACCTCCCTTACAAATACCCACCCCTTGCAGGGTGGGCGGGCTAGCCTTGGCCCAAGCTGTCTGCTCCAGCCTAGCGGGAAGATATACTCTAGCACCCCCCGGCATCTGGCCTGGGCCACTGCAGGCATGGCTGCATTTCTGGAATCAAAAGTGAGTGTCTGTTCACTTGCTGATCGGTTCAATCTGCACAGCTTAGACTAACCTGCAAAGACTGAATCTTTTCAGCCTTGGGCTTTTTGACGGTCTGTACTTAGCTTCAGCGCCACTTAACACCATCTGATTCTCCATTTTTCCCTCTTCCTGGCTTTAAAGTTGTAGACTCGTAGAGCTTGAAGGAACCTTAGGAACGTATTCCCATCCTGGCACTGAATCAGGAGCAAGCGTACTCAAACAGATGCTTCTTACTGCTTTAAAAAACCTCCAGTGAAGATTTCGCAACCTCTCCTTGGCCAATCAGCAGTGAGGGATGGGGCCAGTGGGATCCTCTACTTCCCTCTCTCCCTGGCTGGCTCGGACCCCTGCTCCTCCTGGCTATGCACCGCCCTAAATGTAGGCACAGCCAAAAGAATTGCAAGGAAGCAGGATTGACATGTGTTTCCACCAATGACCTGAAAAACAGGACTCTTTGCAGTCCGTTCCTCATTCAGAAATGGACAGGGGACAAAGTGTTTTAAAACAGGAAGGTCTGGTGTAAAACAGGACTAGTGGCCACCCTACCTGTGCCATAGCTTCCCTGTCAGTGTTGGGAGCACTAGTTATTTTCAGAAAAATGCTGGGAAAAAATGGAGCATTACACAAAGGTATTGGTACTGTTGTTGCCCGGTCTAGAAAACAACACTGGACGTGTCGGAAATGGTGCAAGTAGCATGGCGCGGATTGTAAGCAGCATGGCAGGGATTGAAGCCCTAGGTGGATGAAGACAAAGTGGGCATGCTCATTAGTTATGTATCTGTGCGCAGAACTTGGCCAAGAGGAGGGTGGCAAGGGAGCCTGCAGCATCAGGCTTCTGGATTCTGCCGCGATAGCAGCCCAGCTCGTGGTCGTACGGAAATGCGATGCAGTGCGCAAGCCCAGAATAAGGATTTTTGAAGGTTAAGTGAAGATGTTACTATCTCCCAAGGGGGCTGTGGCCAAAGAATGTAAAAGCAACCACTGATCTAGGATGCTTTAGGACCAGGAACCTGAGTAGCAATACCTAGAGATTTCCAAAGGGGATGATGCCCAGGAGCAGCAAGCGGACTTGAAGGGCTGAGGTTGCTCTCCACTACCCAGTGTGTGTGGAGAGAGGCTTTTGCAGATGGAGATGTTATAATCTAGCGGGCTGTTTTGCAGCTGTAGCTGCCAAGTTTGTGTCTGGGAAAAGTTTAGGTTTGTAGTCGGCTCCCTGAGCTACTCTGTGTTTTCTCAGTGGAGAAATGAAGACCATTTAGATACCAAGATGGAAAACACCATAGACAACTATCTACCATATTTACTTGAGTCTAAAAAGAGGTCCCCCCACTGTCATTTCACATGCAGGGGGGGAGGGAAGCCCCTCGTCTTAGAATTGAGTATGAGCGTGGGGGGAGCTGGCAGCCGCTGTGGCTCAGGATCCAGCCCCTACCTGGAGTCAGGGCCATAACCACAGCTGCTGTCTGCCCCCCTGCCCACCACCTGTGCACCCCATCATTTCCCCCCCTGCAGCCTCTTCTCCCCATGTCCTCCCTCCACGCAGTTTCTGGTCCCCTACCTGCCCCTCTCCTTCCCCTCCTTACTTTTGCCACAGCAGTCTCCATGCATGCTGCAGCCTGGGGCACTGAGCACAGCCGCATAGCGGTGGCATGGAACTGGCATGGCTGCTATGGGACTGGGCTGGGACCTTGCTCTGTGCCCCACGCTAGACCGAAGACCGAGCAGGGCCACGTGAAACAGAGGTTGGGGGGGACAGGCAGGGGGCAGAGGTGGCAGGGGGCAAGTAGCTTAACCTCCCCACACCACCTGCCCCCCTCTGCCTACCTCCCTGCAGCAGCGGAGGGATAAATTAAAGGCAACCCTCCAATAATTAGTTTCTATACATGGAAAATTATAACCAATTCATAAATTTTCCAAAGATAGAATCTAATTGGGGGGGGAGGTGGTCGTCTTACATTCAGAGTCATCTTGGATTCAAGTAAATACGGTATTTCTCTTGCATATTTTACTGTCTTAGATCATTACAGATCTGTTACTATAAACTGCCAGGCTGCTGTCACTCCTATTGCGAATGCTTCTGTAACCTATGAACATAATAAAGAATAACACTGCCTGGTACATTATCCAGTACTGTGCTAATTCCCCTGGTTCAATTGTAATAGTCCAAACGGTTGTATAATTTAGGTTCACCTACTCGCTTCCCCCAGTTGTTAGTAGCCACAACAGGCTTTCCTGTTTCCCTCTCCCCATCTTTTTAATACTTTATAAACCCCACAAACTGACTTTGGTACCAGGTCCTTACACAAATGAAATATATTGCAGTAAGTGGAAAAAGAGACCCTAAAAATAATAGAAACGAGGGGAGAAGCAGACTATAAGGTGTCCAGAAGAGAGTGCGAGCTAACAGGTCCTTATGGGAGAATATTATTGCTCATCCTTATGGTCCAAGTCCCTGCAGCCTGAGCTTCAACTATAAAAACAGAAGCCAGGCGCACACTGACACGCGCGGTCCCATTAATGGCTTTAGGCCCGGAACGGTGAAAAACCCAGGGACAAAAATGAACGGCATGTTTCTGAAACTCAATGTTCCCGGGTTGTTTACAGTCCCCTGCCTCTGTGCCAGGCTCGGCGGTTGCTGTTCTCTGGGATTAACTCAGCTGCGACGGGGGTGGAATCGCTGAAGTCAGTAGGAAGCTCACGGCCACGTGTCTGAGCCATGTCCTGGCAAGAGGAGGGGGGCTGTTGCATACCCCAGTGAACCACTGGACCTCACTATGCTGAGCACTGCCCATACCCATAGTGGATGCCTGCCCTGTAGGGTTTACAGCGTGCATCAACAGGACAGACAATAGGAGAGATGAGGGGGGTTATTCCTATAGTTCAGGTCACAACAGTCTCTTCTAGTGGCTGGAAGAGGGTTGGCTGATGAGTTTGCACAGGTCTGCACTAACCTTGATCACTGTTCATTGGGAAAGGAGAAAAGTGGGGAATGAAATGTTCTCTGAGCAGCAAACCATTTCATAAGCCATAAAAATCTCCATGGCGGTCTGTTTTCTAGGCTCTAGTTGGTGTTGAAAGGGGGTAATTGCATTTGAAGGCATTATCAATGGGTTTTTGGCTCATGTGCTCTTCAGCTTCCACTCTAATAATACAAAAGCCCACATCAGCAACTTAGCCAGCATGCAGGGCCATCCATCCTTGTCTCTGCCCAGTGGCTCCAGCGCCCATGTCAATGCGGCTGCAGTCTGAATGTCTCTCCTTACAGCAGTCCTTGTCAACGCATTAGTTCTGCCTTGCACCAAATATGAGCAATAAAGGATAATGAAGATCCCTTGTTTGAAGCCTGGTTGGCTTTGCAGTGTCAGCACCCTGCCCATCATCAGCTTTACAGAGAAGCTGCTGGTTCATCTTTATCTCTCTGCTAAGAGATCAGTGACTAATTAGTGCTATTGATGATTTCATCAGGTCTCCCCCCCCCC
>NW_005842091.1:1991595-2064411 GCF_000455745.1 Alligator sinensis
CCCAGTCCTCTGATCCCAGAGCAGATTTTGTCATCTCAGTCTCAGATATGTCAGGCAAAAGTGACAGCACCGGAGAATTAAGCAGTGAGGGCAGCAAATTGTTGAAACAAATGGGTAGACGGGTTCAAACAACTTCCCTAGCACATTACCTTGCTGCAATCTCCACGTTTCAGAGATCAAAAGTCTTGGCACAAAGGATCAGCAGGTTGGCTTTAAAAATCATGGACTAATAAATATACTGTGGGTTCTTTTTATTTGTCTCTTCTTTTTGAGCCTCTGAGTTTCAGTGTTTTCAAGCATTTCTCTGCAAGGGAAAAAGGCTAGAAATGTGTTGGGGGTTGGGTTTTTTTTTTCACTGAATGCTGAACTTTCCTCATATTCACGTGACTCCAAGAGGCAGAATTTTAAGAAAAGCAGCAAATGAACCCTGAAACAACAGGGCTGGAAAGGCAGCTACTCCAACCCTCTGCTGTGCTTTAAAACATCCAGTGATGGACATTTCCCAGCTTCTCCAGGGAATCTGTGCCCATGGTTAGACACCCGCATGGGGCAACCAACCTGAATCTCCCTGGTTGCAACTTAAGCCCAATACTCCTTGTCCCGTCCCTCTTGGAGATGGACAACGGTTGATCGCCACCTTCTTTACAACAACCCCTTGTAGTTGAAGACTGTTATCAACCCCCCACCTCAATCTTCTCTCTGCCAGGCTAATCCCAGTTCTTCCAACCTTTCCTTGAATGCCATGCTTTCTAGACAGCTCATTATTTTTATTGCTCTCCTCTTCGCTCTTTCTAATTTCTGTGTCTTTCTTCAAGCATCCAGTATCATGGCCACATCCTTAAACGTTGCTGTGTAATTGCATGGCACCTAACAGCCTTTGTGGGGAGTCAGGTTAAAGTCAAGCTTAAATTTCCAGGGATTATTAAATATCCTGAGAAGCTGAGGATGGAAATCAGCCATTTGCATAGGAATATCTAGGAGTGGTCTCAGCCCCTGGTCATGTACTGGCAACATTTACTTTAGCAGGGTTTTCGTGAGTCCCAAGAACAAGCCTTCCCTGGCTCGGAGGATTTAGCAATGGCCAACAAGGAATGGGTTTAGTTGAACATGACTCCATTATGATCAGAGAAAACACCTCAACCCCATCTCTCCATTTAGTGACATGCTTTTAAAAAGGGGAACACAAGGGATTGATCTAGTATTGCCGGGAGCTGTTCCATGCATTAATGTAGATGGTCCCTTTTTTCATTTTTTTTTAGAGTATTTGGATGCTAAGGCCTGGGAAGTTGGCTCTCAGGTGTATCGTTATGATGAGGATGTCTGTGAATTATAATCAGCGGGTTGTTTGGGAGGGCCAAGTGGATTAATGTGTCTTTCTTCAAGCACCTAACAGCCTTTGTGGAGAGTCGCAATGGATGGGCCCAAGCAAGGTGGTTCCTTCGCATCAGGCCAGCTGTTGTGTAGTGGGTCTGGAGCGGGTAGGGTCTCCTTGGCTGTTGTTGGGTGAAGTTAAGCCTTTCCCCTTCCTTCCTGTTTGCTGAGTACTCAGTAGATGGTACAGTGAATAAAACGTGCATTTTTCTGCGCCGCGCTATGGTATCGCAAGGGTCCCCTCTCTTCACGATTTCAGATAATGCAGCAGCCGCCTCGAGTACCTGTCAGCTGCTACCATGCGGGCTAATGGGTGATGAAAATAAAGGAAGCTATTATCACTCAGGAGATGAGTCAGATATGAAAATAGCCCCTTTTCCTGCACAATATTGTTACACGGAGGAAATGGAAAAGTCTCGCTTTCTTTTGCAAAGTAACTGGCATTTAGCTTTCCAAGTGCACATTGCTGTTCTTCAAACTGCTTTGGGGGGAAGTAACTCTAGCGAGAAGAATCTGCCTGGATCTTTTCTTTGGGATGTACTTGTATTGCTGTAGTGCCTAGGAGCCCTCCGTAGGGACCTAGAATAGCTTGGGCTAGGTACCGTATCAATGCCACTAGGTTTGATGAAAGAGGGACCCATAAAGGTTTTGCCTTAAAGGCTGCCACGTGGAGCAAGGGTTGGTTTTCTTGGACTGTTGGAAAGTCAGTTTTCCATGTCTTTCTTCCAAGCTCATACCCACACAGGAGCAAAAGGTCTCCTGTAGAAATAGGTGAGAATTTTTCCATGGGCTTCAGTGAGCATTAAATCTCTTAGGACCGCATAGAAGACTTCTCTCCATATTTCTAACCAGAATGTAAGAAAAAAAAAATACAAGCCACAAAGAACTCTTCCTATTGTTTTTCGAATGGGATTTTCAAAGATATCAAAGACCATATATCCCATTGACTTCTGGGAATCTCCATGCCCTTGCGGTTCTTCTGAAGCAGAGGATGGAGGCGGCAATGTAGGGTGTAGAGGGTAATGTGGGAATTAATTCCAGGAGGAAAGGAGTGCCCTGACCGTGGGCAATAACGAGCCATTCAGCATCTCCTTCTGTGCCTCCGTTTGACTGTGCATCTTTCTGTCTCGTAGCCGGATGAGCTGACCAACGCCTTGGAGATCAGTAACATTGTCTTCACCAGCATGTTTGCCCTGGAGATGCTCCTCAAGCTCCTGGCCTTTGGCATCTTCGGTTACATCAAGAACCCATACAACATCTTCGATGGGATCATCGTCATCATCAGGTCACTGCCAGCTGCATGCTTGTTTTTTCACCCCACACCTTCATTTAGTCGTTTCCAACCAGTCAGTCGGGCTATGAGTAACGTGGGTTTTGGTTAATCCAGAACTCGGAGGGGGGCTTAATAGGATGTAATCTCTTGGCTGTTTAGGATCTTTAAGATCTCATCTTTAGAAGGTCCGTCCAAACTATATAGACATTGTAGATGGAAAGTGAAGTCTCTTTCTGATGCACAACTGGGGCAAGGGTGGATTTTCCATTGAAGTGTAGCAGGGCTGGTTCTTGGGAAAGCATTGCATATCTACCCACGTTTCTGGCAACATCTACTTTTCCTAAATGAATACCTGTCTCGGAAAAGCCAGAACATGGCAATACTGCCAGTGGTGGGACTACAGCATAAGGCATCAGCTCAGTGCCCTCTTCCAAGGGTATCTGTCATCACATAAGGATGCTTGAGGTCAGGGGAGAGGTGGTTTTGGCACGGCAGTATCCAGGCGTCTGTCCTCTTCAGTGTCTGTCCACACTGTGTCAGCTCTGGCAAGCCCATCCATCTCACAGCTTCATGGTCGCTAAATTCGCTCGCTGATTTTGCAGGGGGGGGAAAAACGTTGAGAACTTCAGAAGGTGGAAATCAGTGTAGGGTCATGGTCTTCAATGGAGTGAGGCTAGTTTACTCCAGGTGGGACCTGGGTCATTGGTTTCAATGGAGTTATGCCATGTTCTTCCACTGGAGAATGTGATCCATTGACTCTAAGGAGCAATGCTAGTTTTCAAGCAGCCGATGATCTGAGCCATCGACCACAGTTAAGTCACGGTGCCCAGAGATAGTCCAAGACCAGCTTCTGTGAGAGAGCAAATAACTGGGAACTCGGAGGTAATTCAAACTCAAAATGCATAGCCAGCCACTGGAAACCCAGAGGTAATAAGTGTAAACACAGAGCTCATTCAAACTCCGACTTTACAGCCAGCCACGTCTCTGAACCCTCTTGAATATTAGGGTGTTTCCAAATCTCAAGCTGCATCTTGAGGTCACCTCTTGTTGCCTTGGTGCAAACTAGTGACATATATAGGAAATGCTTTTAAATCACTGTCACAAGGCACCATAGAAAAGTGGTAGATAAAACCACAGTGTTTTCTGTCACAAAAAGAGTATGCCTTTGTTTTAAAGGTGCTGATCCTGAGATCGTTCCAGCGTCCAGAAGCAGCGCAGTGGAGGCAAATAGAAGAACTGGCCCCTATTAGCTTGACAAGTACCCCAAAATGCTGCCCAAGTAGATATTCAGTGAGAGACCTGCCGTCCAGCACGCTTGGGTGTACTTGCATCAAACTGCCACGGACGGGACCGGGAACATGAGTTTGTTTTTCCCTCTTGTGTCCCCACAGCGTCTGGGAGATCATCGGCCAGTCGGACGGAGGCCTTTCTGTGCTACGAACTTTTCGGCTGCTCAGAGTCCTCAAGCTGGTGCGTTTCATGCCCGCCCTTCGCCGTCAGCTCGTGGTCCTGATGAAGACGATGGATAACGTGGCCACCTTCTGCATGCTGCTCATGCTCTTCATATTCATTTTCAGGTACCAGCAGCCGCTGCTTTCCCTCCCTGGATTAATTGTTGGGCTTGCTTAAGTTATACACGGATTAGAATAACAATGGGGCATGTTTGCCAAGCAGCCTAGATCACGGGAGCGCTCTCAATAGGCTGGCAGGCAGACATTCAACGGATGATTTACCTCTTTGCGGTCTTAGAGTTTTATACAGTCCTGTAATCGGGAGACAAATTATGAACACAAACAAACAGCAGTAAAGTAATCCCTGCAGGGTTCCTGGGAGACAGGCGAGTTTAGTTTAAAACCAGGAAGTTGTCTACCAAGGGAATTTGCCAGCTCTGTGTTTCAGAGGGAGAGGAAGTACAATGTCCAGAACTTATTATTATTTTATTTTTAGCCCTGCTCTACAGAGGAATGTGCCGCTAGAAACTAGATGATCATAGGGTAAAAGGGCCTCCATCCTTTGGTCAGCTTCCACATCTCGGATCGGTATTAATTAGTCACGATCCAGGAAAGCAAGACCAGGACCGTGTGAGGGAGAGCAGGACAAAATGCAGGGTTGCTTGGATGTGCTCTTTAGGACCAACCAACCACAAAGGGAATAGCACGGGCTGTTGTCTATGGCTATGTAATGGCTAGCATGAAGAAGATGGTTGGTCTCAACTGGCAGAGGACAAGTATCCATATCATCAAACCCCACTTCCTAGCAATGGCACAGGAAGTTTCCTCCGTGCAAACCTACTTCCTAGCAATGCCACGGGAAGTTTTCTCTGTGCAAACCCGCTTCCTAGCAATGGCACAGGAAGTTTCCTCCGTGCAAACCTACTTCCTAGCAATGCCACGGGAAGTTTCCTCCATGCAAACCCGCTTCCTAGCAATGCCACGGGAAGTTTCCTCCATGCAAACCCGCTTCCTAGCAATGCCACGGGAAGTTTCCTCCGTGCAAAATACTTGAGACTTCAGAAATAACAGTCCAGCTTCCTAGCTGGTTCAGACTGGCATCTTGCCAGTGCATGTCCATCAGTTTAAACCAGCTCAGCATTTTCTCAAATACATATGGCAAGCGTTTTGGAAGAGAATATCCTTTTATCAAATACACGGGAGGTGCAACCAGTTTATATAAACTGGTAAATCTCCTTAATGCTTGCTGGTGTCATTCCAAGCTGTTTTCTCTGATCTTCTTGTGCTTGTTACTTGTTCCCCCGTATTATTTATGTTGGAGTTTTTGTCATGTTGATGCTCCGTGGAAAAGCTCATGACACCGTGTCTAACATAGGGCCTTGACATAAGGCAGTCCAAAAGAGAAGAAGGTCACCCTTGCAGCTGGCAGTAATTGGGCACTTCGTTGTCCATACCAGCCAAGAGGACAAAGACCGAATGGGTCCTAAATGTGGAGCTCCTTTCTCTGCTCCTGGATTCATTTAATTAGCTTAAAAGAAAATAGGTCCTACTGTGCCAAGTGTAGAGCAGTCTCTCTGTTAACCATATCCCTCTGCAGAAGGTCTTTAGAAAGGTATTTGAGACATGTTTGTGCTCATGGAGGAGTTTACAACTGCATCACTCATAGCTCTTTGGTCTGGGAACATCCCTTCTGAACTAAAGCCCACACAACATTTAAGAAACTAATGATTTGATGGTGCCAGTGTGTGTGTGTTGGAGCCCAAAGTCCAACCTACTCTGAAGGGAAAGGGCTGCAGACAGTCTAGACTGAAACGGCAGGGACAAAAACCACTGTCTTCAATGAAGATATTCCAGGGAGTTACTACAGGAGCCTACGACGAGGGTCATAGCCATGTTCTTTTGCATTCACACCTTCATCCTCTTTCCACTGATAAATGTAAAGCAGGCTTTTATCACTGAAATGGCAGGACCCCTCCTTGTGGGGTGTCCCATCCTCCATGGAGTGTCACTCCCCACCTCCCGAAACAGGGATGCTCCTCCGAGATGGCACATGCACGGTGCAGCTGTGCAAGGAAAGTGCCCCAAAGGGCACCGTGGTGCTTCTTAAAGCTACGCATTCCCATAAAGCGCATGTTCTGTGTCCCTTCCTTTTCCCCCTCTAGCATTCTCGGCATGCATCTTTTTGGATGCAAGTTTAGCTTGAAAACAGAAACGGGGGACACCGTTCCAGACAGAAAGAACTTCGATTCCTTGTTGTGGGCCATCGTGACCGTCTTTCAGGTAAGTCCCGAATCTTCTGGTTAGTTTTTACTGCATGCGGAGGCAAGCAGGGTCCCTTTGCACGACGCCACCCCCGTAACCAACTTCCTTCTTAGCAAAAGCCAAAGGTTGGAAGGATCCGGAGATTGATCTGGATTTGTATTTCCAAGCTGGGCACGTTCCTCCAAGGCTGCTGCTGTTGCACCATGCCCGTGGGCAGGTAGCAGAGCTCTGTCTCGGGGCGCCGGGCCCAAACCGTTCACCGGTGCTGCAGCTTGCGTTTAAAACAATCCCGTTCTTTTAGACTTTCAGGAGGAACAACCTGACTCGGGTCAATCTGTCTCAACCAGTTTTGGAGCTGCTGACTCCATGCACAGTGCATTTGAGACGTATGTTTCCAGGCTGGTGAACAAATTGGGGGGGGACTTAGAAAGCGCTCAGTATAAAGAGGCCGGATTCCTACCGGAGATGAGCTGGGCAGTATTGTTGGACTGTCACTTCCATTTCACAGCGTTGCACAGTAAAGCGTTGACGCCGCTCTTTCCAGAGCAGTAACTTCCATAATATTACAGCCCTCTTTACAAGCCACAGCAGACGGAGATGGGCTGTAGGGGAGCATCGCTCTGAAAATGTTAAGCAAGATCTCTGAGCGTCTAGGATAGGTGCGCTTCTTGAAATGATTGGCATTCGACATATAAATTGATCCAAAGGCAGCTGGATGAAGCATGTCAGCTCTGGCCGATAGCATGATGCCTGGAGAGAAGGAGAAATGGATTTTAATTTGCTGCCAGGTGGCATTACCATCAGATTCACATGGTTTAGGCCTCTCTTTCTCTCTCTCTCTCTCTTTTTTTTCTTTTTAATATTAGGCTCCTGCATTATTTTTAACAGGGAAAGTCTCACGGGTAAATACATTTAGGACGATGCCCAAGGACTTAGACCTATACCTCCATTGAGGTTAATGTTAATTATAATACTAAATACAGCTGAGTCAGTATTCCCAGCCCTAAACACTACCATCAACTTAACAGCAGGGTTAGAGACGATTTTGGTGGCAGGACCTAGACTAAGGGCAAGAAATCAACACCTTATTTTTCTAAACCCCTGGATTTTCCCATTCCAGGACAGCTAGAAGGTTGGCCAGTTTCTTGCCATCAGACTTGCCGTTGAAAAGAGATGCCAGATCTCACCATGATCATTTTTTTCCATCCTAGAAGTACTCCAAGTTTCTGGAGTCCCCATATGTTATTAGCCAGGGGAAACTCTGGTTAATTTATGAAGGGAAAAACATGTTGTAATGAAAGGAGGGCTAAGCCCCAGGAAGAAGCACCAAACTGGTGAAGCCCTTGGCAAGTCAATTAATTAGCAGATCATCCCTGGAGCAGGAAATTCCCCACCAAGGAGAGGAGCTGAGTGCTGGTGCACCCTGCATGTTACTATAGCTGGGCCTTAAGCTAACAGCCGCTTTGAAGAGCAAGGGGAGCCCGTGGGCCAGCGGAGACGGTCTTGAGCCTGCCTTGGATGCAAGCTTTGCCTTGAAGATGCATCTCCCATGCGGAGATCTAACTAAAGAAATCCTTTGCATTAGCTTACTAATGATTAGGCTTGGAGCAGGTTAGGAAGAAAAGCAGGTCCCTGACTCTGTAGCAGAGGAAGGGATAGATGAGTGAATCCACATGCATTTAAAAAGCCCCTGGGAGGAAGGAGGAGTAAGAGCAAAGTCTTCCCTTTCCCCTCCACAGATCCTCACACAAGAAGACTGGAACGTGGTGCTCTACAACGGGATGGCATCCACCTCCTCGTGGGCCGCGCTGTACTTCGTGGCCCTGATGACCTTCGGCAACTACGTTCTCTTCAACCTCCTCGTAGCCATCTTAGTCGAAGGCTTCCAAGCAGAGGTAAGAGACTTGAATGAAGTTTAATAAAGTTTTAATTAAGTTTAATGAAGAACTGGGGGTTGTCCACAGGGCTCAACGGACATGGACCTGTACTGTGGGGTTGACCACATAGTTTCCACGGACACTTTCCCAGTAGGGTTTTGCCTGTTCGTGCTGAACGTACTCGCTCTAGAGCTCGTGTATCCTATAAGGAGCTGCCTGGTACATCTCTCCTGATAACTTGCATGGTGGAGACACAGCTTGCACCAGCAAAAAGGCTGAACATCTCTAACCCACTTCCCAAAGGGGATAAGCTATCCCGTTCTTTTGCCACTGTTACTGCATCTACATTGGGATTTGGGGCAGCCTGGCTATGTCTGCTGGGGCGCATCTTTGCAGAAGCAAAGAGAAGCGGGAAATTATGTCAAAACAATCATGGAAGGCCAATAAAGATGACAAAACCCTTCAAGGCCAATACCTATGCAGATCAAAAGCCCTAAAAACTGGTGCGTCCATGCTGCTGGACCAGTACATTACTAGGGAACTTGCAGGTTCGTGTTTAGAAAGCCTTTCTTTTGTGCTCAGGGTCATTCAGATTACCAGATGGGTGGTCAGGGATGGATTACCAGATGGGTGGTCAGGGATATTTCAGAGGAGAGTTGAAGGTGTGGTAAAATCTCCTATTTGGAAACAATCATTTTATAAAGAGAAGGGCTTAGGTATTTAGGACAGTGGAAACCAGGTAAGTACATAAAATAAATAAATACTTACTTCAGCCCAAAGAATAAGTGCTACAATAGCGTACATGGCCAGGGAGCTTGCGAGCGTCCTGTTTCCTTGCCCTGGATGGGAGGATCAGGGAAAAGACTTGACTTCTCCATCTCCGTTCAGAAGTCCCCAAGTTCCTGATCCCAGACCCCTGCGCTATCCCGCTCTTCTCCACCCTCCCTTTCAGAGCAGGGCAGATCCATTTGTAGAGGATTTGAGAGTCGTGATCCTATTTCTGTTTAAAGTATGGTCCGCATACGTGTGCGCGCTCTCAAGAAAAGCAGCTTTTATGAAGGCAATAGTGCAGGGAAATGCTTTTGTGACTCATCTGAAAGCATCCAGCCCCAGTTCAAGAGGAGAATAATGACTCTGAAAATGCTTTCATCGCATTTGGGGGGGAAATTTCTCTCCGTTTGGAAACACGAACAGAAATCCTGCAGAACATTTGAGAGCACTAACCCAGCCTTAGCAATGCTGGACCGAGACGGGGGAGAATAATTTCAGTTATCGTTGTCTAAACTCCCCTGAGGAGCACAGAAGAGCAGAAATTTTATCTTTAAACTTTTTTTTTAAGTTTTTAATTTTGACTCCAGATATCCCACCGTTTTGGGGTTGGTTTTTTTTCATACGTTCGACTTAAATTACACTTGGGGAGAAAAAACCACAGTCGTCTGTGAAGTACCATTGAAATATTTGTGAACTAAAAATGCCCTTCTCCCCGTCTGCCCCAAAACACACTTATCTCCCTCAAGGAGAATCTGCATGGTGTTCATTAGTTAAATGCTCATCCCCAATTCCCTATAAGTGCTCTTCTAGGGGACTTTATCATCGAAACAGCTGGAACTGAGTCCTAATTTGAAAATGATCCTCCCTGGCTTGTTTGTTCCCAGGCTCATGCTTGCTGCCTCCTTGGGATCTCCTATCTTTGTGAGAGGCCTTTGCACGTCCTCTGCCGAGGGTGCCACAATGCACAGACCTTTGCCCTGTTCCTGCCCTTATATAAGTTCAACGGGATCTCACTTCTGAAAGTTTTAGCCGCTAACTTCAGGAGAAGCAGGGTCAGGTGAAAGAGCAGAGATTGCCATGCTCGCTCCACCGCTGAACCCCCGCAGGAAGTGTTTCTCCACTGGGAGAGATGCTAGTCGTGCATCGTGGACTTGAATCCTGCTGGAAAGTGCCTGGACTCTGATGTGGCAGCTGACAAGTCTCTGGCAGATTCACTGACATTTAAAAATGGTAGCTTTGACCGCCTTCTACCTGCAGGTGGATCGCTTGGTCTGTGCAGTAGTTCTTGCAACATGGGTTTGTATAGGCATTCATTTGGAGGGTTCCCGTCTTTTCAGCAAGGTGCAGACTGTTCACAGTGGCAATGCACCATTCGCCTTTTGCGGCGCAATGACAATTTTTTGCAATGACAATGCGTCCTAGGCGTTTTGCAGTTCATCACAGAAGTAGTCTAATGAGCAGGCACGGGTAGCTGCCAGGAGGAGTTTGGAGCGCCCAAGATGATGCATGAATACGGAGGCCATCGGTCCTGTTTTATGCAGGACCGTCCTGTTTTTAAACCCTTTGTCCCCTGTCCATTTCTGAATGAGGACTGGACAGCAGGCAAAAATCCTGTTTTCAGTTCATTGGTGGAAATGAATGCCAATCATTCATCCTTGCAATTCTATTGGCTGTGCTTAGAGGGCGGGTGCACAACCAGGAGAAGCAGGGCTCCAGGAGGGAGGGAAGGAGGTGGAGGATCCTAGTGGCCCCACCCCTCGCTGCTGATTGGCCAAGGAGGTGGTGATCCTGCCCCTCACTGCTGATTGGTCAAGGGGGGGGCGGTGGTCCCACCCCTCACCAAAGGGATGCCCCGTGTTTTCGGGGATGCATCAATAGCCACCCTAATCAATCTAAGACAGGTGGAGAAGCCCATTTAGTGGCTACTACCAGGTCCATAGAGGTTAACGATGGTGAAAATCGTGCCCCGTCGTTAGGCTCCAGAGTCACCGCCTCGCTGCGCAGGAACGGAAGATTTTGTTCCCATGTATATTTTCACAAACATGTACGCACGGGCTTTCCTATAGCTTAGACATCTTCCGATTGTAAAGGCATGGTTGGCACGTGTCCGGGTGGCATGGTAAAGGGCTGGTTGGCATGTGTCCGGGTGTCAACGTAGTAAAAGAAACGGTGTGCTTCCCACTGGCCACTACTGAATGGGATCCAAATTGCATATATTGCAAACAAAACCTTTCATTTAGCTCGTATGATAGGGCCCGGCTCTGTTTGGAGCGGCGGGGGGTGTTTTGCCTTTGCTTCCTGAAGTCCAAAGCTGAGCACGTGGAGTCTGAGCGTGCTGTTTGCCTTTGCCTGAATCCTTCTTCGGGCTCGAGACAATGCCCGTTTCCTGTCTCGAGGCAATTTTGAAAACTTGGCCTCTCGGGACCCATTTTTGCTTCTCCGAGCCACGCCGCACGGCTCTGGAGAAGATCCTCCGGGAGGCTATAAAAACAGGGACGTGTGCAGCTCTGCGGATGCCAGCTGCTGCGTGCGCAGAAGGACAGCGCCCCAGCATCGGTCCTTTGATCTCCAGCAGCTTGCAGAGACATGATCATAAAAACCCTGGTAGAAGGGGACAGGTTGTTCCAAAAGTTGTGAGCTAATTGAAAGCCAGGAGCCTGCTTTGCATTCCTCCTTTGTTTTCTGCTTGGGGGTGAAGCCAGTGCCGTGGCCCGTTGTCCCCGGACAAACCCAGCCAGCTACTCTTTGTACTCCCCCTTCCCATCTGCTGCTGTGCTGCTTGCACTTTCTGTTCCTTCGAGTTAGAAATCCTCTCTGAAAAGACACTCGTTTTTATAATGCATCCTCAGTGGCAAAGATCGACCAAAAATGAAGACGCGTGGGCTAAGCTAGGAATAATTCAAGAGTTGCTCCAGGAGGTGGGGGGAAAATCAGTGTTTTCATTAGCTGCTCCCCATAAGGGAGTGTTTTTAGCTGTCTTGGGGATTTATATGGCTTTTTCTTGCCCCCCCCACTCTTTCATTCAGTAGTGGAGGACAATCGTAGTTTCCCCTTCTGATGATTTCAGTGAACAAATAGTGATGCATTTTCCTAATGCATGGCCCTTTCCTAGTGCACGGCCGTAGGTAGCCCAAGTTCTCCTCGGGGTCATGTGCGACGTCCTTGCTGCAAAACAAAAGGCTAGAGATGTCCTTGCTGCAAAATAAAAGGTTAAGACGGGTTCCCCAGCCTGTTACTGGCACCTGAGTTAAAGTGGCAATGAAGACAAGACAGTTTGAGTTGTAGCTTGGCTTCTTCCCTGGGCATGAATTTTGACTTACCCAAGTTAAAATCCGAGTTACCTCTTGTAGCCTGCCTTATTGCAGTCACATGAGCCCACACAAAATACAAAAGCACCTTTTTTTTTTTTTTTTGAATGGACATATCCTTACACCTCAGCTGTTCCTGTTCCTCGCCCTCGGGTTCTGCAAGGACAGCGTTTTAAAGTTCCTGTCCCGTGCCCAGGGCACCAGACAAGTCTGTCACTGCTTCAGCATCCTTTTCTGAACCTTGTGGAGCAGATTTGACTGATACCGTACTCTTGACTCTAGTCCCACACACCCGCCGATCGTGCTTTGCACTCTGGATCACACGTGTGACCCACCTACACTCAGCGAGAGGCTCTGGAGGGGCTGAATAACATTGCTTATGGTCCGCAGCAGCCCTTGCTATCATCTAGGTTAGGAACAGACATTGCATTTGTCCCTGGACAACCTGCACCTGCGTTTGTCCTGGAACAGAAATGTGCCAGGATTGGTGTGTACACATATCCATCTATCCACCTGCAAGGTGGATAGGAAATGGGCTGGAGCATTGGGCTTAGAGGGTAGTAAGGAATAGGCCTCTGTGAGTTGGCAGCTATTCGATCCGGCTTCAGATCTGGCTGCTTCGGATGGCTACGATCTGATCCGGAGCTCCGGACCAAGTTCCCACATTGATCAGGCCAAAGCGGCGCCGAAGCTTCGGCGGCGCCTCGGGGATCTGGCCATAGGGTGTAATGGTGGGGAATCAATTAAACATCTATAACTTTGGGTTTTTTGTCTGATTTTGATGAACTTTGCAAAAATGGTAGCTTCTGCTGAGAGCATGATGCCTGCCAAGTTTCAAGAAAATCAGCGCAGGGGCTTGGGGGGGGACTGCACCCCAAATTCTTGAAAGCAAAACTCATGTCACATCTATGCGTTACACCACAGCGGGGTGAAAACTGCAGGGGTGGTGGCCCCGGTGAGGCCACCAAGCCTGCCAAGTTTCCAGAAGATCAGTTAGTTAAGAACTGTTAGTACTTCTTATCCTGTGAACCTTTCTTAGGATTTATCCCAGGACGACAGACCAAATGATTGCGCCTTGTTCCAGGATGCTGTGGTTTATCCTGGAACAAGTGCAATGTGTCTGTCGCCTTAATTAGCCTTTTAGCTCAGTAGACGCTCTTGGTGGGAGATCCAGGAACGCTCGGCTCACTCCCCGGTGCCTCCAGGGACCTGTATCGTGAATGCAAGCCCCGCCGTGTGTCATGTGCATGCTTTATCACAGTTCTCTTCTGGGGGGAAAAAAAAAGCCACGTTCTCTCCATTCAACACGCTAGCCGAGTGCGGAAACCTTTCCATTACAGCCTTCCAGCCTTCCCACAACGTCCCATTCTCTAGTTGCCCGCTAGGAAGCTGAATCGTGTGCTAGCATGAAGGCTGGAATTGGCGGCCCCGCACGATATTCTCTATAAATATGTAATTACCGACTTAGCAAAATAGGTCCTGGCTCCTTGCTTCTGTTTAATGGCTCCTTTTGGAGCTCTTACAGTTTGTGATTTAAATATGGGTAAGACACAGTGTTTAGAGCCGTCATTATTTACTCAGCAGCGCATTAGCCCAGGCCCGCCGCCACAGGAATGACATTTGCAGCGTGCGTTTTCCTTTCCAGTTTCATTAAGTATGAGCCTCGACAGCGGCTTGTCTCCGCATAAAGTACAGTACACGCCGCAGCAGTCCCATCAGGGGCCGCATCTCGGCCGCGAGGGCTCCCTGCAAGCCATGCGCTTGCAAATGAATAACGTAGCTTTATTTTTTGTAACGCAAAAATTTCCTTGGCCGTAGCTCACAGGAAGAAGCATTCACTACAGCTGGAAATTTGTTTTTTTTCTTTTCCTGTGCCTTCCTTCCTCGATCCCCTCATTTGATATTGATGCCAACACAGGAAAAGTCTTTTAGGAGTCTTCACAAAGCGTTATCATGCTGAGAAACCTGTAAGAGGTCATTTGTCCTTGACCTCCTTCTAGGTGCTATCATGCGCGGGGATGGCGAGAGAGGTGGTTATTGTGCCTATGGCCACCTCTTCTCTCCAGACCTCTCTTCGAATCACACGGGCTGGGATGACTTTTGCAGACAGACTCACTTGATTGCCTTGTCGGTCTTACCATCCAGCTGAGAGCGAGCAAGATGGGTTTTGTTCTGCCCTTTGGGTCATTGACAGAATTGCCGTTTCCTCGAGGACCTGCGCTGTGCTGGCAAGAGAAGGGCGCCCAGCTTGATCTTCATGTCTTGGCTAGTTAAACGAGGCCGGCTTGATAGGGATCTTGCAGAAAAAGAACGAGCCGGGAAGTCCACGGTATTGCATTCACTAGGGAGGTTGGTGTTTCTGGCAGCAACGTACAGAACTTCACACCGAAAAAGAAAAATTGCAAGTGCGTTGTGAATTACTCAGGGGATTCAGATCAGCTGAATACTGCCCCAAATGTGCGAAGGTTTTTGGTTGTAGCCACGTTGGTCTAAGGACATGGGCTCTTTGAGTAGATGTGATATCTACCCAAAGATGCACCGTGTGCCTGAAGAAGGGTGATTGTGCCCGAAAGCTTGCTAAGAACTTTTTTCCCCAAAGCTGGTCTAATGAAAGACATCACATCTACCCAAAGAGCCTTGCCTGCGAAGCCGCACGAATCATAGCTTCCCAAACTGCACGTCTAACGGCTCCGGTATGCGAATGCTTGAGCTCCGAGACAGAAGTTTAAGTTCCCTTATTTGTCTTCCCTAACTCGACCTGTCTCTCCGCCTGCATGGCTTAGCAATACATCACAGAGGAAATTCACTTCCCTGCCACTTTGGGGAGCGCGTTGCAGCTCCAAAAACAACAGTGATGTGTTCGGGCATCAATTAGGGAGCTGTGCTCCTCTGCTAGGACCAGCTGATCTAATCCAACAGTTAGATGCCAATTTGCACAACTTGTCAATAAGCTGAACGCATCAAGCTGGAGTTGGTTGGACGGCCTGCCAGGGTAACTCCATCCCGCTGGGCTTGCATCGAATCAAACCATTGGGATGAGCTTTGCAAAGCAGAGTGGTTGCACTTAAGTGAAGAAGCAGAGTGGTTCCTGACTTAAGTGAAGCGAGGGTAGCCTTTGCAGGAGCAGGCACGCCTGCACGAAAGCCAAGAATCCACGTGGAAAGCCCGAAATGACGTCTCAAGGATCGTAGGCGTGCGGGGTCGGTGCTGGGATCCAGAGCGCTATTGCATCACTGCCCTTTTGCCTAAAAGGACCCCGTGGTCGCCTCCTGACTCCTAATGGATACCACGAACTGCCCTGTGACAGCGGCCCCATTGTTGGCAGCCTCAGAGGTGACCCCAGGGCTTCAACAGCCGCAGGGAATAACGCGTCCTCACAGCCCATATGTAGAGACCTACTTAAATCAGGGTTACGCAATTTTCATGGAAAACCACAAAAACCGACGATCTCCGCAAAAAATGGCATTGGCTGTGAATTCCCAGGAAATCAACCCCCCAAAATAGTATTAAAAACAATATGCTGGCTCCCCCCGGGGGCCTCTCCACCAACCAGCTCCGTCCGAGGGGCTGGTCTGCAATGAAACGACTGCGAAATCAGCTCTCCGGGCCACAACCAAGCCACGAAAATTGCTTTCCGTGAATTAGGTAGGGCCCTACCCATAGGCGCTTCATGCAGACAAGACGCAAGGCACAAGGGGAAGAATGCAAGCAAGAGCCTGCCCCATGCTGCGCGACTTCGTGTCTAATTTGGCGCCTGCTCAGGGTTGTATGGGGGCGGATACGCCAAAGCACTCGGCAGTAAATGCTTTGTCCGATCTATCCATGGTAAAACTCCCATAGGACCCAGAACTAAGTCAACACCGAAGGGCTGAACCCAGGCTGATACAAATTGCCCCAAGCACTCCACACTAGTGCCGTGGTAGTTTATACCTGATGAAGTTTGTCCCCCAGGAGCGCATCCCCATGAGCAGGAGCGCATGTTTCCCTTGGGACAAACCGCAGCGGCACCACATGTACCGCCGCTGCGTGTCCAAGGGATACGCCCGTGCACACGTGCTCCAGCGTGCAACACGGCACGTTGCCCCGGTTGGGGTGGCGGAGGCTGGGGCCAGCACCTGGGCTAGCCCCAGCAGCCTTACCCAGGGTCCGGAGGGCGCCGTGGCAATCCAGCAGCACGGAGCTGGGTTGTGGCTCCAGCCGGCCAGGCTTGTTTCCAGCAGCGCATGCTGCTGCCACGTGTGCTCCCCGTTTTTTTTAAGGCACGGGTTTTTTGGACACCGGGATCTCCAAGTGTCAAAAACCTTCCCGCGCTCCAAATGAGCAGCATGGGAAATGCCTGCACGTGCGGTGCCGCAGATGGCTCTGCAGTGCCACGCACCGCATGTCCACACTCGTCTGGACGTGCCCCAGACGGCAGAGGAAAATCCCATCCTTGGTGTAAGCGAGAGCACCGTGTGGCTCAGCACTTGTCTCCTGCAAGAGCCCCCATGGCTGTCACGTGTGCGAGGCTGGAGATGCACCGTAGGCAAGGAAGGGGCTATCGCATGAAGAGACCACGCACACAGCAGGTGTCCAAACCTCTCGGGACCGAGGCCGGATTCGCAGAGATAACCGGCTGACAGCACGGAGATAAACACCGCTGGCTGCTAAGAAGTGTCATCGCGATGGCTGCTCTCCATTGTGATGCATCTTTGCTTGCTCAAGATATCCAGGCAGGAGGTGGCCAACAGCAAAACATCATTTAAATGCTGATCTTTTAAAAAAAAAAAATAGATAAAGAGACGAGCAGATGTTTTTAAACGAGAGGGTGTTTAATCTGCAGAGCCATCGTTGAAAGGAAGTAGTTATTGTATTGCCGTGAGACCACCGGGTCTTGAGCTGTGGTTATCATCAGAGAAGTGACACTCTTCCCCTTTCCCGTATAATCCTCTCTGTCTGCCTTCAAGACGTATCGACTGATTTTCCTGACACAAATCATTTCCCACTGCAATGTGCAGCCATGCACCTCTGCAAAATGAATGGGAGAGCTAGCACGGGTCTATTTTACTTTGTCTACAGCATTGCCAGGTGTATTTCCAGGTGCAAAATCAGAACAAGAGAGGCAAGACCTGGCTCGGTTTTTACCTTCCAGGCTGAATTTGTGGCCCTGGCAAAAAAAAAAAAAAATCAAATCAAATCCTTTTGACATCCTTACCGAGCAGCTTTGAGCTGGGATCATGGAGAGGACAAATATTCAGCCCGGCAATGCCGATTTTTCTTAGTCTCTTCTCTGATTGCTACTACGCTTGTTCTGCCCTGAGACCCATTGTTCGGTGCGGCCAGGCACAGCGAAGTCAATGCAGCTGTATTGATAGTACCTATATCTTTTCTTTTCAGGGCAGTTCAAAGGCTGTTTTAATAGAGGTGCTAAGACCACGTTACGGTAATGCCCGCAGACTCCAGTCGGGACCGGGGCATGTTGTACTGGGTGCTGTACAAGCATCGTCGAAAGGTCCAGACAAATGTGCTAGTTGAATTGATCTCAAATGACACTGTTAAAAGCTGTTACGGTGTCATTATGACACCCCCATGCTCCTGTTGCAAGACACCTGTTGCAAAAACCATTGCAGCTCTCACTCTGTTTTATTCGGGGTTCAGGTCACAGCAATCGAGTTCACTCATACGGTGACAAACAACAAATCTCCCTGCCCTTTTAAAACAATTCAGCGTTACATCTGTCCGCAGCCCAGGAGACGGCCTCTGTCCCAGCTTTCCAGGCACTTGAGACACATTAATTGTTTAAGGCTCAGCAGGTCATTAGCACTGCTCTCATTTTGTGCAGAGGGAGATAAAAGGGATGAGCCGGTGTCAGAGCCGGACGTAGGCTCATGTTCTTCCATTTCTCCAGCCTGTGCACAAGGTGACGTGGTGCCCACGCTTGATTAAATTACACGACGAGCGAGTAATTATTGGTAACTTTGGAGGGAAGTTTATCTGAAAAAGTCTCAGTCTCCAATCACTCCTCAGATGTTACATTAACCTTTCATCTCCCCGCAGGGTGATGCCAACAGGTCAGACACGGATGAGGACAAGACGTCTGCCAACTTCGAGGAGGATTTTGAGAAGCTGAAAGACCTCCGGGCAGCAGGTGGGGGTGCGCATTGCTCTACCGTGACCCCGCTTCTGTAGGGCCGTATAAATGATCCCCCACAACACTTTTCCTCTTGGGTGTAAAGTGTGGGTGAGGGCATAACCCATTTCGTCGGGTAATTAAACCTGACAACAATCTCATCAGTAGCCCGGAGGAGTGTGTTGGCTTTTTGTCCTACTCCAAATGTTTTCAGGATCTTGAAAGGACTTTTCAGTTGTAGCACCCATGCAGAGAATGTGCATTTCTTGAACACCGTCCTTATTTTAAAATATCCAAGGATAATTGAAAATGGCACCAGGAGCCGGAGCAGCCCGGGGTGACTCGGTTGCCCAGTCCTGCCACTCAACTAGCAAATCCCAAATATCAAGTCATCAGAAAACTCCTCATTGCAAAACAGTCGGCGACCAAACCACAAGCATAAATCCCTCTGCAGAAACTCTCTGCTGAATAACTGCAAATAGCAAGTTAGTCCCCAAAGGGGGGACGTTGCCACCTGTTTGCCGTCAGCTCACAAACAAAGGACTGGGCTGGCTTCTTGGAATAAATTGTGGGGAATGAATAAGTCTCCGTTAACTTGTTTATAGGCATATTGGCATTTAGCAACATAAGGACCTTAATGATTGCACGACAAAGCCGTTGGTCTCTGAACAAGTGGTACGGACAGCAGCATCCCGTGCGCTGTAGATTAACGGGGTTTTGAAGCTGAGCTTCTGCCCCTCGAAGTCAGTGGCAAACCGACTTCCAGAGGGCAGAACCGGCCGCGTGTGAATCAGCTGGTAAGTAAACGGATGATAAAAATACAAGGATGCCGCATTACAAAAGCAGCCGGCAGCAGCGAATTAGCTGGGGTGATAAAACCCTTGGGTTTCTCATGGCAGTAATGTAACTTGGTGGGGGTGGACTCATTTCCTGCACTCCATGAACAGGTGCTAAATGGTTGTTCTCTCCTACCTACGGCAGACGGTCTCATCCTGTCCCCTCACCCAGGATGCGCATTTCTGCTGGCATTCAACCAAAATGCACCCAGCCATAATGCAAAAATAAGAGTTACGCTTGACTCTCGGCCTTGCGATGACAGCGCAGGGTTGCGCTCCAAAACACAGGCGTGTTGTACTCTGTCGCCTCTTGTTTGCCTTCGACATGAAGACAATCGCTGCAATTTTAAACAAGTCCGGAGCGTAGCTTTCTGTGATGATTTAATGTTGTGCCGCTCCCCTCTTCCATCACAGGCCGAGGGCCCTTGCAGTAGGGCTGAAATAGCAGAGCGTGTATTACTTATTAACTAGCAGCCACTAGCATGCAAAAGGCGTTTCATTTGCTTATCCTGGCGTAGGCAGATTACTCTTCTAGGTCCACGGGTGTTTAGGATCCTTTTTCATTTCTTGTCTCCGGAATGGATGGTGAGTAATATTTGCAGAGTGCCTTCCAGCCTGGAGGAACCCAAAGCACTTGACAAATAGCACAGAAACCTTGCACAGCCGTCTCCGATGGGAAGAGAGAACAAAGTTATCCGGGGGGAATTTGGCCAGAACCCCAGCCCTAGGAGTGTTGTCTCGAGTGAAGGGCCATAGTTCAGACACTGAAAAGTGCTGCCCGTCTACCACTTCTTCTGAAGGTCACTGCAAGGGGCAGTCTCGGCAGATGCTCCTAAGATTTGGCCTCATGAATAGTCATGAGTTTGGCCTTGCATCTCCTGCCCGTGCTGATTGGTGGTAGTAGCATTCGTATTGTCAAGGAATTTGGCTTTGATCTTGAACCGGGCGGGTTGCCTGTTGTTTTTTCTAACGTGCTTTTGCAGTCTTCAGCCGAGCTTCTGAACAGCTACCCCTCCTCCCCTCACTTCATTGCAGAGATGAAGATGTACTCTTTGGCCGTCACCCCAAACGGACACTTGGAGGCCCGGGGAAGCATGCCCCCACCCATCATCATGCGCACCGCCGCTACGCCCATGCCTACGCCCAAGTGCTCGCCGCACATGGACTCGGTGCACACCTTTGTGGACTCGAGGAGAGGGAGCAATGCCTCGATAGATCCCCTGAGCTACGATCAAAAGTCCTTGGTATGTTGCCAGCGCAAGCGATCTCCCTGCGTCGCGTCTAAAAGCCAATCCCTGTATAACCTTAGAGCCGTGCTCCAGTTTATTAGAGTTCCCCAATACTTGCATTATGAGCCTGTTGTCGGTGGCTTATCGTGGTGCCAAACTGTGACCGCTTGGGCTGGAATTATCCTTGCTCACAATCTACTTCAGGTTGATTTTTTTTGGAGAATTTCAGCCAAAAATTTGAGAGAGCGCTTCCCGTGGGATGAAATGTTCCAAAAAAACCTGTGAAGTCGGAAAAGCCGTATGTTTTTGTTTCAGGTGGTCTGAACCACCTTAGTGACCCATGGGATTAGTACCTCCAAATCCCTCAATTCCCCTTTTAGATGCAGCTCTCTGGCTGGGCTCTCTCTGTGTTCACCTGGAGACTTCCTGAATATAAAAGTAAACTCAGAACCAGGACTGAGTTTTCAGGAATTTTAACTAGGTTACCAGGATGAAAAAAAGTGGGACTCTGACTGGTGTATAATGTCAGACTACAGCCTTATGCCATAGGGCACTGAGGATAGATCAACACTGATTAGTTAGGGTCTCCTCCATCCAGCCCAAGGCACATGAGCCACCCTTCCCCGTCCATATGCTACCTGCTCCAAATGATGCTTCTTGTCTGTTAACCAGTCCTCTGGGAATCAGACTTCAGAGCACTTGTCTCTTCTTCTGTCCTTGGCTCTAATTATGAACCGTAGATTGAGAGACAGTGGGATTACGAAGGGGCTGGAAGTCAGGAACAGGGCATTGTGAATGGTGGGTGGTAAACGTGTGTGTGTGTGTGTGTGTGTGTGTGTGGCTTCAAGCACTCGGATGAGTTCCCAGCACACAGTAGAAAGAGGCAGGAAGGGGGGGTGAGTGAGGGTGAGGATTTACCCTAGTCACCTAAAGGTCAATAAAGTTTCCAGAGTGGGGTTGTCATGGTCAAAGATAGGGGTCTCTTTGTAGACATGGTTCTGTATGGATGGTATGGCCTTGATGGTAAAGCTGACGCTGCCAACAAGTGCAGACATAATCCAAGTGGGATGCACACCTGCATTTTCCATTGGAAAAGGACTGCACATTAGATATCCCTCTATCACTTAGCTGCCTAAGAGGTGGAGCAGAAATTTGGCCCCGTGTGCCTAAAATCTACACGCCTGCAAGGATTTTGCAATGTGAAGGGGTTGTGCCATGCTGAGGGATGTCTTCCACTTGGGCTCAGAGTGTGCCTTTACAAAAGCGCCAGTCTGATGGAGTCAAGATGAGGAACGGCGAGTAAAAAGCGCTCAGCTGGAACTCCAGTGTCCCCAGCCCCTCAATGCGTCTTTACCCGTTTCAGCCCTTAAAAACACCTGAAATGTTCCCTTGCTCAATGAACGAGCAGCTTGTCTTTGGAGCCTCCGGCCAATCTGTGCAGTAAACCCAGCCTTAAGGCGTTCCCTTCCACTTTCAAAGTCTCACGTGCTTTTCCCGTCTCTCAGTCCAGCCTCCGCAGCTCACCCTGTGCAAACTGGGGACCCAGCAGCAACTGGGGAAGCCGGCGCTCAAGCTGGAACAGTCTAGGCCGGGCCCCGAGCCTCAAGAAGAAGAACCAGTCTGGGGAAAGGGAGTCCCTGCTGTCCGGAGAGGGGAAAGGGAGCACGGACGACGAGTCCGACGATGCCAAGTCCAGCACCGTCAGCAGGGCGTCCTTGCACCGCCAGGCAGAGTCCTTGGATTACAGGAGTTCCTTGGACTTGCCCGAGCTCCTCCAGTTGCCCAGCATGCGCCATTCCCTCAGCATCAACCCCATGGCCATGCTGCCCACTGAGTACCAGGACTGCAACGGCAAAATGATGCACGTGCCCAGCGAGTTTTTCCTGCGCATCGACAGCCACAAGGACGACCCCTTGGACTACGATGACGACATGGAGGATGTGAGTTGCTGCAAGGACCGCCCGATCCTGGGGGCTGGTTCAGATCCCCTTTCCCCTCTGGCACCTGCAGAGCGTGACTCGGCTGGCTACCATCTAATGGCCAGTGCCAGCAAAACGAGTCCCGGTGCCGGCGAATTGGCATGCATCTACCCTGTACCGCCGCTCTCCGTCTGTAAAAATAGGGGTAATGCTTCTCTTCAATACCACAGTGCTTTGGGATTAAAACCCATTCACAATTGCAAGGTGCTGTAGCGATGGGGCCTTTAAGTTCCTCGGTAGGGGACGGGTTGGTCTGAAACAAGGAGACCCCAAACCGACTTTTCTCTGGAGCTCTGCTTGGGCTGTGCCGAAGGGCTTGAAGGAGGTGGAAAAAAGAAAGGAAATTAAAGCTGTTTCTTCTGTTCCGCCCAGAGTTACTGCTACAGGATCCGCAAAATACTGGAGCCCTACAAACCGGAGTGGTGCAAGAATCACGAAGACTGGTCCCTCTATTTGTTTTCTCCGCAAAATCGGTAAGACGCCCAAATAAAATCTCAGCCTCCCCGTGGGCTCGCAGGAGGGGGTTGGGCTTGGGGGAGCTCGTTCCACTGGAGGGGGTATTGCCATGGGGTATTTCCCCTCCGTCTTGGCGCTCCTTGTTGGTTTTACCATAGGGAGGTTACGCTGTCTAGTCAACCCCTGGGCAAAATCCCTCTTGGGCAGGGAAGGACTAGATGAGTATCTCAGAAGTTTGCTTTGATCACTCTTGAGACCGCATTCATGCCTGAGGACACGGGCATTTGTGGCAGGAATATGGGGTGACAGCAGTGCAATGAAAACCATGATTACTCTTCCTAATTTCCTCTATAATTATGGCAGCACACTGTGCCCAAGCAGAAACTGTCTCAGCAGCGCCGGTTGGGATTGCCTTCTGAGCGGAAAGGCTCCATCAGAGGGGCCGGTCCCGGGACAGCGGAGCCCGCCTGGCTTTTGAATGACGCCTTCCTTCCCACCTCTTTCCCCCAGGTTTCGAGCTATGTGTCAGAAGGTGATCGCCCACAAGATGTTTGACCACGTGGTGCTCGTCTTCATCTTCCTCAACTGCATCACGATCGCTCTGGAGAGGCCCGACATCGACCCCCACAGCACGGTGAGCAACCGCCCGCCCGTTCCCTACCAGCTCTGCCCGAGGCTTGCTCAGAGAAGGAGCCTGCAGGACGCTGGGCACCGGGTTGCTGGTTTTGTGTGGTTAAGTGACCCGCCGCCTCCTTTTGCCTTGTGTTTTTCAGGAGAGGATATTCCTCAGCGTCTCCAATTATATCTTCACTGCGATCTTCGTGGCTGAGATGATGGTTAAGGTAACTATGCCCCGTCCTCCACCTGGAGACCCACAAGGAGGCCTGGTTGCAGTGACCTTAAGGGGAGCTGAGCTTTGCATTTTATTTCCCGGTGCCCCAAATCTTATTTTTTTTTATGGCCAACAAATAAGCAGCAGGGTTTGGTGAACAACTGCAGCTTAAATTTCCTTCTCCTTTTGGTTCTAGGTGGTGGCTCTCGGCTTCTTCTCTGGAGAAAACACCTATCTCCAAAGCAGCTGGAATGTCCTCGATGGGGTCCTGGTCTTTGTCTCCATCATCGACATTATTGTCTCCATGGCATCGGCCGGCGGGGCTAAGATCCTGGGCGTCCTTCGCGTCTTAAGACTGCTGCGAACCTTGAGGCCTCTCCGGTACTTTGCGTCCTGGGCAAAGTGGGTTTTGGGGCTTGTTGTGCTTGGATGGGTCAAGGAAACACTTTGGTTGCAACACATACACGTAGACGTTGCGCATGTAAAACTCTGCATGTGTAGCCAGCTCGAATTGCGGGAAGCGCTTTGGAAGCCAAATAAAGCCACTCGCTTCTTGCTTTTCATCCCCAGATCTCAGTGTTTCACAAAAGTGAACAGCATTGTAACCCATTCACAGATGTGGAAACTGAGGCACGAGTGGACAGAAGTGACTTAGCCCGGATCGCGCGCAGCAGGCCAGGTCCCCCGGGTCCCCGCGCTGCTCTGATTCATTTCAGCCTATTGCACAGACCATTTCACTAGCAGCTACGATGAATCTCCCTTGCCAGGCTGTTATGTGCTCGCCCAAAAGCTCTTGCCCACACTCACAGTGATTGAAAAAATAAGGGTTTGTTTTTTTTTCCTTTTTCAATTTATCCTCAAAAAAAAAAAATGTTGCCCACTGTAGGAGAATAGGTAACCAGAAATCAGTCAGTCTGACCATAACAGATCTGTTTAGTGGAGGGGGGGGGGAAAAGCCCCGTGATTTGTGTAGTAAAGGATTCTTCCAGATCTGTAAAATGCTGGTTACATTTTTGGATTAAGGCTGAGCCAGGATCCTTCCCCTGTGACTCATGAGAGGCAGAGGAAGTTATGACAAGAGCCCGGTTCTGTTTTCCTGAAGGTTTCCAGGCCGGCCTGGTATAAACACAGAGCTGCACCAATTTTAACGAACAACGAGATTTGAAACCAGCATCGTTAAATTGAGCCTCTTCCTACATGGGCTCTCTGTGTCTTTGAGCTTCGTTTAGATCAGTTTAACCTGCACTGGTGAATTCAAAAGCCCCCACTAACCCAATATAACCCGTCCACACCTGATCCAAGAATGTCCCCACGGTAATTTGACTACATACATGGGTTTTTAAAGCAATCTGAGACAAGCCCCTGAAGCATCTGGGTGTGGGCAAGCCCTTAGTGGGTATGAGGAAACACCTGAGCTTTCTGTTGCTTAGTGTCTGAATCGCATGAACGTGAACATCCAATGTTTTTCAAGTCAGCAGTGTGGCTTTGTAGGGATGGGGATGTACGTGGGTGTATTGCCTGCTTGAATGAGCGTGTTCAACCATGCATATACCTGTAAACAAGACCAAGTGACTGTTTCTTATATAATTTGCCTTCACCAGCGTCTAGAAAAGCTAATCTCATTTGGGGCAGAAGGTGTTATCTGTCTCACGCGGCGTATAGAACGAAAGCCACACTCCTTTTATCAGAGTTTTACATATCAAGATAACGCATCTCATCCAAGCCACGTGTTAAACTGCACAACCTCGCAGCCGTTCGCGGGGAGGGCAGGGGGGGAGTTTTGCATTGGCGAGGAGCAAATTTGCAATTGAACTGGCAGCGGCAATAATTTGATAAGCTCCAGCTTCCTTCCCTGAGCCCTGTCTCTCTAATATCACCCTGAAACAATTTAGCTCTCAGCGAGGCAGGAGAAAGGCGATGCTTTCAATATTTGCAAAAGGCATAAAGGGGATTTGTGTGTTGTTTACTCTTGTGCCATAATAGAGAGATGAGAAGAGGATAAATGCTGGGGGAATTCTTATCGGCGCTCGGCTCCCGCATCCATTTTTTCCGTATGCCCAGCAAGAGCAGCTGCCTGCGCTCATTGGAAACAGGAGGGATTGCGTGGTCCTCATAAAGACAAGTAGCTCCCTCAAGCGATGGGGGAAAGGCAGTCTGGATTAGGCTTCTGCCTGGGCAATGGCTTTGGTCTGCTCATTTATTATTTCCTGGGTGACAAATTAGCTGTATGATGCTCTCATCTCTGTTGTTTCCATCGTCCGGTCTGCTGCCTGCATTGGTCCGTGCTGCTGCCTGTAAACCCTTCTGGGTAGGAGCCATCTCTGACTAGTGCAGAAGGGCTTTTCGGTGCCACTTTAGTATAAAAAAGTCACGGTGATGATAATGGAAATCGGGGCCCAAGCAATGCCTGGACAAATGCAAGGGGTAGAATTGGAAATTGAAAATTAGTCCCAGAGAACAAATTGAGCCGCTTCTTCTCTCTTCACTTCACAAATAGCAGCCTGTTGTGGTTTCCGCCTCTCTGGGGTTCCTTACAAAACCCATTTGCAGTATTACTTAAGAAACAGTTTCATTTTTCTGGGGCTCCATAGGTGCCATTAGCTCTGTCAAATGTTCCGGCAGCTCAAGAGAGCAAGAAGCTGTGCAAACCCTTTCCATTCAGAGGAAGCAGAAGGGGTCTGATGTTACCAAGTGACTGGGTAGCCTCCGGCTTGCAGCTTCTGCTTGTAATCTGGGCCCTTTCTCCGTGCATCTCTGCTGACCTAGATTCTCTGTCTCTTGGGCATTGGAGCATTAAGTTAGCCGTGCAAAGAAAAGCCACCACCAAGGACATTCTTCACCCCCATCCCCACTTGCACCTCCGGAGAAAGCCTCGACGTTCTTCAGTGGAAACATTCAGCCTCCCGCATAAGCCGACCAGGGCTCATCATCATTGGGCTATTCGTGTGCATGCACGCTTCTCTGTCCCATGTGGGACATCCTTTCTCTAGGTGCTCGCATGTACAAGAGAAATGCATGCTGTCTGTCCTGCTGCAAACCTGGCCTCCAAGACTGCCTGGCCTTTGTAAAGAGGGAGCAAGCCATGCTGCTCATTTAATAGGATGACCCCTTCTAAAATGGAGACATCAGTCGTTGAACCCCTTTTGGGTCTGAGCTGGTTTAGGGAAGCGGGCATCCCGACAAAGACCTGCTGGATAAAATGCACCTCCCCTTTCTATGCGGCTTGGTCTCGCGAAGGTGCTGAGCAGGTTGGCGGTACCATCCGCAACAGGAGGTGGAAAAGTGGGAACGGCAGAACCAGCGTGTCGCGGACTGAATCAAGAATCCAGAGCCACCCACCCTGCACAGAAACACGGGCTCAGGTTGTAAGATCCTGTCAATCCCAGTTTGGCCTTGTAAGGTATCTTTGGACTCGCCAATAAGGCAATCGTGGAAAGCAACCATTGGAGCCCAGGACTCAGAACCACGGCCCCGGGGCTCTCATCCCAGCTTTGCCATCAGAAGGCCATTGTAAATGGAGTTTTTACTTGGCTTCTCTGAGTTTCTCCATCTGTCAAAGGAGGGTCAGACTTTCCAGTAGTGCGGTGCATTAAAGTTTATAAACCATGATAAAGACATTACCCACATGGTCTTTGGGAGGGGGGGTGAAGGGACAGGAAGGTCCATGCCTTCTGTGAGGCTACTTTCCTCCACGGAAAGCACGAAACGCCCTACCGAACCAGACCATTGCTTCAGTGCTCCCTCTCTGACGAGAACAGAACTTCAGGAGAAGGATATGTATGGACTAACCTACCCACAGGAGAGATTACCTCCCTCACCATCCTCGGATAATGGTTAGCTTATGCCCCTGGATGTGTTTTTATCTCATTTACTATAACTTCAGCTATTCTCATTGTCCATCTAGAAATGACTAATCATCTCTAAATAGCACCTGGAAGCACAGAAGGGTTTTAGCAGCTTTACTGCAGACGAGGAGGAGGAATAATCATGTGGTCAGTGGACACACACACACACACACACACACAACAATTAAAGCTTTGGTTGTTCTGCTGTGTTTTCCCAGAGTCATCAGCAGAGCCCCTGGTCTGAAGCTGGTGGTGGAGACTTTGATATCGTCTCTGAGGCCCATTGGGAATATCGTGCTCATCTGCTGCGCTTTCTTCATCATCTTTGGGATATTAGGAGTGCAGGTAAGACTCTCCGCCACCTTCCTCATCAGCACTCACTCAGAAAGTCCCTTCTCTAGACAGGAGATTATTCCCCCCATGGCAAAACTATTCAGAATTAGTTTTTTCCTCCTGGCTCTGAGACAACCCAGTGCACCTCAAAGGTCCTATCCTGGTCTCCAAGGCAATCCAAAATAGCTTTAGGAACCTCAACCTGCTTCATCCAACAGAGGTGTGTTTCAAGCACCGTGTCTGGAGGCGGGTATCTCAGCTTGTTGGAAAACGGGAAGGAATCCTGAGCAAGACAACAATGAGCCTTTGTTGGGACAGGAAGAAGTTCCTGTGTCAGGCTTTCCAAATTGTCTTTTTCCCCCTTTCTGCTCTTCATTTTCAGCTTTTTAAAGGCAAGTTCTACTACTGCGAAGGGTCAGACACCAAGAACATCACCACAAAAGCCGACTGCACCAATGCACGCTACAAGTGGGTCCGACGGAAGTACAACTTTGACAACTTAGGGCAGGTAATGCCATCCCCTCCTCCTCCTCCCTCTCCCCCCAGGGTTTCTGCATCTGTATTTCATGGGCTCTTCCCAGCGTGTCTCCCCAGAATAATCAAGCTTTCAAGCAGCAGAGACATGCCCAGAAAACCTGCAGCTTCCACTTAGGTTTCTGTTATTGCAAGGGGTTTTTTTGGAACATCAGGCCAGAGATTTTGTTCAGTTCAAGGAGGAATTTGCTCCATAACTAACCTGATTTATGTAACGGAGACAATGGGTATATACTCCCATGATAAACCTGAGCAAAAACATACTCAACCTGCAGATCAGGATGTTTTATGTTCTCCTCTCTAGTCCCAATCCACAGGCCTGCTACAGCCCTTAGCTAGGCAGCCTGGTTCTTTAGCACAAGCTGGAGGGCCTCAAGTCAGTCACTGTGTTGGACTAGAGGGTGCTATTACATGTGCTCTCAGTTATACTGTTATGACCCCCTGCATTTTCACTGGCAGTTTTGCCAAAGTCATGCTTTTTATCTCAAGACCCAACTCAGTTGGCATTTGTATCCTAATATTCCAGCACCTGGCTATGGCTGCTAGTGGGCAGATCTCAGCTTTCATTCTTAAAAATAATGCATTTCTAGCGCCTGCAGTCGCACAGGAAAACTGGGAAATGTGACCTCCCAAGGCTCAAAACTCAACAGTCAATAAAAAGAACCCAGTTGCATTATTTTTTTTAAAAGTCCCGATTTTAGAGGGTCCGACTCATTGATTTGTTGAATCACTCATTGGCAAGCCACCAATGTAACTGAGTAGAATGTGGCCTCTTATGATCAGTACAGGAAACTAGAAGTGAAGGCTGAACCTTTCACGGTCCAAATTCAATGAACTGTTACAAACCAAACCAAAAGTTGTAAATGGCTAAAACCACATGTGGCAGATTTCAGCCACAGGGACGGATGTGTGGCTCCTTCCCGGTTCTGTCTCTAAAGTACCCCTCTATTGCTCGCCTGCCATGCCTTGTTGTTATTGAGATTAAGTAAGGGAGGCTGCCCAAGGGCCTTAGAGTGAGCCGGAGTCCAATCAACTCATCAACAGGTCCCTCCCAGACCCCACTCACCTTGATCCAGCCCTTATGCTGAGTAGGCCCTCTCGGCCTGTCTGTGCTCCTGCAGGGCACCTACAGCCTCAAGGGCAAATTGTGTGGCTCTGTTCCTCCCCTACACCGTGCCCCAAGCCATGAGAGTGTTAGCACTTCAGACCTTCCTTTCTCTTAAACCCTCTCAGGACTCTCAGACCCCCTGGGTCTCTCTGCCCTTTCTCTCTGGGCTCTCAGACCCCTGACCCCTCACACAGTCCTCTTGGGCCCTATTGACCCTCTAACCCCTGTTCAGGCCTTCTGTAGCTGGTGGGTCCTCTGTTCCACTTCTCATCCCCTGCCTGGGCTGGGGGCAGCTCTTTTCCCTTGCTCAGCCCCTTCTTTGGGCTGGGAAACCTCTGTACCCTGCTTATCCCCTGCTCTGGGCTGGGGAATCCTCTGTCTCCCTGCTCAGCCCCTCTTGGGGTTGGTGAGTTCTCTGTAAGCCTTGAGCCTGTCTCCAGCAGAGCTCAAGGCTTGAAACTCAAACAATAGTATCCACATAAAATAAAGGCCTCTTTCCTGCATAAACCCTTTATGCCCCAGGTAATATTTTCTTGTTCCCAGTTGCTCTGCTTCCCCTACCTTCCTTGGTCCTTTAGGAGCCCCTTTGCCTTGCTGCAAAGAACTCTTCTCCTTGGGGCTCACAGGGTTAGACCTGACCAGTTCTGGCACTAGATTTATCTAGCTCCAGCCTGGCCCTCTTCTGGTCAGGTGAGCCTCCAGTCAGCCCCCACACCACCGGGAAGCCACCTGTCAAGCAGCTTCCCCCTTGAAGAGGCAGACACACCACAGTGCCCTACTGCACCACAGCATATTCCATTTAAAAATTATATCAGCCTATGCAATACATGCCATGGATTGTGGATTGTTTTTGCAGGGCAGCTTGAGTCCTCTTGGATGTAATTCTCTCTTAGATGATTGAAATCTGTTGTTTCCCTTCTCCCCTCCATCAGTGTTGTCTGCAAGCTCAGCATTTTTTCCACCTGGTAAATTGAACAGGGAAGAATTTGTCATACCTAAGTCACCTTGCCATCTCTTTGGGATTTTACAGCCTCCCCTTTCCACCTTCTAGTCTGAGAAACTTGAAATGCTGAGGGCTCCGCTTGCCCTTGTCCTTCCTCCCTTGACAAAGCAAGTAGGTGGTGAACAGCTGCAGGATGGATCTTCATATTAATTTCTTTTTCTTGCAGGCTCTGATGTCCTTGTTTGTCCTTTCATCCAAAGATGGCTGGGTGAACATCATGTATGACGGCCTGGACGCTGTGGGCATTGACCAGCAGGTAGATACCAAAGACCCAGATCCTGAGGTTTTTCCCTGGCATTCAGTATCCCCAGTCTGTTTGCACATCGCTCCTGTGAATGTATCTGAATTAACACTTGCATGCCATGTAGCCTGTGATGTGAAGTCCCAAACTACCTGCTATACCTCCAAAGCAACAGCGGAGTATCTCTGGAGAACCCGATGACCACAGCAGAGCACAAAAGGGCACGTCAGTTAGTGCTAGGATGTGCCCAAGCTGTTGTAACGGGGCCTCAGCAGAACAGGAATCCTCCAGAGGGATTCTGGGATTCTAAGCTAGACTTTCTCCCAGGGTCTCATAGGCAGGAGTTGCCAACATGGCAGCTACACATCCCTTGAGAAAGCTTCGACATGGACTGCTCCATGCCTGGAATAGGGATGGCGTGCATGGAGTCAAGCTGTGCCATACCCTCATCCAAATTTCCCCAACCCTCTATCTACTTAGAAGGAGAAAGAGTCCATGCCTTCCCATTGGTCTCTGGACAGGTGCTATCCAAGGGTATGGGGAAGGAGGCTCTTTATGGGGCAGCATTTGGGCTGTACTGAGCCTGGGTTGCTCAAACCATTATGGTGAGTCACGGATCCTGTCAAACTGGGCATGGTCTCGAAAAATGGACGTGCAGAAAGAGAAAGCTCTCTGCTCCCAGGCAGCTGTGAGTCACTGGCTTGATCCCTAACATCCTTCAGCATCACTGAACACAGATGAAATCCCCGGGCAGTAAATGTTCTGCAATACCTTACAAAATATAAGGCTTTCTTGCCCCAAAGGTGAATAGTTTAGATCAAGTACCGTAGCGCCCCAGGTGGCTTTGCAAATATGCACCATTGCATTGTTCCTTTAAGGGGCATGTTAATGGATGCACCCAAAATAGAAAATCATCGGGGATGTTGGAGAAGCTAGCCACGTTGGATGTTGTGAGGTGAGCCTTAGGGGGAAAAAAAGCACCATGTCATAATAGCAGTGACACTTCCCACTTGTCTTCTGCAGCTTCCATGGATCTCAAAATGCTAGAGAAACTTTAAGCATCCATACCCCCTTCAAGGAATAACTTGAGCTCTGGCTTTAGCAAACATCCATCATCACTGGGAGATTATACAATAGTGAATTCAGAAGGGATTTTTTTTCTCGGCCAAATCCTGGCTTTCACTGTAAAAAAAAAAAAAAAAATGTTCTGAAATGGTAAAATTTCTGTAGGTTGAGAAAATGGGTGAAATGAAAACGTGCTGGAAAAAAGCCCATGGTTCCTCTCAGCTCCGTCCTCTTGCCATTTGGAGATTTCTCTCCACTGCAGAACATGCGACACGCATGCTTTGCGATGACATGTATTGCTCCCCTGTTACTCTCTTCTCCCCTCTCTTGTCCACCAGCCCAGCCAGAACCACAACCCTTGGATGCTTCTCTACTTCATCTCCTTCCTGCTCATCGTCAGCTTCTTCGTGCTCAATATGTTTGTGGGGGTGGTGGTGGAGAACTTCCACAAGTGCCGGCAGCACCAAGAAGCAGAAGAGGCCCGTCGGCGGGAGGAGAAGCGGCTGAGGCGCCTGGAGAAAAAGCGCAGGAGTAAGGAGATATACATGTCTGGTCGGTAGACTGCGTTACAAACCACAATCTTTCTGAGCCCTGCCTGCTTCCAAAGCAAGACTTTCATTTTCCTTTGGTTTGGTTTACGTGGGACGAAAAGGGCCATTTTGCTTCTTGACTACTTTGGCGATGCCTTAAGTCTCAGGGTTACAAACCCCCCTGGAAGTGTCCTCTACAGGCTTGGTGAGTGTTGCCCATTTATGTAGACACTCGGCAGAGAGAAGGCCAGGCAGTCCTCGAAATCACTCTCCTGTTGGTTTACTGAGCCCACCAGGTGCAGTTATCACTGCCTGATGTCTTTAGAAATGAGAGGAGAAGCCCCTGGAGTGACTGAAGAATCTACCGAGTCAATGGGAGTAATGCCGCCACGTTTGTAAAGGCAACTTGCAGGGGTGTCCCCGTGCCAGGGGGCTTAAAGTGTCGCCGGGGTGTTTCAATGACAAGGGTGGCGGGTTGATTTCTTTTCTTTTTTTTCCTCCCTCCCTTAGAACAAGTAGTTGCAATGCTTTTTTTAGGGTCTTGGCGCATGGCCCCGCATGCCACGCACATGCTGCATGAGGGCATGAATAAAATGGTAGGCTTGGGAAGAGGAACGGAGCCCCGATAACGGGGCCATTGAGAAAAAGCCTTCTTGGAAGGCGTCCATTATAAGAGATGCTTGCCCAGTCCCCCCCACTGCTGGAGACATTGCGCGCAGAGCCAAGCTGTCAGTCTTGGACAGGTCTTCCACACAAGTTAGCTGAAAACATTTGGCCATCTGGAGACCCATGAGGGACCCATGTAGTTTTGCTGTAGTGTCACCATAGTGGTTTTCTTTTCGGGGAAGGGGGGGCAAAAAAAATGGTCTAGAGAACAACAGAATCAGCCCAGTTGTACAACCAAAATTTCCTGAAGGGTCCAAAATGTTTCCACTTATTTTGTCCCTCTTAGTATTTTTCCCTTTTTCTCTTCCCGCCAGCTGCAACAGGGCATGGAAGTAGAGGTTTCGAAAGAGCAATGAGAAAGGGTAGTGGTAGTGAATGTTGCCAGCGTGCTGAGAAGCGGGGGTACTGGAAACGTCACCAGAAACCTGCCACTTCCACATTTCCAGCCAGGAGTTGTAAAGCTGGTCAGATTTTTGGAGCATTAGGACAAAAATATACCCCCCACATAGCCACTTTGGAACTAAAAAAGGAGAGATGTAAAGTGGTCTCTACCCCACCGAACACAACCACATGTTGCCGTATGGGTTATTCGTGACCTTGTCATTATCTTGCCTCCCGTAGCCTCCGGTATAATGCCCTTTAATGACAAACTGGTTTCCTCCTAGAGCATCGAGCGAGAGGCATCCATTTTCAGCAGGGAAAAGTGCTGCTAGATCCAATAGTCGTTTGTCCGTGCCGTAATGACATAGCAATTGGGAGTCGTGCAAACAGAAATCTCATCCCCAACTGGCTTCCTCCTTCCCGTTCCTGGATCTGATCCGCACCGGAGTCAGAGAACGGTCAACCTCCATCTCGTACCAAATTCCCCACTTCTCCCTTTGCTTTTCCTCATTAAATTGTCATGAGAGACCTAAGTGCTAAGCAGCTGTTCTCCTGCTGGGCTGTCATCAATGGCAGATTGACCTGAAAGCCAAGCCAAGGCTGCATACATTTGCTTTTTAGTTAGCCAAGGGTTAAGCGGCTTAGTTAAAATAAAACCCAGCCTCACTCAGCCCTTCATGCTCTCAAACAAGGGAAACTCTTTGAGATTTAAAAACAATCAGCTACAATCTTGCTTTTCTTCTCCATTTTGGTTCACGCACCCAAACTTCTGGGTTCAAGATGGGATTAGAAGTGGCAACTGGGAAATTTTGGCAGGCTGTTCTTCCACCCTGTCTAGCACAACGTGGGGAAGGTACTTGAGCCTGCTTGCATGTGATTTCCAGTCCGCATTTGCAAACCCAGGAAGAAGGGTCAGTTAAGCCTCCAAGATTTGAAGCAAAGACCCATAGCTTCAGTGGGCCTTTGGAGTTTTGCAGTTTATCGCAAGAAGTCTTTGAGCCCAAGAATACCCCCCGGTAATGACTGGCAGAGCACGTGCAAATGCAGCCACTCCACAAATGATAAGCTAGTCTTCATTGTACAACAATCAGGAAGAGCAACTTCAACTTCAGGAGATGTAGCAGGGCTTTGCTTCTCTTATCAAAGATCTACCCTAGCCTTGAGGTCCATTTTGGCTACTCGGGTTAAGGCTGACTCATTACAGCCTACCAGTTAGTGTAGCTACTGGTACATTGGGTTGTGGTATCACATCCTACCAGCTTTGATTCCCCAACCAAAAAGACCAGGTGCTTGTTGACAACTGGGTCACGTGGGGACATCCTTTGCCATGAGTCCCGAGCAGAGCTACAACTCATGCCTCTAGAGTTGTAGCAGGATGCTCTGTCAACGCATCCCTTTCCTTCATCTACGCTGAGTAATGTTCTTTATCAGGGCCCGTTCCTCCAGGGCTTACACCTCCTACCTTTCTGGCCTCTGCTGAAGTGCAGATTAATGTCTGATGTGTAGCTAATTTGGTCTGAGTTGGAGCACCGTCCCAATATCGTGAACCCCAAAGGCACAGTGGAGATCAGAGGGCTTCATCTGAACCCCCCACCTGCTTCATTCTTCTGGAAGGAGTGGTTTTACAAGCTCATTGATGCGTTGGCAAAGAAATTTGAAGGAACCCCATCCCACATCTTCTGCAGCTATACCTGTAGGTTGTATCCCCACTAGGGATACAACCGTGATCTTGAAGAGTCCTGGCAGTTTGGTGGTATTTGCCATTATCTTTGGAGGGCTGATAGGGTGCTTTCCCTCTCTGGCAGCATAGCCCACATGGCTCACTTCCAGCTGGGAAGCCCCGACTAAAATCTGATCCAAGCTCAAAAACCAATGCAGCTGTGGGTGGAAGACGGTTCCTGAAACCACGTAGCTAATGGTAGATTTGTGCAGCGGGATGTCTCTGTGTCTCAAGACGCTGTTCGGACTCAGCCCTGGGCCAAGAGTGCCCAAGGGATGATTGAGCTTCTTTTTTTTTTAATACCTGAGAATTTGCATTGCTTGGTGAAAAGGAGCATATTGAAATCCTGGAGCATATTGAAGTGTGGAGAGCGCTGTACCATGAGACCAGAACGAGAACAACAGAATGACCTTCTGCCGTTTCCCCCCAGCTTCAGCCTATTTTCAAAGACCCTGCTTGTAGGGTGAGGAGAATGACCCCACATCCCTTTCCAGTGATTCAAGTCTCTGCTGACGTGCTACGATCGGGGACAGTTTCAGTCCTGTGGACATTTCGTCCTTAGGAAGTGGCTTGATTACGCTGGTGTAGTCAGTGAGCAGGTAGATGACACAGTCCCCTAACTTCATCCAGCCTTGGGGATTACTATGCCTGAAAGAATCGGGGGTAAAACTCCACCAGGAGTCATTTGTCTGGGTTCATCCTGGGATAACGGTCTGCTCAAGGCAAACAGGCCATCGTGGCTTGCTCCCCTGCCACTTGATGGCAAGGCACAGCAGTAGCTGCCTTCTGTGTGCTGCACTCCAGAATAGCAGTGTCTATTCCTGATCCAGATATAATTTATGTTGAAATACAGAGCTGGCATAAATTACACCAGGGGATATTGTCTGGTCCATGCCCAGAGCCCAGATCATCTAATCTCAACCACTTTCAGTCAGTGATGGCCCTGGCTGCATTTGGCAAGACCTGCTACCTACCAGTCAAAGAAACTCTTTGAACTTTGCAGTGCCCCTCATCAGAGCTCACCTGAGGTCCATCCATTAGTCTCCCTGCATCACAACACCTAAGTGCTTGTCCCTCCGGTGTGGGGACAGATCCTGCCACTCCCAGCGGAGGGTTCAGGGTGCCCAACGCTTCTCAGCAATCAGGACTCATGGTAGAGGTGATATCATGCCTGATGAAGGGTGTTTGTGCCTGAAAGCTTGCAGTTAAAGAGTTATTTTTTGCAAAAAATCTAGTTGGTCTAATAAACGATACCACCTCTACCGCGAGTCCTGATTGCTTTTAGACCAATACGGCTCCAACCTGGATACCTGACAGCGCTTCTCGGGAAACTCTTAGCACCTTGCTCAGTCGGGTTAGCAGCATCTCCTCAAACTGTAACAAGAGGGACTTGTAAGGGAAAAAGAGCAAAATCATCAGCACCCTCTAGAGAAAAAAGGTTGCATTACAGACTAGTGAGAGCTATTCTGATCCTAGCTCGGCGCTGTTTCTGGTGGGTGGGTAAATCTCCATTATTTAGATTTATAACAGGTTTGTCCCTGGCTTGGTGCTCAAAGAGACCAAGCAGAGCCAGTCCCTGTCTAAGTGATAGACGCCATTGCATTGCTTTCCCAGAAAACTCCCAGGCCCTTGACTCAGATATAATCCTGGAAAGGCCGGCAGGGAGAGAGCCCAGGAGATATTTCTAGGTGGTGGACTCGGGCCTTTCCAGATGTGGAGTGTAACATGTCACAGAGAGCACGCGGGGAGGAGGACAGCTTTCTGGAGGGGAGTCAAGGAGAGACATCCAGCCAGAGAGCGGGAGCATTTCCGCATGGGTAGTGCCTCCAGGAGGTACTTGTCTTTAAGACCTGGCTCTGAGGCTTTTTCTCCCCATCAGCCTTCAGAGCGGGTAGATCTTAGTTAACATTTTTATTGTCATCATCGTTATTTTTCAACGATTTAAAAAAGAAAACGTGGGCCGGGGGCTGGAGGGGAAGGGGTTTGGGCTCTTGGGTTCATTTAGAAGACGACGGGTTTGGCTAAAAAGGTTGGCAGACTCAGAAAGATGGGGCGCGTGGCTGGTGCTGTGTAACGTGGTGGCTCTGGTGGCGTGTCAGTGTATGTGTGTGCACACCCGTGCCGTGCCTGAAGGAAGATGGCGAATGGGCTGCCTTGTCTCTGCCCTGTTGTGTGGTACCCTGTTTTGACCTGGATGTGCAGGAGAGGATGGATGGTTCATCACTGGAAGCAAGACCTGGGACGTGGGCCAAGGGAGAGCCGCCCAGGGTGCAAGGGTTCAGTAGCCAGTGGCTTTCACGAAGGTGGGGACCACGAGAGCAGTATGGAGACGTGTCCTCCTCCCAGGAGAAAAGCAGGTGCTTCCTATGTCACCCTGTGCCATTGCAGGAAGGCCCTACCTCTAAGCAAGCACAGCGCATAGCTGGCACTCGTACTGCCCGGGCACCTGCTGTCTGCCCCTACCTGCCGGTTCATCTGCCTGTGCGGTCACCTTCCTGTCTGTCTCTGTGCGCACAGCCAACCGCATCCGCCGTGTATTTCAGACCCTGCGTGCGTGCACGGACCGGCGTGTGCCTCCGCTCACATGCCCCGTAGACCCTGCAGGCTTGGGCAGGGGTCTAGAAACCATTGAGCTGTGAGGGACAAGCACATTGCAGGGCAGACCATCCTCGAGCTGCCCCTGGGGCTGCAGATGAGATGAATGCCGACTCGCTGCGAGGGCCGTAACCCTGCAAAGGCTGCAGGAGTCTGGAGGTTGCATGACCTCGCTACGGGTCCAGGCAATGCACAGCCACGCAGCAGGTTCGTCTCGGGGTACCCCAGGTCTAGGGCTCCGTGACTGCTGCTGGATGGGCTTCCCTGAGGCTCTTGGAGCTGTATTTTGCCTCTGCCCACCATCTCGGTGCTGCAGCCCTGAAGCCTCTCCAGCCAGCTTTGGTTCAGCGGTTCGGCCGCAGCCTTGGGACACTGCCGGAGATCTCCCTTGAAGCCCGAAGTCATTTAGGGTTAGAGTGTGGTTAGAGCCAGAGCCCAGAAGGAGGGGAAGGGGTCTCAACTGGAACCCTCCTTGGGGCGGGGGGTCCATCCTGGAGCACCCCAATCCCACATTGGGGTATCTAGCCGGTGAGTGCCTTAACCATCCCCTTTCTCCCCTCTCTGCATCCCAGGGTCACTCTTTCGAAGCAAGGCTCAGGGGTTATTTAGCCACCTGCACCCAAGACTTGCGGAGAAATGGTGCTGGGGCAGACCCCGGTGGTGGTGTCAGCAATAGGCCTGATGGACTAACCTGCCAGCTGCAATGATCGCACACGCGGCAGGCCTCTCGCACCTCCCCGCAGCCCGGCTGGGCGGCAGGAGCAAGCTGGCAACAACCTCTCCGCAGAGAACCGCCCTGTGCCCTGGCCCGTGGCCCATCCTCGCAGCCCACCCCCTGCATTGCCCCTCACTACCTCTAGCTAGTACGGCACCCCTTGCACCCATTCAGCAGCCTCCCCCACTCTTCCTAGAGATAGGGTGCCTGCATGAGATGGTAGTGGCATTGAGGCAGTGAGAGCAGGGACTTGCAAGTAAGGGATTGCATACAGTCAATTCAGCTGCAAGTGGCTAGTAGTGCTGGGCATGGACCGATATTATTGATGTCTTTACCGGAAGCAGAAGAGAGCATAAAATCCAGGCCCACTCAGCCATGCCCACAGCCGGCCTGGTAGTCTAGTGCCTGTCGTCCCTGTCGTGGTACCCTGCTGTTGCCTTTTGTGTTTCATAACGTGTGCGTCTGTATGGCATTGAACACGACGTGGCACCAACCCAACCTGTGTCTTCAGAGCATCCCCCTCGTGTAAGCTATAGCGACTGTGAGCGGTGCATTAGGTACTTAGTTCTTCCGCTGCCTCTGTGTAGCTATGGGCTGGTCATTTCCCTGCTGCCTGCCTCTGTTTCCCCACCCATAACCTGGGCATAAAGCCATCCTTCCCCCCACTCTTTGAAAGCTGCTTTGAGATGTGCAGACTGCACTTGCTATGTAAGTGCTAAGGAGTATGTGACTGGGTGTTTGCCGGCTCACTCTGCTCTCCTGAGAAAGAGGGAAGCGAGCTGAATCGGCTTTAAAACTGCAGCCGGTGTGCTTATAAAAGCAGAACTCCGTTGTATCACAATGTACTTATTGCCGTGGAGGTAAAACTTGAAGATAAGCTCCGAAATGTCCCTGACACAATCATCGCCTCCATCAGATAAGCCTACTGCATAAATAAAAGTGCTGTAATTTAATAATCCTGTAGCTCCTAACCTTTTAATGAGGTTCTCAGAAGGCATAGAGTGAAACCATCCTTCCCAGATTAAAGGCTTTTATTAAAAACAAATGGATCAGTTTGATCTCTTCTGTACTCTGGGGGCTGGGCCAGATTCAGCGCTGCTGCATCTGCTGCACAGCTAATGGAGTTGCACCAAGGTTGCTTTTGGCCCGTGGACTACAGGCTGGTGCCAGGTCAAAACTGAACACGGCTCCAGCTCTTACGAGACCAAATGCAAGAACTTAAGACCTTGTGCACTGAAAGGAGAGATCAAGCTAGACTGAAAACAAAGCTGGCTTGACAGCACTGGGAGGGCCCTCCGCCTGTGATGAGAAGCTGAAGCTTTGGGGGTGTTTTTAAATACCGTGGTTGGTTCAGTGAACCGGGAAAAGGCCGCATGGCGTAGAGAGCTGAGAATGCAGGAAGACCCAATGCTGCTCTGTACGACTTTCCCCGTTATACCAAAGGGGGAACGGGCACAGCTAACTGCAGACTGATTGATGTTTCCTTGGGCATCCTCAACAGACAAGTGAACATCTAGACATACGTGGCTGGCAGAAGGAGTAGGTGGGTGTTGTTGAACAGATGCCAGAGTTTTTCCCTAATAGGATGGCACTTCTGAGTGCTGAGCACAGGCAGTTCTCTTGGGGGCTAATGGAGACTTGTGGGTACTCAGCTGTATTCAGGATGGTGCCCGTCCTCTCTAACCACCACGGGATCTACAATCTCTACAGTCAGCATCACTGCAGCCTACGCGCTATGCACCCAAGTTGTCAACACCTCCGTCTGGGAACTTCAAAGCATCTTGCTTATATTTTCCAGGCAGCTTCCCTAATGCAGGTGTAAAGCCTCACGACTGGAAACACGCATGTAAACCCACTTAGCTTTCTGTCCCGTGCAGAGGAGAGTAACAGAATAGCTCGGGCTTGTCGTTGCGAGGCCAATCTGAATGCCTTGTAGGAGGTGGTGCTTCATTCCCTCTCCTGTCTGTAAGATCTCTGGCTGAGCGGTTGAAATATTGCTCGCAGAAGGTGAGAGGCTAAATTGTACAATGATTAGTTGCTATCAGGAGGTGGCAGAGAGAAATGAGCCTGGTTTGCCTTTTGTACACGTATGCTGGTGTCTCTCTTCCCAACCATGTTTCCACCCACTCAGACCTTCAGCTGTGGTCGATGGGGGTGGTAGACTGCTTTTGACATTTAGGTCACAGTTGGCTGTCTGGAATCCCATCCCTGAAGTCATTTTTGTGGAAAAACCCAAAAGAGTCCTGCCTATTGCCTGGTGTTGTTAATTAACAAAGTGCTTGATGTTGTCTCACCCCTGCAAACTGGTGTTCTCTTCATCAAGGCTCTTCCGTGGACACCTGTGTCTCCAAGCTGTAGCCGTAGGTGTGTGCAGTGAACCATCAGATGAACCCACCCAAGCCTGGAGAGAATCTGATGGCATTTTCTCCGTGGTTGTCACCAGTGCACACAAATGCATGTCTTTGATTGCACCAGAAGAAAGCCCCTGAGTTTCACAAGCAGCCACTTGTGCTGTTGTGTTTAGTTGAAGACGCTATGTCTGCAATCAAAGACGCTGTGTCTGATGGAAACTGGAATAAGCTGTGACTTGGCAAAGCTTTGCACCCATGTGATTGGTGACGTATTTTAAAGCAAACCCCGGTGTCTTCGTACTGTCCTGTTCCACTGAAATGCAACAAAAGACATGGCACGGATTTTTCTCTCTTGTTGGGTACACACCGTGGTGTCCCCGCTGATTTCAGAGGGGATACTCCTGATTTACACCAGCATAACCGAGAGACAAATCTAGCCCACTGTCCTTTCTGCACACCCCTGCACACTACCTTTTAGCAGTGCATGACTGGCATCTCCTCTAATGGACATTGCATGGGTTACTGCACCAAGCATGAGTGCTGCATGCGTTTCTGAATGTCATCAGACTTTACCCTGAACTGTCTTTGTATGTGTCTCAAAGTTAAAGTACTTTTCCATCCATTAACTGGCTTCAGGATATCAGAGAGCTCCAACAGATTAGGAGAGTCAAGAGCTTGCTTTCCTCTTCCCGGCTCATGTTAAATATCTCCCAAGATTTTGAGCAACCAACTCGACATTTGACCATCTGTCCACTACAGAGCAGAACAAGTACTGGCCTATACTGCACATCACACTAATATGCTGTACACTATTTAAATAGAGAAAGTGCCCCATGGAGTACAGTCTATATACCAGATGCAGACATGAAGGGAACAGTCTAACAAGAACCCGTCGCTGCAGCTGTTTCATTTTGGGCTCACACTTTATATTAAGGATGCACCATATAAATAGCCCACAAAGAGTTAATAAATGGTTATGAGACTGTTTCATAACTGATTAATTGATTATTATAGTCAACAGGTTAATAGATAACTATAATCAGCTTATAGCACGCTTTAGAGTCATGCACATAAGCCTAGTGCATATACTACTCAGGGTATGCCATTAATCCTTTATGAGACATTAATAAATACACTTTTAATATAAAGTAGGATCAGTCTAGATAATATTTGTCCACAGAGTGCTTCTATTTTTTTTTTTGCACATTATCAAAGGATGCTGTTCCAAATTTTTTTAGGTGATAATCGGGAACATCCTGTGTGCTTCCATGTGCAAACTGAAATACATATTTAATTTCAAATATTGCCCCTTTTTTTTTTTGAATGCACTGTGGAATTAGCCAAACTCCAGCCACTCTCAGCAAAGATCATCGTTCCAATCCAGTAGGACTGAAAGGATTTTGATTGCTAATCAAAACCAAAACACACACAAAAATAATTGTGTTTGCCTTTGTGTTGTTTTTTCCATATTTGTTGGGCAGAAAAATTAAGTCTAGGTGACCCTGATCAGAGGAAGAGTTTTAAAAATATTCCCATTGCCTGTTGAACTGCCAAGAAAAAAAGGGGTAGTTGAACGATACAGTCAGATCCATTTTTTGCAATTTATTTCAGCTTTCATATTCTGATCTGGCATCATCTGTATTTAAAAAAAAAAATAGCATAACATGATGCGTGTCGCTCCATCTGAAAGACATTAGCAAGAGGTACTGGGATCTCCTTTGTGTTCCAGGTCTCCTTTTTAAGGTGGAATATTTCATTTCCCTGAACCTTGAAACATTTGCAACTAGATCGGAGCGAACACAAGCAAAAACCCTGTCGGGAACGGTCTCATGCTGATCTGGACAGAACCTACCAAGCCTTTTCCATCTGCAAACTCTCTGACAACTCCCAATCTGCCCCTAAATCAGGCAATTGAACTTTACACTTATTGAGTTTAAATAAAAGTTAGAGTCCATCAGGCTGGCTGCCGTCACAGTCTAATTTTAGGCACGCACAAACAGTGAATAGGACTTAGTTGCAGGGTCGTGCCCAGGTAGCGGTGAAAGTGGCCACACCGAAGCTTGTTATAGAAAGGATTTTTTTTCACCCTTAAAAAATAATAATAATAATAATAATAAAGCGGGACTGGAGGGATGGGTATTGAATTCATGTGGCTGCAGCCCAAATAGTTTCTTCGTTATATCCCAGCCCCCGTGCTTCAAAAGAACCTTGTACTGTGTAATGTGAGAGTTTGACCACACGCCTCTGTCAGCATGCTCTCTGTGGGTGAACTTCACGCTGGTGCAGTGAGTTGTGTGTCCTCGTGCTGCTGAATTTTACCCTTGGAGCATCTCATTCCCCGAGAGACCCCTCAGTGGAAGTGGTCACCCCACTGGGGCCCGGATCTGAAAGACATCGCTGCAGGTCTGAAATGATCCCTGCTCTTAGACAGGCTCGGTGGCTGCCACTGATTCACGGTGTCTTTACCGCTTGCCGCTTTCAATTTGCAAATCTGCATTGTTTGCCACAGAGTCGTTGTAAGGGTGGTAGAGAAGGCACATTGCACCCTCCTTCCTGTGGATGGTCACCCCGACTTGGTCCTGTATGCCGATAACCACCAAATGTGCACCCCTAGCCTGTCTTATCCATTGCTGCATTTCCTTCATAGTCCCATGCGTGTAAAGCAAACCCCTTTGCTCACAGAAGAAGAGTCCAGGTTGGTATTCTCGCCCCCATTTATCTGCAAGCTCAGCCTGGGTTAGGAGTAGCACTGCATGACCTGGTCCAGACAAACCAAGTCTTGCCCTGAGCTGAGGTTGAACCTGTTGATGGCTTGAAGATGTTTCCTTCCTTCCTTTCTTGTCCACCCTGTCTCTCGCACTTCCCGATTCCCGGCAGATGTGAAAGTGCTTGGAATACAGAGAGTGCGGAGGTTATTTGTGGGCCTGAGGAGACGCTGTAAGTACAATGAGCTCTTGCAAGAACGAGCCTGCTCTTCGGAGAGCTCCGGGTCGGTTCTTGCAAGCCGAAGATAAGATACGAAATCCCGTTTGAGTGCTGGTCTGGACTGAATCTGTCTTGGGTCCGTTGCTGCTAATTCAAAGATGTCTGCTTGTTTCATGTGAAGCTTTGTTCTCTGTGTCGGCTCCGACTTCTCAGAAACCCCTGACCCAGTCCTCCGGAGAAGTTCACCCCGCACCCAAACGCGTATAAAACACTATTGCCATTGGGTCGTACATGCCCATGTGCCTCGTGCTGGTGACAGGGAGCCATGCTCATTGCTTTGCCTTGGCTTCTCTCTTTCTACAGAAGCCCAGCGCCGACCCTACTACGCCGACTATTCCCCAGCCCGGAGGTACATCCATACCCTCTGTACCAGCCACTATCTGGACCTGTTCATTACGTTCATCATCGGTGTCAACGTCATCACTATGTCCATGGAGCACTACAACCAGCCCAAGGTAAGAGCCATGCGTCCTCCGTGGAATACATCTGGGCCAAAACCTGCTAGGATGGAGCAGTGGAGAAATTAAGGACCATGTGCCCGTCTCACTGGGCGTGTCTACATGAGACGCTTAATGCGCAGTAGCCTAATAACACTGCATTGTAGCATGCCGAGTGAAAACCGTGCTAATACGATACTGCGCAGTCGTATTACGCTACTGTGCAGTACGTGTTGCTAAAAACCATGCGCCGGTGCTACTGCACAGAAACAGTTACGGCACATTTAGTTAGTACTCATTAAGCAAGTACTAAAGTAAATGTGCAGTAACTACTGCGCATTAATGAACGTGTAGACGCACCCATGGATTATCACGGGAGTCTCATGTCAATGGCCCCTGAGGCTTGGGAACATCCCGAGCCATCAGGTTAAGCTCCCTCCTTGGGGGTTTTCAAAACCCAGCTAGACAAAGCCCTGGCTGGGATGATGTAGTTGGGATGATCCTGCTTGGAGCGGGGGGTTGGAGTAGATGTGACCTCCTGAGGTCCCCTCCCACCCTCATTGTCTGTGACTCTAAGTGTCATTAGTACAATTAACTTGTTAGCGTAAGCTCCTATTCTAGCTGTTTTAGGGCCAGCTTTTACCATACAGCCAGGGAAGAGTAGCTGCTGACTCTCCTCTCGCATTAACAAAGAATTGTCCTCTGAAGTCAGTCGGGTGATGTGTCCATGAAAACCCCAGCCAGCAGAGACAAGTCAGGCAGTGTCTTTGAGCAGTACACAAGTGCAACTAATAAGTGCAGGGAGAAAGGCATCTTTTTCTCAATGGATTTGGAGTAAGTCGGCCCTGTTGCTTTTTCCTCATATACCATACAAGTCTTTCCTCTTGACAAAGCCCTTGGCGTAAAGATTTTGGTCTGCCCGTTCACACTATATACTACCATTCTGGCATGGAACCGGTTTCAGATTAATAAATTCATAGATTATCGGGGGCTGGAAAGGACCTTGCAGATCATCGGGTCCGGCCCCAAGTTTGCAGCCCTCCAGACTCTTTGTTCGGTTTTTAACGATGTAAGGTTTGCCGTGTAACCTGCAAAGGATTCTGGGAAGCCAAGCCACCAGGCACCAAGCCACAGTAATGCACGCTGTTGGCCACCTGCATCGTTCTGTGCTTGTCATTTCTTTATGGAGCGCACTTTGTTTTATTTGTGAGCATTTGTCCTGATTAGGGCTGGTTTACATGTGTTGACAGCAGGGTAAAACTCAGCAGACTTATTCTGCAGATGTATCATTGTAAATGATTCCAGGATTGGACCCAGTAGAGAGACCTTAAGTTAAATAATATATTGCCAGGCTTTTAACAAAGGTCTCTATATTATGTTGGGCAGGATAATGAGACCAGAAATAAAGCATTGAGAAACACAAGACCTTGTTCTTGAAAATCAGTGCGTGCTCATCCCACACATCTGGGGAAAGCAGAATTTGGGTATCTCCTAGATGTACAAAGGAGAATTTTGACCTGAAATGAGGCTTTCTCTCAAGCTGTTGTGTTCCCCAGTAACTAAAGCAAATAAGCGCTTTTGTTGCTCATTACTTTTATCTTCCTGTTTCCTGTTTTGCCTGTTCGTTGCTACTCAGCTTTGCAATTTTGCATATTTGTAAGAAACCAATATCCATGCTTGACCTCAGAAAGCCCAATCAGAATAGCTCTTTTATTCTGGGGCTGTCTATTTTAAGGTTTGAGTCGTGTTTGCTTGCTATTGTTGGCCTCCAACTCCAATGAAATCCATTACAAACAGTCATCATCTTAGACTATAAACACTCCAGATTCCTGACTTCCGAGAGCAGCTTTATAGAGAGAGTGAATATTGCACCAAATATGGACATACTTTGCCCAGCGCTAGGGATGCAACATATTTCAAGAAGGGAAGTTTTCATCTGTCTCCGACATTATTTATTTCACGGATTGTACTAAATGAAGCTGCATTCCTTGAATCGCCACGGAGGAATGACCCAGCCAGTCCTATGCCCCATCCTACTCAATGCTGGATAACTCAGAAGAAGGTGTAGGACCTTCATAAAGCACCTGAGAGCAAAGTTACAGTTCCCTTTTGATCCCATCGGTGGACTGGTTTGCTTCCAAGGCTAGTGATGAATATCCTTGCAGTGCTTAGCTTAGTTCAGTGGTGCTCATTAACCTTCTGGCCCCACAGACCAGATGAGTGGCCTGCCCAGGGGTCAGATCCAGTACAGGGTCAAGCACATGGAGTTGGTCCACAGGTGCGATCCAGCCACAGAGTAACGGTGCATGATCCAGCATGCAGGACTGCATCGCCAGGCTTGCAGGGGTCCCCACCTGTCTGGAAATATGGTGTTAGGGGAGTGGTGGCAGCACTAATTGCCATGATTTACAGAGCCACAGCAATTGCCACTGCTACTTCTCCACTGCCAGATGCTGGACCTGTGGGGAGCACAGGCTGGATGACAGCCTGCAGGCCAGAAGTTGAGCACTGCTGGCTTAATTAATATTACTGCCAACAATGTTCTGGTTATTTCAATGTATAACCGTTCTGCATCATTTAATGCAACCATGCTTTGTAGCAATGCATTGCACAGGCTGATTCCACACTGGGTTACAAACAGAGGTTCATTCAAGACCTAAAACCTCAGATCTGGATCTTGAAAACTTCCGAAGACTGGGCTTTCCAGACACTGGGATTTGGCTGGGGTCTGCCCGTAGTTTAAAAGCTGCTAATTTTAAGCACCATGAAAACCTGGCACTCTCAAGTTTGCGTGGAGGTTTGATTCTGGTGCACTCTTACTGCAGTGACTTGCAAATCAGGCAGGTGCTTCAACTAATCATTTGTGCGCAGAAAAACTGGTCTCAAGTTTCCAGTCACTGCTGTTTCACTTCTGAACTTTGCTTCACTTCATCTTGTGTCCCCACCTAGACTGCGCTCCTACCCGCTGATCCCTTTGCGATGGGGCTCGGGTGAAGGATATAGATCTAACGGATGCCTTTCTTTCAGTCCCTGGATGAAGCACTGAAGTACTGCAACTACGTGTTCACCATAGTTTTTGTGTTTGAAGCTGTTCTCAAGTTGGTGGCATTTGGTTTTCGACGATTCTTTAAAGACAGGTGAGAGTATTTTAAATTCCTGTGATAAATCGGGACTGGGCTGGGGTATAGGCCAGAAGTCAGGCATGGGTCAATATATTATCAACTGGTTGCAAGGAGTTAAAATAAATCCAGAATGACCCCACTGCTCCTGCTTTATTGAGGAATAGGACGTCAACCCAGTAGAGCTTGAATTTATTATGTAGGCCCATTCACCGAGTCCGCTCAAAACACTTATCACTGCTTAATTATACCTAATCATCTTGAGCAGACTTCCGTATCAGGGAAGCCAATTAGGAAAGCAGCTGGGTCTTCCTTAGCTCAAACGGACTTAACCTGTGCACAGTATCCAATTTCCAGGCTGGATTAGGGTTGGCAGAAAGTGTGTAGCTCAGGAGGGATCAAGAGATGTCCTCGGTGGTCTTCAGGCCACGTTGGACTAAGTCAGCACAGATCCTTGGAAGTCCATGGTACTTTGCTGATTGCTACTAGCTGAGGTTCCCATACAAGATACCAGACCCGAATTGGGAACAGGGTGCTGGTTTTGCTGAGGGAGAATACAGGGCCACTGCTCCTGAGCATCTTTCTGGCATTGCTGTCCATGACCAGCCTTTGAGGTCTGTGGTTTTGTCCATTAGATGGAACCAGCTTGACCTTGCCATTGTTCTGCTCTCCATCATGGGCATCACCCTGGAGGAGATTGAAATGAATGCGGCGCTCCCCATCAATCCCACCATTATCCGGATCATGCGGGTGCTGAGAATAGCAAGAGGTAAGGGTTGCGTTTTCCAGTCTTTGGCCTCTTCACTGACCCCTCCTGGCCTCTGATGTAGTGCCACGGAGGTCAGGGAGGGTCACTTCAGGAGCAAAGTCAGCCCTTTACGCGCGGGAAGGAAGGGGCTAAGCAATTTGGGTTTCATTCAAGCTTCCGGGAAGGCCGAGTTTTTGCTCCAAACGTAGCTCACCCAAGTGCCATAGTCATGCCCAGATCAAGCTGCTAGTTTTGACCTGCCTGTAATTCAAACCAAGAGTCACCGACCTCTTACAGGAGGCAATCGGTTGTTTGCTGTGGCTGCAAGCAGGAGGAAGGGCTGGTAGAGTTTCCCCCATCTCATTCTCCTCCTGGAGATGATGCATCATGTCCTCAGGGGTGTGGGATGTGCTCCAGGGGGGCAAGAGGCAGAATTGACCTGGAGAGATTACCTCCAAGAGGGTCCAGTAGAGGCGAGGGCCAGAAGTGAGACACAGGGAAGGGTTATGTGGGATGCTGTCTCCTAAGGGTCACACCCAATTGCATGAGTGTCAATCCGGAGTCGCTCCACTGGCAGGAATGAACTTGCTACCTGGTGTGCGCGCAAGGAGAAGCGGCCCGGCAGGGTCTAGCCTGTTACCCTTTATATGAAATTCTTTCCCACGGCTGGAGTCTCTGTTTCCCAAGGCTTTGCTTCTCATTGTAGTACTGAAACTGCTCAAAATGGCCACCGGCATGCGAGCTCTCTTGGACACCGTGGTGCAGGCGTTGCCCCAGGTAAGCCCGCGGACGCGACCCATGCAGCACAGGCACCAAAGAGTTTGGTCTCCCTTGCAGACACGGTGCTCGTGTCGCAGCATTAGGCACCTCGAGCGCGGGTCCCTGACCCCAGGGCTTCTCCCCTCCGGGCTGAGCGCGAGGGGTTGAAAAACTTCTTATGGTCTTAAAGAAAAGAAATGAATGTTCCCAAAATATCTTCAGGTCAAATATAGCTGTTCCTCAACCTCTTCCATGACCCAACCGTGAGCTCTCTCTTGTGGTCTCAAACTCCCCCTCCTCCCATACCCTACCCCTTCAAGGTCAAATATTCAAGTAAATAATAGAGGTTTATCTTCTTTAGCGACAATACATTTTTTTTCCTCTTTAATTCTGTAGTAAAAATTCAGGGGGAAATGTTAAACGAAGGGTCACCACCGGGAAAAGGTTGAGATATATTTAGTTGGACTGAGCACCCCGGTGGTGTGGGCATAAGAGTGAAAGGGCTTGAGATGCGCTTGATGTACCGTCCGTCTTTGCGTCGCGCGCATGGCTCTGACTTGGAAGAGTCAGCGCCAGGGAACAGGGCTCGGTGCAAAGAGATCCTCGTGCCAGGTTAAACGGATCTATCGGCAAAGAACTGCCAGCTAAAAGACACTGCAGCATTGCCAGCTTTCGCATTATTTGATATTTGTCTTAATATCCTTAGTCTCCCGGGACCGTCTTGTTAGGGGAATGTCTTTTTTTCTTTTAAAACAAAGAAAGTTGGCTTCCAGTTCTCATGGTTGGGGGAAACCCCAGTGCCGGATTATGAGACCCTAAACTGCGTCCAGTTTAAGAGGCCCCGTACGATCAAAATAATCCACGATAATGGATGTTCATGAAATTTTAAGATGAATTATTGCCATTTCTGCACAGCTGTAATAACTCAATATGAATAATAACCGTGGAGCCATAGACACGTATATTTTTGTCATATAAGAAGTGATAATGTCCAGTTGTTGTTTTTTTTTATTTAGAGGCACCTCATATTGTGAGGCCCTAAACTGTAGCTTAAATAGCTTAAGCCTAAATCCAGCACTGCCTAACCCCAGCGCCAAAAGGATCAAGATCCAGAAGGCAACTCAAAAAAATCCATGTTTTTGTGTGCACGCACATGGTTTTTGATCCTGTTTTTAAGCCAATGGAGTGACTTTTATTTATTTTTTTTGTGGCTTGACTCATCGTTTCTGATCGATTCGTTGTGGCAGGCCCGAGCACGGGAGAGGAACCCTTGATGCTCCACCGCTCGGCGTCTTCTGGAGTCCTTCACCGGGAAGGGCTGAAAATGCTGCCAGATCTGAACGGGTTACATTTCCCGTCTGCTTTGCTGACGCACGATGCAAGATGGTGGAGATTTTTGCTGCTTTCCTAGGGCTTAGCTGACAGAGAAAATTTACCAGCAGGATTATACCGATGTTATTAAACCACCAGCCTGTGTCAGCATAACTCCCTGTGTGGACGCTATTAATCTCCGATAAACATGTCACCAGGGGGAATTACAGCTGCAGTGATATAATGACACCCATAGAGATCTGCCCAATGTAGACGAGCTCTCCAAGCTCTCGCTGGAAAACAAGCGGCATTTTTTTTTTCTTGGAAAGTCCCCTTGATCCATCAATGCTGCCACTCCAGGCAGTTTTAATCTAAACCATTGGCGCTCTGGTATTCAAGCCTCCCTTTCAAAGAAGGCCTTTAGCTGAGATGAAAGCCCGGACTTTACAAACCCGACCCCTGCGCTGGCGGTGGATTTGTATATGTGCTTTTTTTTTTCTCTCTCTCTCTCTCTCTCTTTTTTTTGCTCAAGCGATGTGATTACAGACCCTTTGCTTTTTGGTAAAGCAACAGCAAGGCTGGAGGGTGGTTTTTTCCGTGGGCAGCACTTGAACCCCAGCTTCTGCTCGCGTGAAATCTCCCAGCTGGTGCAGGGAAAAGTCAGTTGGGAAATGAGAGCTAAGGCGACTTGATCCCAAGGTTACACTTGAGATCCCCGCGCTCCTTTGAGCTTCTTTCTCCGAGCTCGCTCTCCCCGTCTCACTGGCAAGGGTTTGCAGAACGGCTGCTCTGCTTAAGCCCGCTCGTTAAGTGATGAGACGGAGGAATTTTATTTGTATTGGTGCCGATGAAGCTGGTGGAGAAATGAGTCTGGCTGGAGCGGGTTGAAGTAGCTCTTTCCAACATTCCCATGCGGTAGTGATTTCAATTAATTACAAAATGCTGGTATTAGAATAGATTTTTTTTTTCCCCCTCTTTGGGATGGCTGATGTCAGTTGACTATTAATTTTTATTTTTTTTTAGCAGGCGCGCTGGGCTCAGGCCAAACCAGCAGAACAAAAGGATCCCACGGTTTTGGGGAGGGTGGTGTTGGCATCCAACGTTTGTGGCTGGTCTTAACGTGACATCGAGTGTCCAAAGTCGCCAAGTACATTAGCAGGCTTGGTCGCCTCTCCTAGAGCTTCCAGACTGAACATCCCCTGATACCGCTGTGCTGTGCGCCCCATTGCACCCTGCTTCTTCACAGGGTGGTTGCTTTTCTCCCCAGTCCTGCAGGGTTTTTTTCTCTTTCCTCTGCAAAATGACTGGAAAAGATGGGGCTGAGCAGGAGGAGAAGCAAGGCAAAGAAACAGTGATCAGGGAAAGACTTTTTAAGGGTAGCTCTATACTCCAGCCCCTCTGCCCAAAATAAGTCAAAGCCCCCCAAATAGGGGGGGAGTTCAAATCGGGATCCAACTCGATGGCTTGGGCTCCTGTTTGCTTGTTTGAGCTGGTTTCACCCAAGACGGCATCGGTGTTTCAGTAAGGACCTTGCCTCCAGTGTCACCGTTGGGTTGACCAAGTGATGAAGGTGTCTAGTGATGGGGCCGGGGCCAGGGCCACCCACAAAGACCTTACCGGTCTTTCCCCTCCGGTGGTATAAGCTTCCTAGAAGAAGAAGCTTAAAAAATGCAGAACGGGAAAGGGAGAAATGCAGGGAGGAGAGTTAAGGAGCGGCGACAGAGCGTCTTTGGCAGGGAAAGGGACTCTCCAGCAGACTAGCAACGTTTCGGTATCAAGAGCAACAATTTGCTCTCCGTTACACTGGTGTAAACCTGGAGCGTGTTTATTGATTCACGCTAAATAACTCCAAATCAACAGTGTTACTCTGGGTTTTTAAGACTTAAAGTGACTTAGTTCGTTTGAAACGGTGACACTGCCGTGAAAGTACCCCCGATGTAAGGTCCGAAGGAGCTTTGTTGATCCCATCATCGGGTTTCCCGTATAACATCGGCTGAAGAGCACCTGTAATTCCTGAATCCAGCCTATAACTTCTGCCTGAGCTGTAGTCTCTCTTTCAAAACGACATCCAGGCTCGACTCCCGGGTGGGGAGCCCTCCGCTTCCCTAGGTAGATTGTTGCAATGGTTAATTAATGATCCTCATTGCTACAAATTGGCACCTTGTTTCGATTCTGAGGTTACGGAGCTTGGAGTTCCCATTGGCTTTCGTTCTGCCTTTTTCTGCTACAGTGAAAAGCTGTCACAATCTCTTCCTTATGCTGGTATTTGTATGCAGTTATCAAGCCACTGCTTAACAATCTTTTGGATTAAAATATACACATTAAGCCTCATTAGCCTCCCTGGGAGGCTGGTTTTCCAGACCTTGGATTATTCTTGGAAAGCGTTTCTGAACGCTTTCCAGTTTGGTTTTTTTTTTTTTTATATATATATATATCTCACAAACACCAGACCTGGATACGGCGTTCCAGTAATAATCAAAATATTGCCCTTCTCTGAAGTAATACCACTGCCCCTGTCTTCCCTGTATCGCCTGACTCCTACCGGCCAGGACCACATTAGCCGTGTTAGCTACAGCATCGTACTAGGAGTGCACGTTCGGTTGTTCCCGACCCTGTCTCCTGATGCTTTCCAGGATACAGTCTTCCATCTCATAAGCGTGACCTACGTCCTTTTCCCTAGATATATGACTTTGCATCTGATGTGCTAAAACACACACGGTCCATGTGGGCTTCCCTAACCCGGTTGGGTCTGCATAACGTGCCAGTGGCACTTGCAGTGCCAGTCAGAGAGATTGCAGTCAGCCCCGGATGGCCAATGCTGCTCCTGATAACAGGCAAGTGCAATCCAGCTCGTCTGTATTGGCCCCTCAGTACTAACAATAGTCAAATATGGATTTTTTTCTGTCCAAACACATCAGCAGCAATGGCTGACGAACACTCGGGAGCGGAGGATGCTGTTTATCCGTCGTCCTCTCCTGGCTGCGACCCTGCTTCGCTACGTGTCGTTGAAGAAGCATGTGCAGATGAGACATTTGCAGAAACGAGAAGCGGAGCAGCTCAGAGAGCAAAATTGCTGCAGGTTGATCTGGCTTGCCCTTGTCCTCCTCCTCCGTGGGTTAGATGCTGCTCGCTCACGCCACCCTCGTTCTGCTTGGAGCCTTTCCACATTTTTCACCCCCGTGGCTGAGAGCAAAATACCGGCCCATCTATCTAGAAGATCTGGGTCCCTTTTTTAAATTTCCAGCTGTGGAATGCACATTAATTAAACGCAGGGTTGGACCATGTTACCCCCTTCTCATCTTCAAAGCTTGAAAGGCCGTAGAGCGGAGGTGCTGTGCCAAGACAAATGTGAAGAACTGAACTCCCAGTTTTGTGCTGCTTTTGCCTGAAGGACAGAGGCTTCGCTTTGCTGCTGTCTGGGAGTTTTAACTCTTCTAGGGGCTGTAACTCCCATGCAGATTTTGGTTGCAGCCTGCAGCATCCTCTAAAGGAGGGTATACGATGTGAGCAATTGTGTCATGTTGCCGTACGCTGGAAATACACATCCATCGCAAAGGCCCGGAAGCACTGTTATGGGGATAGGACTTGCAGAAGACAAGACTTGGGCCAAGGGTTCACTGCTCACATACTTGCCTGTAGCTCCCAGAGGGTCAGCAGACTTGCTCTTGGTTACTTCAAGTCTAAATTTGGCCCTAAACGTATTTAGCCAGGAAAGAAAACAAAAAGGAGAATCGACTGGGCCGTTCCAAGTGATTTCGGGTGCTGCGAAAAATGATCAGCCTCTCCTTTTAACCCCGCGTTGTAACATGAGACCAAAGCGGCCATTTCGTGCCGTTCGTTCTGCAAAGAGGTATCGGTTAATTGGCACGGGATGAAATACGTGGTTGAGATGCCAGTTGGAAGGCAGGAAAACTTAAGAGGAGAGGAAGAGAAATGGAGGGGAGCCAAGCAAAAGTCTAAGGGAGAACAAAATTCTGCAGTACCTCGACTAACGGGCAACACAGTCGTAACAGCCACAAAATATTTATATATCAGTACAGTATTTATATATCAGGGCCTTTCATCCAGAAGGATCCCAGTGCACAGCGAGAGCCAGGGGTCAAGTCGGTGTAGAGGACTCTAGATGTCCACTAAAGTCACTGAAAACACAGTTTGGCCTTCTGTGCCCAGCAAACTGCAGAGAAAAACCTCTCCCAGACAGCATAGGACAGAAAGCAGAAAATGCTGTATTTCAAGGGGAAGGCTAAGCTGGCAGACCAGGTCTTCCCGCTTGGTACTTGAGTGACAAGGTTCTTTGGGTAAATCTGGTATCTTTTATTAGACCAGCTCAAATAGTTGGAAAACTTCTTCTTAGCAAGCTTTCAGGTACAAACACCCTTTGCCAGGCTGAGGAAGCATGTGCAGTTGGTGTGCGCGCTCCTCCTGGATGGAACAAATCATAAAGAAGCCAGAGGCTGGTACGCATGCAAGAAAGCCAATGGTGCTTGCATGTGATCTTTAATTATAAGCGCTCCGAAAAGTATGCAACACAAAACCTTCCCTTTGGCTAAATACATGGGCACGGCATCCCTCTTTGGACGGGAGTTTGGGCTTGTGCCGTGCTATGCCGGAAACGTGCAGCGATGCGGGGGACAGTGCCGCCTCCTGGTTGATGCACTGAGGATCCGGAGCCTACCCCTCTTTGGAGCCAAGAGCAATCGCGGCTAGCGTAAAGTGATGGAGACCTGTACTTTTGAAGCGGAGAAGCCCGAGGTTCTAGCCCTGCCTGCTTAGGTGTCACTTGTCCCTTTCTTAATTAACACTAATTGGCTACCTGGTTGCGTTCCTGCCCAATGCCTGTTCCTCTAGGAGACACGTTAGAGAAGGCTCTTGACGTGCCGCAGCCTGCCCTAAACCAGTTGTGCACTTAAGCACGGGCTGTGCCGTCCAAGGCTGTCGCCCTGGTTCCTTCCACCAGGATGGGAAGTCACGCAGATGGCCTCCAGTTTCCAGGTTGGCAAACGCATCCATCTCATCCTGCGTCTGGTGCATAAATTACCCAGCATTTTTCCTGCTTCCCAAGTTCTTGCTTTGCATGGCGGGAGCTGGAAGGAAGCGATCGGGACTCGTGTCCTTGGAAAGAATTGGCAGAGGCTTCATCTTATGAGAAATTGCTCTTGACAGGCATCCCAGAGTGCCTCGTGTACTGTCTGCATGGACGGTGGAGATGCCAAGGTGTGGGCTGGCGGAGCAGAAATAATTGATGTCAGAGCAGCAAGAGGCACCAGAAGAGCTTGAAACGTGCCGCAGCCAACCGCCGCGGGAGCAAGCAAGACAGGCCTTTCATTAACGCCTCTCCTGGAGCCGGCGTGCTGAGCGAGGGGAGGAGGAGAGCCATCAGATTTTCTCTGATTGGCAAGGACTGTCCAAACTTGGCCCCGAGTACCCGCGTCCTGCTGTCCCTGATCCATGAGTGAATCGCGTTAACGCCCGATCGGCCCTTTGCGACCTCCTTTACCTGGGAGGGGAAACCCCGTTATTCCCTCTTACAAATGCAAGAGGAACCCGGGCACGACGGGCCCGATAGGAAGCCCATCAAAGACGACAGGAGCTGTCCTACTGAATTGCAGAAAGCTTTGGATCCGGCCTGTACGGAGGTGACGAGACGCACCCCAGCTCATGCAGCAATTCCCAGTTTGGACTGGGAATAAAACATCTGTCTTGGACTCTGCACTTCTGCACAGGACCAGGCCGGGCTCAGAAAGGAGCTCGCATTGCCCCGCCAGTAATGAGGCATGGTCAGTGCTGAGCTGTGGCTCTAGGGCTTGAACCTCGAATGTCCAAAGCCTCAAGACCCTCCTTCAAGAGGGAGTGAAACGGCTGTACCCGGATGGAGAAACTGAGGCACACAAGGATCTAGGTGAAATGCCCATGCTCGGTGGCCCCAGATTTCCCAGTTGCTCAAGTCAGTGCTGGGCTCTCTGGAGCTTAACTAGCACCATTGCATTATCAGACGAGATCAGGTGAGGCTGCTGGAGCCCAAAAGCTGCAATAGGGCAGTGCTGGTGATGGCGATGCCCTGGCCCCCAAGGCAGAGGTAGCATCCCGAGTGCACAGCCCAGGGCATGCCGAGGTGATGCACTCGGCTTCTTGGAGACGTCCAGGCGGGCTGGCTGGGCTCGGCCATGCTGCTTCTACGTTCCCTCCCTCCAGGCCAAGGTGAAGCTCCCAGTGATCTGAGACCCATGGTGCACCGGCCCATATCCTAGCAGCTGGTTGAACCCTCTGTGCTTGAGCCTGACCTGGCTGCCTGGAAATGGGGTCTCTGCAGCAGCCCCCTGCTTCCCACACCTACCTATGGGGCCGGACAAGCCTGGGGGCAGCATCCTCCATGCCCACTGCCCCCAGGCTTGTCCAGGAAAGGTCCAGGAGAGATCTCAGGCTGCACCATCTTTCCTGCCATATGCAAGTTTTGCATCCTTTCCCTCCCCAACAGCCCTGCCGGCTGCTCCCCAGCAAGACGTGACCTCTGCTGACATGGGAGCCGCGGGGCTGACGGATCGCACGCCGGCTGCCCCAGGGGTGGACGGGCGGGTTATTTGTTGCTTTCTAGACCCGGTTCCAGCAGCCCCAGCATGGTTCAGGGATGCGTCTGCCTGAGGAAAGCATCATCTGCGGAGCTGGCCAAGCCTGCTGGAGCAGAACCGCCCGGCCTCAGCCGCCGGCTGCCAGTGGGATGATTGCTGGCTGTTGTTACACGATCCCCTGGAGCACCCATGTCTCTTCCTTCTGGGGAGGAGGCAGGCATCTCCGGCCCCGCTTGCCCGGAGCGCCTGGCCAGGCTCCTAGCTGCCCCGGTCACCCTACCACAGCAGTGATTCATCCTCAGCCCTTGACAGCCTCCCTAGATCTCCAAGTGCTTTGTGGACACAGATGACCTCCCAGCGAGGGGATTAAGAATGGGTACATGTTGTTACAGGGAGCAAAAGGCCCCACACGCCGCCTGCCTTCAACGCTGCGCGGCTGCCCTGGCCAACGTCCACGGTCCCTCCCCAGCGCAGCGATTGCAACGTGCCGCCCATCTCGTCCTCCCGCCTCTGCAGAAGCAGGGAGCTGCACAGCCCCTTTTTTTTCCAGGAGCAGGTTGCATACCCCTGCTTAGCACCTCACCATCGCCTCAAACGCAGCAACCTGGGAGGAGACACCGGGGTGCATGGCCGGCGACGGGCTGTCCTCAGCCCGCTCCGTGCCAGCGCATCAAGAGGGCTCTGCAGTCCCGGCAAGCAGCTTTTCCTGAAAGGTCGCAGCTGGAGTCCAGCTATTTTTCCTCGTCTCTCCTCTCGTTCACACTGGGTGTTCATGAGCTACTGGAGCCAGAGCCGATGATTATTTCTGATGGCTTAATATCCACTCACATTATCTTTGAGCCTCATAAACCAGCAAGCGTAAACTATCAGACTCGGAGCATCGCACCGGCATTCATTTATGGCAAGAGTCTCCAAGCTGCCGTTCCAGTGTTTGCAAGGATCATCGTCAACTCATTTTTTAATGAACACGTTGCTGAAGCTATAGACCTGCATGCGCTAGACAGGGCTGAGTACCAAGATCGGGCCAGGACTATTCAGCAACCCTGCCTGTGACCTTCTTGAGAAGGAGAAGCGATAAAACACACTTCGGTTACATAACACAATAAAGCAGTTACCTCTGCTAGGTTTCTTGCCGTTCTTGAGATCGAGGTTGCTCAGCTAAAGTACAAAGGGGAGATTTATTATATGATTTTATTAGCCCAAAGTAGCTCAGAAAGCAAATCAGAAATTGCAGAAAATGAAATAAAGCTGGTTAGATGGCAGTATCTAAAGCAGCAGAAACTGAACTCAGCATGGGACCCTGACAGTTTGCAAGCGGTAATAATTCAGTTCAGTTCGGTTCATTCGAGGTCTGACCGCAATCTTGTTACAAAGCCAGATTTTCCTCCTAGCTCGATGCGAGTCCAGGCTGGTGACTGGCACCAACATGGAATCACAGAGCCTTAAACACAGATCCTTATTTGCTGCCAATCCGTGTTTTGTAGCCAGTCTCACTTCAATTCAACCGAATAATTTTCAAGCGGGAATAAGGCATTTAGACCCGTTACTTACCAGTAATTGTCAAAGAGCGTTGATTGACTTCAAAATGACCTTGCTATTCATAGCCAAACTCTGACACTTCGACATACAGAACGACCGCACGTTCAGACCAGAACGTAAATCCACGGGTGGCAAACTCTGCAGTTCTTCGAGTCTCTTCGGGATTTTAGCAGCGCTGCTTTAATCCTGCCTTAATGAACCGTCCAAATCGAGGCAGAATCTTAAGCTTACGAGTCATTTCAAAGCTGCTGCTGCTGCTGCCTCTTGCCTGCAGCGCTATAGGGTCTCTCGATCATAAAATCCACGTTGTTGTTTTAGGCTGAACTCTTTGGACAGGCCAGAGTCTCTCTCACTTGATTTTGGCTGGACAGGAATGATAGTTTCCTCTTAGAAAGGGTCCAAGGTTTGAGCATCTCCAGCCTCAGCCCTGAACCTCCTCCGCTTCAGCACTGCTACAACCAGCTTTTCAAGATTAAGAGTCCATTGAGGTCATTCACTGTCTCAGCGACATATTTCTTTTTCTTTCTGGCTTTCTCAGCGGTCTCCCCCAGGCAGAGTGAATGGGGCACTTATTTAACCCGACTGGCAGGCAACCGCAATTTTGAATTCTGGGAGCAAACCAAAATATGGCATTTTGTACATCTCCTGCCGGGCGGCACAGATTAATTCCAGTTCCTGGCAATGATGACGCATCCCAGGGAGAAAGTAACTCATGCTTCTGGCAAAGATTTGAAATGGCCAACTAGGATATGGACTGTGCGTCTCTTCTTAGTGTTCGATGAGAAGCCACGGCACCTTGCAACGTGGGAAAATTTGCAAACTCTTTTAGTGGCACCTTGCAACTTGGAAAAATTCCCAGCAGCTTTGTTTCAAGGCATCCTGTGCCACCCCATTTGGGCAAGACATGGGCATATACACTGCACTCTTCCAACTTGGCTCCTCTTCATACTTTCACAGGGTGCTTTCTATGGGTTGCTTGGAAATGTGGTGCCTTGCCCTGTATCCCACAGCTCCACGCTCTTTCCATCCACCCTCTGCAGAAATGTCCACCTGGAAGCTGCAAGGGGGACTCCGTGTCAATTCGCTGTACATTTGTGAATGCTTCTGTCCTTCTTTTAACAATGCATCATACGCTTTGAAGACATTTTATCTCCTTGAAGACATTTTATCTCCTTGTACTGACCCGTGTCCAGCAGGATATAATTTTTAATGCAATAGCAAAGAACAGTTATGCGCGCCCCTGAAATAGTGCCTGATTGCACCCTACGGTTTCCGTGATGAGGACAGCAGAACTGCTTCATATGCATAACTCGTCATTCTAATTGGCAATTACTTGGAATCAAGGCATTGAGTTCTTCAGACCGTACAACATTTTGATTCGTGCACCTTAAAGATTTATGTTTCAAATTATGTGCCATACCTAAATTCCTGGCAGCCCTGGGCAAACTTTTAGTATCAAGCCCCACCTTCACCCGAAATAATGATAATAATAATTGGACAACAGGAAAAAATTACCACTTTTGGGCCCCCGTTCTGTTTGGGCCGCCTGATTCACCCATGCCTGTGTCTGGCCCTGCAAATTGTATTACCATTTGAATGCATCAACCTCTTTAATGTAAGACAAATACCTAATATGTCTTCTTTGTTAAAATTAGGAGGATGGGGGGGGTGGTTCTGTTGATCACAATTCTATTTAAAATAGATGGCATGCCCTGAACTATTTGCAGTTCTTTGTGGTCATTTAGCAAGGGAACGAAGCCCTCCACGAACTGAAGAGATCTGTTACAGATTGCTTCCATTTTCTGGCCTACTTTCCTAAATTTTAATTAACGCCCTTTAAATTTATGTTCTCCGATGATACCATTTCACCTCCGGCTGCCATATTAAGTACCAGCACTTGACCTGCTATATCTCTATTACAATTGTATAGGCAAAAAAGCTTATGAAGCAGAAGAAAAAAGGTAAAAGAAGTTATTTCCACAACTTGGCAAGAATTTATAGTTAAGTCTAGCCAGTTAGCTGTAATTACTTCAGCCTTCATCTCTTCTGTGTGAATCAGAGAGCAGCATCTGCTGCTTGACGTGTTTTAAAAGCCTTGGGTCTGAGTTATTCTGGCCTCTGCGTGGTCGTCTGTAGCCTTCTTGTTATTAATAAGCTCTATATTTTTGGCATCGTCACGACCTCTTTGTCTGTTGTACGGCACCTAGCACACTTTGCAGCGCTTTGTCAATGCATTACTAATAATAGGCGTAGTGGGGGGGTGAGGTGTGTTTGGTAACGTCTTTTATTGCACCAGCTCTATGGTTGGCAGAGATGTTGAGCAAGTTCTTGGGCACAAAATGCCATTATTCGGGTCTGGGAAAGAAGCAGATGCACCTTAGATCAATGCCAGGTAAAACAATGGCTTTTGTTTAGCGCTGCAATGTAGATGGAAGTCATCGCTTTTAAAAGGGAAGAGTATAGCCAACCCGCGGAGCGCAGAGAAGCAGCTGAAACAACAGCCTGGGAGGAGTGAAACTGTCTTTTACCAATGCCACGTGCATTGAGGGTCAGGGTGACTGCGGCTGAGTCTTGCTTGCACGTGGTTCTGGTGAGGCTGGAGAGAGCTAAGACACATGAGGTCTTGGAGACTAGTTCAGGTAGGAAACACAGACAGATGTTTCCATTTTATACGGGTTACCAGTAAACCCCAAGCCTGGGAAGGGGTGAACGTAAGCAGTGATTCAGGGTCTGGGCTTGAGGAAGAAAGAGGGAGCTCTGTCATGCAGCTAAAGTCCTACTGAAGTGAAGACCATGGTCGGCCACAGCAGCACCAGGTGTAAGCAGAACTCAAGGGGCCACATACAGATGCCAAAAGTGGCTTAGACATGCAAGGGGGAAAGTGCCAGGAAGGCTTCAGTTGGCCAACATTGACCATTGCCCATGTTTCCCCATCTCCCCTCCCCCCGGTTATATATTGACTGATGTCTTTTTGCTTGTATGTAAAATGTAATGGAGCAATGACACTTGTGATGTCAATGTGGCTGACCCTTCTTCTGCTTTCTTCTTATGTAGGTAGGGAACCTTGGCCTACTTTTTATGCTCCTGTTTTTTATCTATGCTGCCCTGGGAGTGGAGTTGTTTGGAAAGCTTGGTGAGTAATGTGCCTGACACCGCTTTTTTTCATCCAGTCGATATTTCCCTGTACCTGTTGGTTTCCTTTCTTTTCTGTCTCTTGCCTCGGGCCCGTTTTTTTTTCCCCCCATTGACACTCTCTAGCTCTGAAGATTAAAGCTTTTTGCTTGATCTCAGGGTCACAGATGACACATGAGGATATAGTACAGACCCTTTCTGATGTGCACACACGCAGGTTTGACACCATATCCAGTCACAAAGAAACTATTTACTGTCTAAATATGAGCAGGGATATGTTCCCTAGGCCGGAAGTTTGCTGCTTAAGACGCAACACGTGAGTCTGCAGAGTTGCGTAAGGGTCAGGCTGATATTGGAGTGACTCCACCGTACACCTTTGGCTCTTCTGATCTTCCACCCCACTTCGTTATTTCCTTTCCCTTGGCTCAGTTCCTCCTCCAAAAAAAAGTTTTCAGAATCGTAGAGAGTTAGGGTTGGAAGGATCACTCAGTCAATTGTCCATAGACAGTGTTGGAAGGATCACCCGAGTCTTGTCCATGTGATTGTTGTTGAAAACCACTTCCCCCAATCTGAATACTTGAGCAGTAACTGGCTGGCCAGGCATCCCTGATGTATTACCCAGGGACATGGTAGTGTGTATGGCTGCTGGAGGAAGGGCAGGTCATACTGGAGACAAACTCAGCCTGGCATGGTCCTGCCCTGCTCCCAGGGCCTGGCTGTTGAAGGAGGGAATATCCCACTTCCAAGCAGATGACTTTGCACCAACCATTTCTAGCCAAACTCAGTGTAACATATGCTCGCACACAGTGTGGCTTCTTGGCTCCCTTCTCATGTCTGGTGCTCATGAGTAGGGTGACCATGAAATCCAGGACACTGCCCCCCTTGCACCCCCACTATCCTCCCGTCACCCCTGAGCCGGGGCAGGACAGCACGGTGCACAGAATCATAGGAAATTGGGGTTGGAAAGGACCTCAGGAGGTCACATCTAGTCCAAATACCAGCTCAAAGCAGGCCCAGCCCCGACTACATCATCCCAGCCAAGGCTTTGTCTAGCTGGGTCTTAAAAACCTCCAAGGATGGAGATTGCACCACCTCTCCAGGTAACCCGTTCCAGTATTTCACCACTGGTGATTAGTGGCTTTGCACCCACAGAGCCATATGTTCTAGCTCCGTGCTCTCAGAGGCCTGTGACCTGCTCCAGTCCCTGCAGGAACCACCCATCCAGGGGCATTGTTGACACGCTATCAGGCATGCCCGAGCCCCCAGCAGATCATAACCACGGACTCTCCCATGGCCCCGTCTACTGCACCATCACATTTGCTATTTGGAAGGCCCAGGGACAGACTGTCCCGGGGGGGTCTCACAGCTGTGGCTCCGCATTCCCACACACGCTGCTCCGAAAGCCTTTGAAGCTCTGGGTCAGGGCTGTGCTTGGTATTGGATAACAAAGCTTCTGCAGAGCGGCTCCTTTTGCAGCTGACAGAGTGCAGGGGAGAGGCTAATCGTCTTCAGATGGGTTTTAATGAGTTGCACCCCCGGCGAAGGCCGGGACTGAAAAGCTCAGCCGGGCTGCAGGATTTATAAGAAATAACAAGAGCTTCTGGAAGTTGTGCAATGCCCGTGACTCCAAAAGCAGCAGCAAGAGTTGTCTACAGCCCTGCGAGGCTTTGCATCCCTAGATTGCCATGGTCGATCCCTGCAGCCTCGCTCTGCATACCCCTGTTCTTACAGATAGGGAAACTAAGGCAAGGGGGAAGTAGCTTGCCCAAGGTGACCCCACAATCACTGCCACTGCTGGGAAAAGCTCCCAGGTTTTTGACTCCTGACTCTAGTCATAACTAGTTTCCAGGGGAAACATGATCGTTCACACCAGGGAACTATACTCTTGTGGTCGAACCTGGATTATTCGTATCATATGTTTCACAACCTGCTTAATTTGTAGCGGGCTCTTTAATGGAGAAGGAGCCACTGCGCTGTTTGCTGCAGCTCTGTATACACCCCTGGGTGTTGATCAAACCCTCATCTTCAGAGGAGCCAAGGAACCTCACCCCGGGAAAAACCCGGAGCTCCTAGCCACCAGATGCTGTACACACATGTAGCAAGAGCCAGTCCTTTCCAGCCTAGATAGGCAAAAGAAATGTTGCTATATCCCCATTTTACAGATGGGAACACTGAGGGAAGCGATTTGCCCCCGACTGTATAGAGCATGGGGCAGAACCTAGACCTTGGTTCCAGTTCAGTGCTTGAATCACTAGGCTAGCTTGCCTTAGCTGCCTTTGCAATTGTGCATCTGCACTATGATATTCATACTTGAGCAGCTCGCTCTGCTGTGGGCAGCACTGAAAAGGTAGATTGTGGTTCCCTGGCGGCTGTAATACCCACCCTTCTTTGGGCAAAAGACACCCCACTGCTGTGCTTCAACATAAGGACGTGCCACTTCAAAATCCCGCCTCTCTCCATGGTTCGGGCACTGTCGAGGGACCTGGAAAATGATGATTTGCATCCCTGCTCTGAGCCGGGCAGCCGATGGATTTGAACCTGAGCTCCCACACACCCAATGAGGTCTCCGAGGAGCGATGCTGCCACAGCTGCCCCTTCGCTTTTATTAAAAAATGCCCGGAACAAAATTGTTTCCTTCCACCCAAAACGGATTGTTTTTAGTCGCCAAAAACCCAGCCTCCTGAAAGGAAATCCGTCTGCCTCTTTGTTTTTGTCTTATTCACACTCAGCCTCCAAACCAACCCCCCCGTGCCGTGCGAAGCCCTCGCACAGGCACCTTCTGCTGCTCCGATTCCTTGCTCTGTGCGCGCTCGCACTACTTTTGGCAACCCCGTGCAATCAGGAATTGCTGCATGTGGTTAGAGATTGGGAAAAGCCTCAATCCCAGCTGTGGCCAGCACCCAAAACTCCAGCCAGACAGCAGCCCACTTCCCCTTCCTGACTTTTATTGGGAAATATTTTATTTTCTCGTCCGTGGCAGCTGCAAGTCACTCCAGCTCCCTCCCTGTGCCTCTTGGCCGGTTGGGGTTTTTTGGGTTTGGGGCTTTTTTTGTATGTGCTTCAGAAATGACTAATAATGAAACACAGCAAGAAGGATTGCTGCCTGTCCTAATGAAAATGTAACGAGCCTGTGTTTTACGGAAGGAGGGACATATTGTGTTTGCAATTTCCATTCATTAGGGTATTAAATGGTGGGGGAAACAGTATAAAGGCGCTCGCTTTATTCCAGTGAAATGGTCCCTTCTGGGAAATGTGCTCTGTAAAAACAATAAAAAAAATCAGGATAATGAACCACAATTGAGGGGATAATAGACAAAGCATATTGTGGAGCAGTAAGGAGGGAAAGTGTGTGTTGAGAAGCCCGGTAGCCGCCGATGATGGAGAGCCAGTTTATACGTTTTGACTCGCGTCCACATAGCTTGAAGCATCGTCTCCGGCTCACGCTGCCAAGTGGATGGAGGGGAACGGGATCCGGCTGGTACCCAACGCAGCCTGCTTTGTCTGCGTGATGAAGTTAGCCTTCTTACATTCACAGCAAAGACGACGACACATCCTTTGGATGTGCTATCTAGGACAGTTGCTTGGGGAGAAGAAAGCGTCCGCAGCAAAAGTTACTATTGCCCCTGGGAGCAAAGGAAGGCAAAATCCTCAGTGCAGATCAGCTTGGGCTGGCCTCCAGGGTCCTGGCCTCCTGAAGCCAGTGGGCTATGAGATGACAGTGCAGGGCAGCATCTCAGGCCCTCTCTGCTTACATGGCATGCTTTTGGGGTCAGGTTCTGTCCTTTTGGTCCTTTCTCCGTACAGCACGTAACATGATGGGTACCTGGTCCTTGACTTGGCCTCCTGGGTGCTGCTGCGGTATTGCTAACAACATTTTGTGTGACATGAAATGATGGGGCAGAATGAAAGAGCCCCCCGTCCCTCCTGCAAGGCCCCTTTGTGGCACCCCTCGCCGCGACACCTAGGAAGCTTGATAAACACAGAGGCTTGGCAATGGGCACGTTCCTGGCCACAACCCTCCATCCCTGCTGGAGAAACCTCACCCTAAAGCAGCATCACCCGCTTTCCAAGTAGACCTTGCAAAACCAGAGCATCCAAGCTCCCTCGCTGCCCTCCATCAGCATCCCCCCACCCCGGTAGTACTCTTTTGCAAAATGCTAAATACTAGCTGTTATTATTCCAGGCTCTTGTAAAGTGCTTTCCATCAATTGGTCTCCAAGCAGCGTAAAAGAGAAAGCAGCCTCACTGTCCCCATTTTACACCTGGAAAAACTGAGGCTCAAGGAGGAGATGCATCTTGCCCCCAGGTCACTCAGCAGGCCAAAACGGTCTCCTGAGGGCCTGTCTAGCACCCCGTTCGTGGGGCTGCGCTGCCCTGTTGAACTAGCCTGACTGCAAGGGGGCCAGGCTCAGAGCTGTTTTCACGGTGGTGCTTTCCCTTGTTGTGCACAGATTGCAGCGAAGACAATCCCTGCGAGGGCTTGAGCCGCCACGCCACCTTCACCAACTTCGGCATGGCCTTCCTCACCCTCTTCCGGGTGTCGACTGGAGACAACTGGAACGGCATCATGAAGGTAGGTGGGTTCGTTGCCCGGAGCGTGCGCGCTGGTTCCACGCGCGTGAAACAAAGTGAGCAGCAGAGGCGTGAAGACCGGCCAAAGGGAAAAATACAAATATTGTCTTGAAACATTTTGTTAAAGATTAAATTAAAAGTTTGGGGTTGGGAGGGGTCTCTTTTTTGTTTGGTTGGGTTTTGGGGGGAAGCAGTGTTTGGTTTGGTTTGGTTCGTGGTTTTTGGTAGGGCTTTTTTGGTTGGTTGGGTTTGCTTTGGGGGATTTCCTTTGTTCGGGGGGTGTTGCTGGAGTCTTTTTGTTGCTTTTAAACATATTGAACAGAGTGGTTGGAGGTGTTTCCGCTGGCGTCTCTAACCCAATAAATGGTGGGTGCAGGGCAGGGGATGGATCACGCTAGAGAGATCTAGCTGGATGCTCTCCTCTGTAGCACCCGCTTCTGCCACTGTTGGAAACAGGACCCTGGACTAGAGGGACCGTTGGTGTGACCCAACATGGCATTGCTTCTGTTCTTATGTTGAAATGAAACTCTATTTTTTTTTGTTTTAGTGTTTTCTGGCTGGATTCAGCCTGAATTTTCCAATCCATTCCCCCCCTCCAAGAACTTTATCTTTTGGTGAATTAACAGTTCATCTCTCAAAACTTCCCCCAACTCTCCGAGCTGGTGGGCTTTGCCGTGCTGCACGCTGCTGGACAGAAACAAGTGGGAGTCATAAGCCCTATGCTGTTACCAGACAACACCCATCCCCTTGAGCAGTGGAGACTGTGCCCCTAGACATCTTCACTCACCGCATCCGCTGTGCCACGTCCCCGTAACCCAGCACTGGACCAGGGTGTTTCTGCAGAGCTGCCAGTCTCTATCTTTAGGCCTTACATGATTTCATAGATTTCGTAGACATTAGGGCTAGAAGGGACCTTGCAAGATCATCAAGTCCAGCCCCCTGCCCAAGACGTAGGAAGTCAGTGGGGACAGATGACCCCAGCAAGATAAGCATCCAAGTGTTTCCAGAGTGAGTGGTATCCATCTACTCTGGATGCCACCTACTCGAGGTATCCAGAGTAGGTGCTTGCACCACTTCTGGGGGGAGCCTATTCCAGACTCTGGACAGTAAAGAAGTTTTTCCTTATGTCCAGTCTAAAACGGTCTTCCAGCAGTTTGTGACCATTAGACCTTATCTTCCCTTGGGGTGCCCTGGTGAAGAGAAGTTCTCCCAGTTCATGATTGCACACCCCTGATATACTTATGATAAGCTACGAAGGGGTGGGTCTCCCCGCTAAGTCCTCAATCTCTTTCCCAAGTAACATTTCTGCAGCTTGCACCGTGCTTTGCTTGCTGGCTTTGGAGCCGTTTCAAGGCTCGTTAGCCAAGGTCTGTTTGGGTCCAGCCTCTTCCTCTCTTTCCCCATCGCAGGACACGCTCCGAGAGTGCACCCGGGAGGACAAGCACTGCCTCAGCTACCTGCCGGTCATCTCCCCCGTCTACTTCGTCACCTTCGTCCTCATCGCCCAGTTCGTCCTGGTCAACGTGGTGGTGGCCGTGCTCATGAAACACCTGGAGGAGAGCAACAAAGAAGCCAAGGAGGATGCCGAGATGGACGCCGAGATCGAGCTGGAGATGTCCCGCGGAGCTGCCACCCCGGCCAGCAGTGGGGGTGGAGGGAGCACCGCTGCCTCCGACGGCAGGGCCCCGTACGGGAGCCAGGAGGGCGGGAAGCTGGAGTCACCCCTGCGAGTGAAACAACAGGCACTGGTAATGATGCAAAAAGGCCTCTTCCTCCTCTTACCGGTGGGGAACAGGAGCTTCTGAGCCGTCCGTGATGACAGGCAAATGCTCCAGAGGCGTTCAGAGCCAAAGAGTTGGCATGACACCATTCAGCGCAGTGGCTCAGACAGGGTCTCCGACCCCATCTCTTTATGAGATTTCCCATCTGGGCAGGGTATCTTGGCACTGTTACCTCCATGCAGACCCTCCGGTCCTGGGGTTTCACCGCCCCTCTCTTGGGGAGCATCCACCTTCTGCTGTTCTGCTAGAAACCAGCAGCGGAGAAAGGATCCCATTTGAGTCTGGAGGAAGGACCTAGGGGGCTGCTCTGCTCCTTGGAGTTCACTTAAACAGGAACGGCCACTGCCGGGGGGGGGAGTTGGTCCAGCTGGGTCACTGGGAAACACCAGGCCTCTTGTCCTAACCACCCCCATTGCAGAGACCAGGGCGATGGGCTGAGTTTCCTTTATGGCGACAGAAATCCAGATCAGGTTTTCCTTAGTCCTACCCTCTTGGTAAGGGTTTTCAAAGGAGCCCATATCAGTTTGAAATCCATTGGGGAGTGCTCCCCAGTTTGCAAAAAAACCATCATTGGACCCCCTACCCTGGGAACAAATCCTAACTCCCAACTCCCTTCAGGTAGCCTCTGAATGCCAATTTGGTCGTGGGAGACTCCAAAGTCCCACGGGTACCAACTGATGTAAACTTCCTTGGCCAGTGCCGAGACCTCACCTGCTCTCATGCAACCGGGATTGTTAAGTCTTTGATTCTTATTAACCCTCCCGGAAAAGAACAGGACAAGCCAAACTAAGGCTGGAGAGAAGTGAGGTCTGTCTCGCACGGTGTTGGCGTGTGAACAGCAAATGCAGAATGGCTGTGTCGATACAATCAAAACTAAATCTAGCATAAGATCAATGGGGAGATGCGGATGAAACGGCATTTAATGACGAACTCTATTACGGCAAATGAAAAATGACTCAGTTGGGCAGTCACAGGGCTTCCAGCATTTTGAATGTAGCTCTTAATGGACGTTTCCACCGGCCAGTGCAGCACAGCAGAACAGGTTGACTTTCTCTTGGGGGTGTGAGGGAGATCTTTTCTCTGTATGCAAACAAATCGCGAGTATTTGGGGATCTGTAAATATTCCCCGAACGTACTGGACCCTGGGGGCGGTTTGCAAGATTGTTCACGTTGCTGATATTACTCACGATGAGCCCCCAGAGTCCCACGGGTATCGCTCCTTGGAGAGGCGACTGAAACTTTCTTAGAATAACAAGTAGCAGACGACCAGTCACACGTAGGGGTTTTGACGTGAGTAACTAATAGTGGCACAATGTGTGCAACCCTTGGGCTGCTCAGACCTTTCCATGGCCATCCACCAGCCGATACTGGGATCCCAGCTGAACAAATTTGCCCCGTTGTGCATTACGCTACTGCTAAATCACCCCGGGGACGGCACTGAAGTCACCTGGCAGTGTCTCCAAGGTGAATTCCTGCCATGATCTGCATCTCAGGTGCGTTAGGTCCGTACCGGTGCCTTAGTATTCACGCATCACGTGCCGACTGGGACCAAAGGGAGGTGTGTCTGCTGTCAGGTCAGAATTTGCAAGTTAACGCACTTCCCCCCCAGTACACACCACCAGTTACAGTGGGAGGAGACTCCCAACTGGGTTGCCATGCCCAGCTGGAGTGGTACCTTAGTGTCCATCCAACTAGGCTCCCCAGTATGTAGATGCATTTACACTGGGCTGTTTTGCATGCCATTCTTGAAGGCACAGTCCTATTTCCAGTACCAAAGAAGCCAAGCTGGTTGCCTTTTGGGATAAGCAGTTGGGAGCTGGTATGGATGACCCTGTAGAGATGTCCAAGGAGGGGAGATATGATATAAATGCCATCCTCGGACTTACTTACCTCCCAGGCTCGACTGCATTATAGCTGGGAGTGGAGCCGTTAGTCTTTCCTAGCGATTCCCCTAATGCTGGCCTCACCATTGCGACAAAGGTAAGGGGAGCCCAGTTCTTCACTGCTAAGCAGTGAACCTGGCCAGGAAAAGAAAGAGGCACCTATTAGAGGGTGGCTGAAGTGCTGTTGCATTGGGCATTACCTTGGAAGCTGTAGGAGGACTATGGATAAACCAGGGCTCCTCACGGTACTGACAGGGTAATGGGATGAAGTTGGTATCTCTGACCTGGAATGGAAGGACCTCTGACCAGGCCTGTGTACAGTGGGCTTGTATGCCTAGGAAAGAGGTAACAAGGCACCCAGTAGGCTCCAGCCACGTGAATTGGCACCAGGAGGTCACATCTAGCCACGTGAATTGGCATCAGTGTGTCACCACTTCCTTCCCTCTTCCGTTCTCCATTGCACGGATGGGGCAGGCGTGGGAACACAAAGGGGAGAGCGTGTGCACGCTTAGGAGTGATGTGTCGCCCACCGTCCCGGCCTTATTCTGCTACTGATACTTTTTATCTCCCTGATTTTTGCACCCCAAGGAGGCACTGAGCTGTGAGAACGTGTCTTTAGCCATGCCAGACTCAGACCCGCTGGAGGGCGGAGAGACTCCCGTGATGCAGCACACGTCCTTCTGCTCTGTTCCTCACCACCATGTCCCGACACCTTCCCACAAAGCCCCCGGCCACGGGTCAGAGGTGAATGAACCACGTGCCGTTGCTTCTGCCTTGTGCCTTCATGCTTCAGTGCTGTGCCGCTAGCCGTGGCGTGTTAGTGTTCCCGTAGCGTCGTCTTCCTCCTGTCGCTTCCCGGCTAGAACGGTCCGTTTCCATTCCTGTCTTTCATCCTGCCTTTGCGTCGACAAAACCTGTCCTGTCTCGTTCAGCTGGGACCGGAACGTGCATGAGGTGCTGCTTTCGGCTCAAAGAGCCTCGCGGTGCTTGTGCAGATAGACGGATAGATTTAAGACGGATAAACCCTTGGAAATAATATTCCAGCCTGTCTCACGAACCTTTTCCCTGGTGAATCGGTCTGAATGCCACATACGTGATCCACAGTTGTCCTAGTAGCTTTGTTAGTCAAGATGATCAGCCAGCGATACCGAGTTCCCACGGATTTGCTACTTTGGTAGGCATTTTGGTTAGGGTGCGAGACACTGGGGCACATTTCTTAAGCTAAATGGGAGTGAGTAGTGGGTCAGGTGCTTTTGACGGAAAAGGGCAGAGTTGCATTTCCTTGCCGTGAAACTTCGGAGCAGCCTCGAGCAGGTGCATAACAAAAGTAATAGATGCAACGTGGCGGTCTGGGCATGCGGAAAGAGGATGGTCTAGAAAACAGCCACAGCTCCCCTACGGCTTGTTAGCCATCCCTCTTTGTATGCAGATCCTCCAGGGAGGGGCTGGTAAAATGTTAGATGGGCGCTTCTTCGGGAAGCAGCCCGTCGCTGAGCAAGCCAGAGAAGCCATGCTCAGCTCATGACATGCCACAAGGAAGGTAGGAGCTAGTTAGTGGCTTTCCATCCCAGTGAAAGCCACTGACTTGGGAGCACACAATAAGAGCAGGAGTTGCCCACGCTGGCACGCACGGCTTGTGAACTTCTTCCTTCCTTGGCCATGGATCAGATAAACCCAAGTTTTATCTCCGCACCCCTTCCAGCACCACTGCGTGATGGATGAGGTGGCCTCAGTCTGTTTTCCTATGCAGCTGCCAAAAGACTCCCAAGTGTACTAGGCACTGAACCCCTCCCCTGCCAAACCATGCTTGCCTTAAACATCATTTCTCTTTCTCCAACTCTCCAGTGACCTTTCCCTAGCCCAGCAGGCTGGGTTGGGCACCGCTGGCATCTCTGCAGTGGGTTGGGCACTGCTGGCACTTGCCCGCTCTTGTTGGATGCACATGTAAGCACTTGTTTTAGACCGAGCCACTCTTTGCTCAGGCTCTTAGCGGACTGTGGGATTGGCCAAATGGGCCAAACTGTCTCCTGTCTCTAGCATAAGAGTAGGCTACAGGGGTCTCCACCTGCCATTTGGAATAATGAATGGCTGACCATACAAAAGGGACCCAGACCCCACGGAGATGAGTGAATATAGCATGGCAACATCACCGTGGGATTTGCAAGCTCCCCAAGGCTGGTCTTCTAGGGTCTCTTCAAAAGCAATCTGGCTTCTTCGTTACCGGGATACCTCCCCCATCATTGTTCAGCTGTAATGAGAATGACTAGAGGGGCAATGCCAAATATCTCTGGGTTTCCTGCAAGCTGGTGTCATCTCCCAGCCAATCCTGGGCTAAGGTTTAGTCCTTGGCTGTAGAGGGCAGGACAGGTCACGATGGCAGCCTTGTCTCCTTTCAAGCTGAGTTTTGATTTAGCATCAAAGAGGGAACGTGGGAAGGGCATCTTTTGGAGACAGGCAGTAATTGGCCCTTTGCATGTACTCTGGTCCCAGGGTTTCTGCTATCAGGCAGATAAGGTGCCAGGGCAGACAGCTTGTTAACATCGAGGAGAATGAGGGGGAGGAGGGAAGTGCGGCCCGGTTAATCTGTGAGAGTCAGAGACTTTCAAACGGATCCCAGTTCTGGCAGGCACCGGCGGGAAGATTTGTTTTCTGCTCTTTTCTGGACTTTTCACCACCGAAGAGCCTAGAATCGCTGGTGTGGGAAATAGCTAGGGTAGCCCCGAGTCCAAGAGACAGACCCCGTTTGCAGAGGACAAGCGAGAGAGATCGAAAGGAGCAAGCGGGGCCAATATGTGCCTTTGTGGCAGCCCCTTCTCTGGGAGTCCTGCCACGGCTCGTTTGCAGGCAGCTGGCCCGGTGCCTCCAAAAAGGAGCAGCCGTCCAAGCTGCAGGGCCCGCGTGTCCTGCCAGGCATCCCTGCTTGCAGAGCCAGGGTTCACCATTTAATCACGCAAGAAGGGTCATGTCCTGCAAAGGCATTTGGAGGATTATTTCTTCACACAAAAAAAAATAGTGGAGTCTGTTTGGGGGCTGAGAAGAAATACCAAGTTGGCAGGTCTCCGCACTTAGGTGCATTGTGCACCCAAAGTGGGGGAGAGGCAGCGAGGACGGTCAAAGTGTGTGGTTCCTGGTTTAGCTGCTGA
>NW_005842091.1:2064442-2071191 GCF_000455745.1 Alligator sinensis
ATCCTACACGTCCTTTCGGACCTTGGTCTCTCAGATGAGATAACCACTATGGGAGATGGGGCTTGGATGTAGACTCGGACATGTCCACGCGCCTCAAGCCATCTATTCATTTCACGTAAGCCACCAGCTGGCTTCTTGGCTCGTAAATACATTCGCCTCACTCCCGGCCTGGACCCGAATCCAGACTAGTGACCCAAGGGAGAAAGGCTGTGCATCCTGTCGTGGTCCCTTGAGCCATCTGGTCCCCTCAAAGGGTGTTTCTGCATGATAACCTGGTTGCATGGTGGTTGATTTTGGAGGGTAATAATGCCTGATAATTGTGGGGTAAGTATGATGCAACTGAGTGGTGTCTGCAAGCCCATTCAGTCATAGGATCATAGCAAATGAGGTTGGAAGGGACCTCAGGGGGTCACGTCTAGTCCAACCCCTGCTCCAAGCAGGACCAGCCCCAACTGCATCATCCCAGGCAAGGCTTTGTCTACCTGGGGCTAAATCACCTCCAAGGATGGAGATCCCACCACCTCTCTGGGTAACTTGTTCCAGTGCTTCACCACCCTCCTAGTGAGAGAGTTTTTCCTAATATCCAACCTCAACTTCCCTTGCTGCAGCTTGAGCCCATTGCTCCTTGTCCTGCCATCTGCCCCCACTGAGACCGGTCCAGCTCCATCCTCTTTGCAGCCCCCCTGCAGGGAGCTGAAGGCTGCTATTCAATCCCCCTCGGTCTTCTCTTCTGCAGACTAAATAAACCCATTTCTCTCAGCCTCTCCTCATTAGTCATGTGCCCCAGCCCCACAACCATTTGCATTGCTCTCCGCTGGACCTCATGTCCCGCACTAAGTTAAGCCATTCCCTGGTGCAGCCCCTGGAGCATGCCAGGATTTTAGCAATGCAAAAATCTGGGACTCGTGGGTCCAAACTGAAAACTTTTATTAGACCAACTGGGAAATTGCAAAAAAAAAAAATCTCTTTCTTCAGGGTTGCAGGCTCAAAGGCCCTTCATCAGACTCTGGGAAAATTAAAGATGCTAAAAAGTCCCCATAGGAAGGAATAAACTTCATTTTTGCACAGAGGGAGCTGGAGATAGAAAAGCTGTCCCTCTGGGTCCATGCAAGGGTCTGTGTGAGAGTGTCTCAGAGTTGCTCTCTGTTGTGTAGATCAGGCAGGAGTCCGTCCCTGGAAGCGTCCCATGGCAGGCAGGGAGGTTGAAACATCTTTCTTGTTGTTCTGCAATGAAGTTTAAAATCCAAAATCGGCTAAAATTTGCCATCTGCCATGTTTCAGGGATGTATTTGGTAGCCGTGTTGGCCCAGGACCAAAAAGAAATGCAAAAATTTAGAGCTCGTGGTTCCAAAATGATACCTTTCATTAGACCAAACTTTTAAACAGGCTTTGTCCAACCAATCCAAGGACAAAGGGAGCTCACGCGTGAGCGCCGTCATGAGCGATCATTGCTCAAAGTGCCCGGTGCCCTGTGCAGGCTGAGCATCAGCATCTAAAGACATGGCGTCAGACTAGCACACACGATCGCCTTGAAAATGCCATGGATTTACTCGGCGTTATCGCTTTGGTCCCCTTAATTATTGCTGTCACTCTCTTTCTCGTTACTGCCAAAATCCATCCTGAAGTTTTGGAAGCAAACGCTCAGGAGCTTTTGGAAAAATATTGTGATGCTTCCCTGGGAAATGGCTCCGGGGGCCGCTGTGTTCGACTCCTGCAAAGGGAGCCCAGGAGTTTCCTGACAGTCGATTTCTCATGAGCTAATTATGGTTCAGCTCAGGTCTTCCAATGGTGTCGGCTTATTAATGGTCATGGCTAAACACGGGCGCCAAGCTGGTCCACACCGTGCCAGGAAGGCATCTATATTAGAGGGAAGGGCTGAGGTCCACCTCTCCTGGTCTTGGTCAAAGGCGGCATTTTGTTCCCAGTGCCACCTCCCCGTAATAAATTGCTGCCTTCTGAGCCAAGTTCAACAGTGTAAAAGCGTAGAAGTAATTTGTTTCGAGGATTGGTCCTCCTTAGGGATTTGATGCGTAAAACTCCCGAGCCGGCGCCGAACGGAAAGCCCAGATTTCTGCAGATCCTCGGTGATATCTGAGCCAGGCGACCCCGAGTCCAGACTTTCCTAGCGCGACTCAAGGAAAACAGTGCAGCCGGGAAGTAAAGTGTGTTCATTTGCACATGTGACCAGGAACATTATTATTATTATTATTTTATCAGCCACTTGGAGGCTGACGTTGGAAGCAAAACCACAGCAATTAGTTGTTCTGGAGATAACTCAATGAATTGGGAGGGAATGTGTCTCATAATTAAAAACACGGGACAGAGAGCTGGGACTCCTGGGCTCTAGTCCCATATCTGCCACTCAATCATTGTATGACCTTGGGAAAGTCACGTTAACATCTCCATCTGGAAAGCAGTATGTCGACTAATTAAATGAAGCATCGTGAGCCTTCCTTGGACCAAAGTTGCTATAAAAGGACAGAGTACCAGTATTATTACATCAATTCATATTTGTCATACTAGGTGCTGATCTTACACCGGGTAGCTGAGTCACTGAGCGGCTGTATGGATTCAGCCATCAGCCTGGCTAGTCCACGTTGCAGGTTCAAAGCTGTAATGTCTGTCTAGGCGTTGATGTGGGCTTTGTGTCTCTGTGCATGTGGGCGTACACGGCCATGCATCCAATATACATGGCACACGAATTGCCAGGAACACGTGTCTCCATCTGTTGGTGTGATCTCACGAGCCATTTTGCCCAAGGTTGCCACCTGTTGAGCCAGGTATTGCTGCTCCCTGCGTGACTGCTTGAGAAATGCCGGAGGTTTCAGAGATATTACATTAGCCGTGCACTGAGAGATGAGTGCTTATCTGCTGCAAAAGCCGCTCTTTCTCATGCACCGATGCGGTAGGCGGCGTTTCCAATGACTTAAACTGTACTACTAGACCGCCAAGGCGATAGCTTCCAAGCTGTCGGGCCTTGAGTTATTGCTAAACCTGCAGCCATGAGAAAAGTCTCTGTTGTGTCCCCTTGGAGTCCTTTTTTACAGAAATGCTCCAGAGACATCAAGGTCATCAAGACAACAAGTGGTATGTTGGCCCAAAGTTTAACCTCAGTGCATCTTTAAAGGGATGGTTGGTCAAAACACCATCAGAGCCTCGTCCCCACGGAGTGGAATAACCCGACTTTCCTTCTCTCACTGGTTTGCAGGAAGGAGCTGCCTGCCTCTGGGCGAAGAAGGAGTCTCAAAACTTCCTGACTGTCCGCAAGATCTCGGTGTCCAGGATGCACTCCTTGCCGAACGACAGCTACATGTTCCGCCCCGTGATACCCGCCAAACCACCGTACCCGCTGCACGAGGTGGAGATGGAGAGCTACCCCTGCAAGTCACAGAGAGGTACTGTAAAAGGAAGAGATGTTTAGTGAGTGATTAAATGCGGATGATGAGTGGTATGGAGGAGAGACCAAAGAGGCCAGGCCTGTTCAGTTTAGAGGGGGAACGCGGTAAGGGTTTACAAAATACTTAATGGCCAAGAGAAAGTCAACAGGGATTTATCATTTACTCCCTCAATACAAAAATGAGGGGGTCACAAAATAAAAGTAGTAGGATGTATTATTTACGGCCTCTCGGCACGAGAACGAGGGGTCCCAAAATGAAACTAGCCAGTGGCAAGACTGAAAATAACACAAAGCCGTTCTTTTTCATAGAATTGTAGACAATTCGGGTGGGAGGGAGCTCAGGAGGTCACATCCAGTCCAACCCCTGCTCAAAGCAGGGCCAGCCACAACTACAGGGCTTTATCTAAAAAAACCCAAGGATGGAGAGTCCACCACCTCTCTAGGTAACCCCTTCCAGTGCGTCACCACCCTCCCAGAGAGAAAGTTTTTCCTAATGTCCAACCTAACCCTCCCTTGCTGCAGCTTGAGCCCATTGCTCCTTGTCCTGCCATCTGCCCCCACTGAGAACAACCCAGCTCCATCCTCTTTGCAGCCCCCCTGCAGGGAGGTGAAGGCTGCTATTCAATCCCCCTCGGTCTTCTTTTCTGCAGACTAAATCAGCCCATTTCCCTCAGCCTCTCCTCACCAGTCCTGTCCCCCAGCCCCACAACCATTTTCATTGCTCTGTGCTGGACCCCATCAGTGCAGCTCCCACACTCCTCTAAGACTAGTTGGAGGGAGAAAAAAAAAAAAAAAAGGCCCCAAAAGACAAATGATCGGGAGGGATATTTTTCTCCGCAGCAAATCTCTCTCTTGGAAAGGCTGCAGCAGGCCGTCAGGATGGATTTTGTCACAGGTCCAAGTTCCCCGACCTCGGGGTGAGATCTCTTGGGGAGATGGATAGCCATGCTTTTATACGGAGCAGAGAGATAAAAACAGACAATGGCACACACGCTACTGAAGGGCCGCACGCCCCGCTGCCAAAAAGGCAGGGGAACTTGAAAACCAAGTGGAAGTTGAGCCGGGCAGCAGGGGATGGAGGGGGCAGGCGGCTTTGCGGGGTCGGCAGGGGCCAAAATGGGAAACAACGGGCAGGCATTTGATTTGTGAAGCCAAGAGGGCCTTTTCAGAGTGGTTCAAAGCTCTTGACGGATGCTGGAGCTGCTCCAACTGAGCTATATGGTAAGACTCCCATGGGTTTCATGTGAAACTGGGTTGGGACATGCATTCGCCCTTGTGACATGCCCTTGAGATAGGGCCATGCTTCAGTTCACGGCTGCCTACAGAGGGTGAAGGGACTTGCTGTAGAGGTCACGTCTACAGGGTGCAAAGTAGCGCTGTGCTACACCACACCATAGCCCCTCCATATGCGCTGGCCCCTTGGCAGAGAGCAGGGCTTATTGGCACTTGTGCAATGCCGGCGTGCACAGCACGTGTTAGGGCATGCAAATGCACCTGGACTGCTTGCAGGTTAGTTGTTCCGGGAGCAGAAATCAAGTGTGTTGAGTAGCGCTATCCGGACTGAGCCACTGGTCCACATCCGGCTTGAATTGTGACCACGGGATACTGCCCTTTTTGAGTCGGACCCAAAGTGATAGGGAGAGGCGGCGGTGGGGGGGGGAATGAATGTGCGTTTCATTGCCCCCACCCTGGTCGCCTTGAAATCCTGGGGGCCTGGTGAAGCAGGGAAGGTCTGCATTAGCATCAGGCCAGCTGTGTAGCAGCTGGGGTCAGCGCTGTCTCTCCGTTGCACAGGGTCCATCACCTCTACCCGGTCCCAGCCCGTGGGGACAAGCTCCTCTCTGCGAATCCCCACCGAGTGTCTTCAGCTGACCGCCGGACCGTCTTACCGCAACACCCGGGACCTTTGGAAGATGCATCCCCCGACGGCCGCCCCGCGATCTCCCAGCCTCAACCGGCTGCTGTGTAGGCAGGTAGGAGACCGGCAGCCCAGGGATCTCCACAGCAGTGAAATTTTTCCTTTCGTTCCTTTTCCTGCTCCCCCCGGTTCATCATCCACCGCCTTTCTTCTCTGTTGGGGGTGGGGGGGGGGGCAACGTGACAAAACGAGGACAAACGAAGTTGTCTGTGACGGCGCGTGCAAAATAGCTATTTGAGCACGACGCAGCCTAGCGTCTTTTCTGTTGACTGCCTTCGTTTTTCAATCAATTCCCAGCCTCCGCGTCCCAGCCTAGGGAAATCACTCGGCGCGTTTCAAACCATCAGCGGATACCGTCCTCTTAGACGGATTCCAATTTCAGAGGAGCAGCAAGTGTCGGCGCCGAACGGATGTTGGAGGGAAAGCGTTTCTGTATTGTGCAAAGCTCCTGTTAGCCCCCTGCTAGTCCAAATAATTGTGGAGGCTGCTAAGCCAAATTCAGCCTTTGGATGCATGCTCACGGCTCAGGCTGGAAGTCAGACAGGGGCACACGAACATCTGAGAGCAGAGCTTGCTGGGACCAGTTCAGAGCAGCCTGCATTTGATTCGAGTGTCTCATGGCTTAATAGCCTCACGGGACCTGGAGTTGTTCATCAGGTCCCTCGTTTGGCAAGCCAGAGGCCTCATCGGCTCACCTTATCGGGGATTCTGGTGGTCAACACGGCTGGTATTTTATTAAAGGAGCTTTTCCCTGTTTGCCAAAGATGAGAAAGCGTTGACCCCATATACCCAGGCGGTACCAGACCAATGGTACGTGTCGTGTGGTATAAAATCACGGGAGGGACGTCAGGCGATCATAGAGAATCAGAGGAGTGGGGTCGGAAGGGACCTCCAAGAGGTCATCTCGTCCAGCCCCCTGCTCAAGGGAGAATCGCCCCCGTCTAAACCAGCATTTGTCTTGCCTGCTCTTAAAAGCCTCCAGCGACAGAGGTGCCACAAACGTGGCTCTGAAAGTGCAGATGCTTTAAACCTAGGCGTGCAACTTTTGCGGTGTACCGTGCTGTCCTATGGGGAGATGTTTGCTCCGAGCTGGTTCGGATAGCCCGTAGAGCGATAGCCCTAGTCCCGAGCATCCTAGAGGGTGGAGATGAGCACAGGATTAAGAAGGTCTGGAAGGCTTCGGAAGAATAGGGCCCCGCACCGAGACAGACCTGATGGGCGAGGTACGTGAGACCAGGCCTGGCTCTGTCCTCCTGCAAACCTGTTATGCCCCTTTAGTCGATAAACCTCTGTGATGGATGGCACGGTGCATGCAGGGATTTTACTGGTCCTCAATGTCGCTGGGCCTTGTCCTGCTCTGCAGAAAACATACGTCGTGTAAGCCCTCTGGGAGAGCCTTGCGCTCCTGGCCCATCTCTCTCTCTCTCTCTCTTT
>NW_005842091.1:2071201-2072066 GCF_000455745.1 Alligator sinensis
AGGACTGAATCCGTGGATGGGCAGAAAGCAGAGACCAAGGACAATGTGCAGGAAGAGTCCGGCGAGAGCCTGCAGCCGAAAAAGCCGTCCCAGAGCACCCTAAGCCCCCCTCTGCTGCATCCCGCCCCTCTCTCCCTGCCGGGCACCCCTCCGCATTCCCCTGCCTCACCGTCGCACCACAGGCACTCGAGCGTCCGCACCCGCAAGCACACGTATAGCCAGCACAGTATTCCCAGCCGGGCTTCGAGCGAGAGCAGCGACCCGCTGCACCCCGGGAACTCGCTCTTCGAGTCCTCGGACCTGGCGGACGAAGAAGTCAGCCACATCAACAGCTCGGCGAAAGACTGGCGGGAGGCGCCCGGATCGAGGAGCCTCTCCGTCTCCCCTTTTGCCTCCCTGGCTTCCTCGCCAGCCCACCGCAAGAACTGCAGCACAACCAGCCTGGCAGGGAGCGGCGGGAGCAGAGAGAAGGACTTGAAGAAGTTTTACAGTGTTGACACGAAAGGGTTCCTGAACAAGCCCAGCTGGGCAGACGACCAAAGACGGCACTCCATCGAGATCTGTCCCTCGCTGGACGATGGAGACTGCAGCTTTGAGCAGCCGGCGGAGGGCGCGCCACGCTCGCCCATCCACGTTCAGCTCGAGTCCGAGTACGTCCACGGGGCTCGGAGGAAGAAGAAGATGAGCCCGCCGTGCATTTCTATAGATCCTCCCATGGAGGACGAAAGCGGCGCGGCCTCCCGTACCAAAGCATCCGAGAACAGCCTGCTGCGGAGGAGGACGCCCTCCTGCGAATCCGCGGCCTACAGAGATTCTTTGGACCTGGCCGAAAACCCGCCGGGGGAGCAGCCCTCGAAAGCGGAGC
>NW_005842091.1:2072076-2081097 GCF_000455745.1 Alligator sinensis
AGGGGAGCATCTGGCCATCCCGAACTTCTCCTTCGAGCAGTCGGACACCAGCTCCTTGAGCAGCCTCTCGGAGCTCCTGTTGGACAGCGGCCAGTCCTCGCCCTCCTCCGGGGAATCCCGCCCGGACCCCGCGGCGCTCGAGCTGAAGAAGCCGGAGCCTTTAAAAACTCAGTGCAACCACCCGGAGACCAACAAGGAGCTCCTCGTGGTCACGAAGAGCCCCCTACGGAAGCACGGACTGGTCTCTATGACCGTTGCAACAGATGAAGACATAGAGGAACCCGTATAGCTTTCCAGGGGCGGGGGAAAGGGGAGTTTTAAGGGCTTGATACCAATGTGGTTTTGAAGCAGAAGGGACTGTGTCACCACATCTGGGTGGCTGATCTTTCTTTTTTCCCAGTCACTTGTTCCTAAGCGCTGTGGAGGTTTGCAAAAAAAACACAAAATCAATCAATCGATAGGTTGACGGTGGCAAGGTTCAGGGCAGGGGAGAGGGTTATGCAAACTTTGTTTTCTTTTCTAAAGGGAAGATGGAGTCGTGTCGTCCCCCCCCCCCACATGGCCTCAATCACATTGATTCGGGTTTGGGCTTTTTTGGGGCGGGGTGTTGGGGGGTTTTTTTGGTTTGGGGTTGTTGTTTTTTTAAGGGGGGCAAAAAAAAAAAAAAAAGGAATCGTCTCGATTTTTAAACTGGCACCTTTTATTGTGCAACGACGTCACAGTACACGGAAGTGCCCAGAAGACGGGAACTGTACATTGTCTGTATATCAGCAGTTATATAAATAGAAATAATGTATTTGTGAAATACAAAAAAACAAAAAAACAAACAAAAAAAACCCACAAAGGGAAAAAAAGACAAAAAAAAAAAAAAGACCCACAAAAAAAACCTCTCTCTTCATAATGCACATATTTTTATAGAGAAACAATACTGTTTTTTGCATTACATCTGACTCCCCAAATGGGTGGTGTTTTCTTGGGTTTTATGTGGAAGTAATTATTAAGGCTGTTCATTTTCCTAATGTTTCTCTTCCTTCTTTACTTTGTCATTCTTTCGTCTCCTTCCCCTTTTCCTTCCACGGTCATCCTGTTGGCTTCTATTCACAGCTAATGCTTTTGATTTGTGTGTGTGTGCACCCCTGTGCACTCATGTGTGTATGTGCGTGTGTCTTTTCCTCCCTCATTTTTCTTTGCTACTTTAGAGGTTATCCTCTCTACAGGAAAAAAAACAAAAAAAAAACCAACAAAAAAAACAAAAAACAAAAAACCAAATCACTACTGAATTGTAGCCAGTGCAATAATAAGTTATTCATTCTTCTTGTCTGTACAAACTCCGTTTTATTTTATTTTTTATTTTTTATTTTGTATTTTCCTTTGACTGAATTCAGGTTAAATGTTGCAATAATCTGAACTAACGTGCACAAATAAGGTTTCTCGAGTTGCAAGAGAAAAGGCGGGGGCGGGGGGGGGAGGGGAAGGACTTTACAGAGAGATTAAAAAAAAATACAAAACAAAACAAATAAATAGTAAATTATTTAAGAAATGTATTTTGTTTACTGCAGTCAAAGTAAATTATTGATACAGTATGTAACAGTTTTAACGAGTCGTCTTAGGTGACGTCCTTTGTGAGCCTTTAAGCTAACGATTTGTTTCCTCTGAAAACTAAGCGATGTCCGCACCCTCCACACGCGCACTCCCGGGTTCCTCTCCCCCCGCGCACACAGACACGCGGCCAGTCTCTCCGGCCGTTTCGGCAGCCGTGTAGGATCCATCCTGGAGCCTCTAGAGGAATTAAAGTCATTTGTTACCACGTCGCGTGTATCTTTCATTTGGCCTTTTGAATCTCCTTTGCCCTGCCCCTCCCCAGCCGGCTTCCTTCCTCCCCCCCGGAGCCCGTCCTCCACCGAGCCCCATCGCGAGGGCGCGTCACAAAGCGAATTGACGCCTGTTTGTCAGCAGCAAAAAAAATTACCATAATACACCCAAATCCTCCCTTTTTCTTCTTTCTCTTGGTTTCGTTCCATGCCACCTCATATTTATGCCTTCACGTATATCTTCTGTTATTTATGCATTCATTACTCCAGAAAAAAAAAAAAAAGCAATGTATCTTGTTTCACATGTATTAAACTGTATAAACTGGACGCGTGGCCTGACTTTCTCCTACCCCCATCTTCCACCCAGGGGTCCAGGGAGAGCCTGCCCCAGTTGCAAGCACAGCTGGGCACACCGCTAAGTGGTGAATGCTGGCCCTTTAAAAGCCTTTTTTTTTCCCAGCGTGCTTTGCAGGTGCTGGCCCTTTAAAAGTGGCAGGGACCAGCAGCTGCAGGGCTCCAGTGGCCGTGGTGCAGCCAGGAGCTGCCTCTACGTCTGCTGTCCACGCACAACTGCTTGCTTAAATAAACCTGGCAGGACCCGGGTCCCAAAAGAGCCTCTTCCACCCCTGCTGCCATTTGCATCTTTTCCCACCGTTTCCCAGGTGCGTTCGACTACAGCGCAGCTCTCTTCCCAGCCCGGCCATATGTTCAGACACTCTCCGTGGGCTCAGTTGCCGTCATTCGGCGCAGGCTGCCTCGGAGCACCTGTGCTGCGGTAATTAAAAGTCATTGAGGATTAGTGTAAATAATTACTCCGTCTCAGCGGGAACTCCAAAAATGCACCGTAAAAGTAATTATTAATACCACGTCGGGGACAGCAGCGAGCGCCTTTTGCTGCAAATGAACCGGCCGGTGGGGAAAGAGAAGGGGGAGAGGAAAGAAATCCCGGGCTGACCTGAATTCTGGTTGGAGGCGCAGCCAGCGGGGCTGCCGCCTCCCGCCGCGCAGCTGTTTGCTGCGTCCCATGAAGCCGAAAGATATTCTGCTTCTTTGTCAAAGGGATGCTGGCCCCGTTCTGCTTCCCTCCGCTCTATCCCCTCCCCCAAATAACCCCCCCCCAGCATCTTCTTGCATTTGTACTGATGGCTCTGTGTCTTTCTGCAGCTCAGAGGTGTGCCTGCGCTACCTCCGCTTCCCTGACGTGACCGCCGGCTGCTGAGCTTCGCATGCTGCTGGGAATAGCACAGGGCCACACTCAGTGTTGGCAACAGGCCGTGGCGGTGGCTGAGAAACCAGGCTTGTGATGGGGGCGTATTGGCAGGGTGGAGGGGAAACTGAGGCACACGGGAGAAGCTGGAAGATGAATGCAAGGGAGGTCAGGGCACATGGGAGAAGCTGGAAGATGAAGGCAAGGGTGCGATGAGTGGATGGAGTGAACAGGGTTGGGGTAGAAACAGCTGGATTTCGAGGGCGCAGGCTCTGTAAAGCGGCAGCCATGCTTCAGACTCTACACAAATCTCCCGTGTTGTCGCAGGTGTTTCCTAGGGAGGGCGCAGCTGAGAGCAGTGCGCGCAGGGACACCATTGCAGACGCTTCCCTGCTTCCCACGGCAGCAGCCGAGCAGTACCTCGTGCCGCCGGGGGAGGATGTTCCTCACCACAGTTGAGGAAGCAGTTGGGCCATCCCGGATGCAGCTGGTTTGTTCAGATCCCCCCATGCATGCGTCTCTTGGAAATGCACAGCTTTTTAATATGTGTCCTGCAGTTCGTAGCTCCATCTCTTGTATCCTCTGGTCCAGGTGGTGGTTTCTGCTTCATGAGCTGGTTCAGAAGGGGTTTGGGCACTTTCCTCTGATGGCCTTTGCATCAGCACGTTGCAAACACACTCCTTGGATGGGGTATGCAGATACTATCCCTTGTGCAGCTTCTGCACTGGTCTGAATGTCTTCAACCAGGCCAGGATTTACCGATGGCGGGGGCAATTGCTTACTAAGAATGATGCATCTTTATAAGTAATTATTTGTGCCTAATCTCAGACCAGCGCTCTGCCGGGTTGGGTGCTGTACAGCCTGGCCACAAGAAGTCTGTGCTTCGTGCTTACAAGAATTAGGCATCCCATCCAGGTTGACAAAACTCACCGCCTTGATTCTTTTTCTAGCTCTCTGAGATCATTATCATCGTGGTCTTCGTCTTTCCCTGCAATAGAGAATGCTTTAGTATTTCATTGCAACCGTGTCTAGATGGGGAAATATGGCATTGTTATCCTGGGGGAAACTGAGACACGAGAGGCAGCAAGTCCTGTGGGGGTTTTAAGTCACTTGAGGTGACTCAACTGAGGTGAGTCCAAAGGCCCCCAAGGCTTGATTTTGCCAAGGATGCCCATGCGGGTCTGATCACCTCCAAGACGAGCTGTGGGTCTCCCACACGGCGAAACATCAGGCCCCAAGTGGACAAGGTGGCGTGCGTGTGCGTGGACATCTGGAAAGCCAAGTCTAAAGGACATGGCCAAACTCACTGTGTGTCAGGGGCAGGCTTAGGAAGGAAGAGACACGCAGCATCCCGTCTCCGACTGGCGCGCTCAAGCCACGCTTCGTCGAACCTTGCCGAGAGAAGCTTAGCGTATTTAAAATGTCACTTCGTCAGCTTGGCAAACGCGTCCCGTCTGCAGCTAATAAACGCCGCGAGCATCAAAGCGGATGTAGGAATCTGTACGCGCCGAGCTGACAGGCAGTTGCTCGTGTTGTAACAAACCCGCGTGTCACCCTGACAGCCAAACAAACGCTTGTGAGCGTGCTTTGACTGCAAGAAGAAAGGAGGTAAGCACGCCGGGAGCTGCACGGGAACGAGCTATTTTGAAATCCTCGCAGGTCGTCGGGAGTAGACGCAACACAGGCGGGTCGGGAGGTTTTGACAAAGCGGTGCCTCGCTGGGAGTAGGTGCAGCCTTGAGGTCATGCGTCGAACCCTATATTTTTCATGGCGAGGCATGAATTTCAACGAAAGGTTTGTCACCTAAGGCGTCTCTGGGTCCACAGCGGACTTGCGGAGACCCCAGAGAGAACAAGACTCTAACTAGCTTGAAGGGGGGATCAAATCCCTAGTCTGAATTGCATATTATAGAGGCATGAACCTAGGTCTTTCCCCAACACAGATGAGGACCATGGCCACCAGGTCAGACAAGCTCTGCTCTTGAGTGTAAAACGTCTCTCTCTGGGGTGGGGGGTTTCTTCCCCATGAAAGCTTATGAGAAGTCCTGCTTCTGTCCCACTGCAGAATAGGCACACTTTCAACATCTTGAGAAGTTTTAGGAAGGCGGGGAAGGGTCCCCGGCCAGGAGTGGAATCAAGAAGCAAAGAAAAAAGAAGTTCCAACCCTCCCCTTCTCCACTTCCTTCCCCAAATATTTTCCCTGTGGTTGTTAGCTAGAACATCGCTGGAGGAAGCTGAAGACGAAGTCGCAGGGGATGCCAACGAAGCCGTGGAGGCCTGTACAAGGCGTCTGTTTGAGATCATCGTGGAGCAGCGCTAAAGGTAAGTGATAATCTTGATTCTGGGTAACCCTAAAGCAGAGGTGTGTGTTCAGGCTTAGCCAGGCTTCCTAATTTGTCCTTTAACAAAGGTTTACGTGGTCTAGGCCCAGAAAGAAAAATGCTATCTATTAGGCCTTCTAAAAAAACCCAAATAAATGGGTATTAAACCTAGCCATTTTGCTGTAGGAGATTAAGGCAAACAGGGTTTCTGAAAACTGCTTTTCCTTTCCACTGATTTGCCTTTTGGATGATGCTCTGGAGTACTGTGTTAAAACCAAGATCTTGTGAGTAATCGGCTCTGTGTTCTCCAGCCGCTCGCTGGGTATAGTTTGGTTTCTCGGAAGAAAAACCAAGAATGAAATATTTTGAATTCATTACCCGGTCATATCATTCACAGCAGTGGGTCTGTTAATAGTCCAGCAAGGACAGCGATGGAATAATTAGGGGACCACGTCCTTATGATCGTTACTGGACTGGTCAGCGCTGCAGTGGGAAGCCTGAACTCAGATATAAATGATCTGATTTGATTAGTTTTTGAAACCAAACCTGGTCTTCGAGTCTTACACAGCCGCTCCTGGAGTTTTTGGTCGTGCAAACGCAATACCTAAATCCAAATGGATGGCAGCGGAAGCTAAATCAGTAGGGTTGGGAATGGGTCCAAGATTTGAACACGGAGGGTGATTATAGCCAGGGGAACAACTTAGGGCGATGGCGGAGTCTCCAAATCAAGATGCAGGTCTACAAGACCTGCTCGAGGTCAGCCAGAGGTTGATCCATGCCCCCCAGGGTGTAATTCTCTGACCACGGGAGCTAACACCAGATGATCGCTTTGGCCCTCTTGACGTGAAAGTGCATGAATTCCTACTGCAGCCAGAACTGTATTGGCAGCTCAAATTCTTTATAAAACAGGAGCTAGGGGAGCAATTTTTCAGCAAGTCTCCTTTTTTTTCCTTTCTTTTGGCCAGCCAAGTTACGTGCTGCCTTAGTTTGGATCACACGGCCGCTCCATCCCAGAGTAACTTCCTAACTGGAACAGCTAAGCCCGGCAGAAGCAGTTTAACTTTGGGACAGATTTCTCATGGATCAGATTTCTTCGGCTGAGTGATGCACTGGGAGATTAGGCTCCGGCTGGAGCCAGGTTTCTATGGAGTTTGCAAAAATCTTTTCAAAAGAACAATTAGCCTCATTTATGTTGAACCGCAAGATCTCTCTGCTCCGCTTGGGGAGGATTTGAGTTAATCTCAGTCTCTTTCTTTTCATCCCAAAATGGAGTCTTGTCCTCTGAGGACAGAGGCTCTGGCATAACATAGATTTCATAGACATCAGGGCTGGAAGGGACCTCGCAAGATCATCGAGTCCAGCCCCCTGCCCCAGGGGCAGGCAATCAGCTACGGTCAAAGGATCCTGGCAAGATAAGCATCCAAATGTTTCTTTTTTTGGATGCTTATAACATGGGTTTCTTGCCCTTTTTGTCTCTTTGTGGAGAAATAGCACTCCAATGCTGCAGCCTATTCACAGACAGGGAAGATTAAAAGGTCCCGCATCTAGCTGGATGGGACCCAGATCCCAAAGCGGGGAGCGTTACTGTGGCTATGCAACACCGCAAAAGAGTTTGGTAGGAATGAAGTCCCTGTTGGTGCCAGATGACAAGCCAGCTCTGTATGAGTACGTGTCTACCTGCCACCCTTGCCCCCTAAAGACCCTTCAAAGCAAACTGCGGCATCATGTGGCCTATCTGCTGCATCCAGGACCTGTGTTTGGTACCTCTCCCCACCCCCAACCCCTTACCCTTCCAGTGCTATGATCCCAAGTTTGCTGCAAGACTGGATGAAGGAAGGCAGAGAAGGATCCTCCCTTGAGCAGGGACCTGGACGCAATGACCTTGCGAGGTCCCTTCCAGCCCTACTTTCCTGTGATGCGAAAGAGGATGCTCCGACCTTGCAGCCGGACCCTCTCGCTCCCTGCTTAGGAAGACCGCCCAGCTGCTCCAAGCTCCAGGGCTCTCGGCAGGCCTTTGACTAGTTCAAAGAGGCAAAAAAGAGTGGTTAAGAGCAAATCTTGGCCCTTCCCCAGCACTGTCCGGCATCTGCAGGCTGGAAGATGCCCATCCCATGCAAAACCCTCAGAGGTTACGTCCAGGAGGAGTTCCCTAGCTGAGTATGGAGCAAGTCACCATATCCGGAGGGAGCGGTGCCTTTGCATACCTGCCTGCTCTATGGAGCCAGCCCCTCTGCAGATAACTCGGACCTCAGCCCTTGGCTCAGGCAGCCGTTGCAGACCTGTGCAAGAGAAACCTGCCTTCAGCTGCACGGCCTCGCATCAGGCGTGCGTCTGGCTGGTTTCACGAGGGGAAGAGAAACTCCCCGTCAGCTGCGCTCCCTTTAATGACACACGTGAAGCAAGGAGGCGATGAATAATTCAACGGCAGGAGCACAGCACCTGCTGGGGTGACAGGAGGAGGGAATGCAGAGACTGATGCTGCTTCTGCCTGAATAAGCTCCAGCATAAGGGAAATAACAGTTCTTTGGCTGCAGATGCCTCCAGACGCAAAGGGAGCGCGAGATTTTTACTGCTGTGCTGAGTATTTAGTACAAGCATTGGGATTTCACGGCCTTTTTTTTTCCCAGCCTGTTTTATTCCTGGGTCCTGAATCTATCTTGGGCTTCCAGAGATGAGGAGAGGGGTGCATGCTAGCAGGCACATCAGCATCGCTTATGGGGCATTTGGTTAGGGCAACCTTCTTGGCAAATTAACCCCACACTGAAACTTTTGGTAGGGTCCTACAGTTCACTACTGCCACCTCACCTGGGATCTCATAGCCAAGCTAGAAAATCCCAGTATGGTTTCTTTGAACCCCAGGAAGAAAAGTTACCACTGGGCCCATCTGCTTCGTGTTTGCACTTTTATTTAGCACAAGCACCTGCAGCATCATTAATAGGACTGAGTTAAGCATCTCGGTGCACAACATCCCCTCCGAACACAGACGCTTCAAGCAAGTAGTGCAATATTATTATTATTAGGCAGGGAAACTGAGGGTGGAGGGAGGGTGAAATTCTTCTGCCCTGGATCTGGCAGGGAGTCAGGAATAAAGACAGGAGCAAAACTCCCAAATTAAATAGCCAACAAGGTTTTAAAGAGGAAAAAAGGAACAAAGGGCTTTTCTGTAGCAACCTCTGCATATCACAGAGATGCCTCTATACAGCGACAGTAACACCTGCACTGTGTGTTTTGGACTGTTTGGGGGTTTTTTCCCATTCTTATAGATTTGGAGCAGCTGTTGCAGGTGTAGCAGAAACACCTTTTCATCTTGTGCCGGCTCTCGAGAAATCTAGGTCGGCCGAGTCCGTAGCCGTGCTACTTCGGGCCTTGAGTCGGCACGGCTTCGTCTTCCCGGTGCATGAACAAGGCCTCTCTTCCAAGGTCAGGTAAGCCGAGCGCTGAGATCACTGTCCCACGCTGGTAGCATGCACCCGGGCTGCGTCCCACCTCAAGGGAAAACTCAAAGGTGCCTCGCCGGCTGTGCCGTGTCCCCCCCAAATAGGCTGATGCTCCAGCATCTGAATGTTTAAGGGCATTTTTATGCAGGGTGCTTGCCCAGGAAATGGTTAATACTCTGTTATCGAAAAGCCTTTTTGGTGTCTCTTTCAAAGGAGCGAGAGCGTGTGGTGCTCTCCCAGGGAAAG
>NW_005842091.1:2081185-2086537 GCF_000455745.1 Alligator sinensis
CTGTCCCGAACGCTGCAGCCCTGGGCACGGCCAGGCGCTTCTCAACGAGGACTGTGGGAAACGACCTTCCCCACCGCCGCTCCTTGCCGACTGCTTCCTCAGGGGGATTGAACTATCTTGAAAGACACAGATGTGAGTCTGGGAACAAGTACGCCTCATGTTGGCCTTTGGCCTCTGCATCCTCTGAGAACTGGAATCGAGCAGGATCCGGCCAGGACATTGCCCAGTAATCCCCTGTCTAGTAGGGTCGCTATCCTAAAACAAATGTCATGCTCTTAGCCATTCCCTTGGGTTTATTTGATGGATAAAGCAATGCCAGTCCTACCCAAGTTTGCAGAGAGGGGTCAGGTGGCTGATTGGCAACGACCGGTCATTAGGAGTCTACTTAATTAGCGGTTTCACGGTTTTCGTAGGAACCACGCAAAACGGCGCTACCCGCAGTCACCAGGATCTATTACGTTGGCTGCAATTTCCTGCAGAATCAACCTAACCACCCTCCCCATAATATTATTCATATAATGAGTGTACTATTCATATAATACACTGTGCTAGAGTGTCCCGATGCTTACCGCAATACAAAGACGTGATTATTATCACGGCAGCAATAGATCACGCGATGGAAAGGTACGGCCTGCTAGTGACGTAGACTAAGCGAAGGCGCCAGTCGGCGAAGTGAAAATGTTTCTATTCAGGCGAGCATTAATTAGGATTTCTAAACTTTTTGGAGAATGCTACATATAATAATAAATGATGATGATTTAAGTTACCATTCTTATTGTGCATAAGTTTATATTTATAATCTATTGAAATTTAGATGCCAGATTTTAATTTCAGTTTAACCGATTTACATTTAGATGCCAATTCAGATTGATAATATGATAAATTATATGATATTTCATAGATTTCACAGGTATCGGGGCTGGAAGGGACCTCATGAGATGATCGGGTCCAGCCCGATAGAATTGACTTTCCATGGCATTTGCTATTAAATTAAATGCGTCTCTGCCACGGCCTTAGTCTGCTGCTAGCGTTCAATTTGCAGGCTGTCACCCCAGCTCCTCCGGCCTAAAACATCCTGCTTGTAATGGCTTCAACCTCCTCAGGTTGCCCATCCGCTTGTCTGGTCCATCATGTCTGGGTGTCCAGAGGAAGTCGCTATCATTGACTCTGTCTATACAACCCCTAGGACGCACCTGGATGAGACCTCGAGCACCTGGATGAGACCTCGGAGCAACTTCTATAGCATGAATCATTAATAATGGATCTTGACCCCGAAGCTGAACTCATCTAAAATGACCATCTCTTTTATTTTATTTTATTTTATTTTATTTTTGTTGAGTTTCCCAAACATTTTGCTCAGATCTTGTTTGCTTGTGTCTGGTGGTTTCTCACGCATCTTGGAACTGGTTGGGTTTTTTTGGACGGAACAGGAACCTGAGAAAGAAAAGGTTTTGTGACCTTGCTGGATGCAAAGGGTGCTGCTACTCGAATGCTAACACCATCTGTAATGAGTTTTCCATCCTACGTTCTTGATCGTGAGACTCAGCTCCCCGCCCCCATAACAGTTTTGACTGCGCACCCAAACTGCAGATAAGTCATTTCATCCAGTCCAAACCTTCTGCGAGGCTGTCATGCATCTGCAGCTGGAGCGGAAAAGTCACACTTGACCTGTATGTTGCAGTCGGATCTAATGGTGATACTCCATCTCCCCTGTGAGAACCAGCAGGCTCGTGGCCATCCGAGCTGACGACGCTTGCACCATCTTGAATAGATTGAGGCAGGATCCTGGCGCCAGGCAGAGCAGCTCTGAACAATGGCAGCTCTCTGCTGTCTGTCTGAAAGATGGCAAACTCTACCGATCTGCTTTCCTGCAGGTAATCAAAGATATGTCAAGCCAGAGCTATTACAATTAAGTATTTCACAACACCCCAGATACATGCCAGGTGTGCTGATAGAGACCCTGGCTAAAAGGGCTTACAAGGGACAAGTAGGGGAACAAAATGCAGGAGAAAGGTGAAGGGTTACAGCAATGAGATCCTGCACTGACTTAGGATGCTCAGGCAGCTTTTATTGTTTCCTTGCACTTACATTAAAACATAAGGGATCTAAAAGCATGAGACGGTGCTAATTACCTGCTAACTGGCCCCATTTTAGGAAGACGCACCAACGTTTGCCAGCATTTCCAGCTGCTTCCCTGGTTAGTTTGCTCTGGGACATACGGGAGATTTCTTAACTGCATTTGGGGTAAAAAAAATCCCTGAACAGCAAACTCAGAGCATAGTGCTGTGTGCTGACATTCTCCTTCATGCACACACACACACAACCCAAACCTGCATGAAGATGGCTAAAGCCTCTTTGAAGACGAGGTGTTTCCTCTGAAGCAAAAGCAGCATTGTTTGGCAGTATTCACCATGCCATCACCGACAAATGCAGGGTCTGGATAATATCTGGGTTGGAAGCCCTCTGCACCTCTGATGCTTGCACATCCTCCTGGTCCTGCCCTAGCTTGAGACAAAACAGGGAAGCTGCAGTCTTGATTTCAGTGCCGCTCTCAAGCACTCGCCACAACTGCAATGACTGGAAGCGCTTGCACTCCACTCTGTTGAATGCAGGTTGCTGCCCGGACAGTGTTGGAGCACCCTGGGTCAGCCCCAGCAGGGTCAGAAAGGATGTTTTACAACATCTGAGGCTATGCAATGCCTGGCTATCAGAGATGCTTCTCGGTCTGATCATTCAACAAGAGAGCTGCAAACCATTCAACCATCCCCTCTGTGCTGAAGTCGGTGCCCAGTCCTAGAGCTCTCCGGAGCTTCCTTTGCTTCATTTTGGAGCTAAGTCTTAAAGGAGCAGGTTAGCCAGGCTGACAGTAGCCCAAAGCCACTTTGTTCTGGCCCGTAGATCCGTCCAGTTGCCCTGCAGTTCTGCCTCCATGGATTAGGAAATGGGTTGAAGCCAACAAGTGGTAGAGGACTCTTGCTGGAAGCAACGCTCCCTCTTTCCATTAAAAGAGTCAACTTTGAGAGGTCTTGGTTCCCAGAATACAACCCGTTCTCCTCCACGAGCAGCAGCCGGAGCTCATCCTCTGAACGACAAACCCACGTGCCTGTGGCTCTCCTGGTCCAATGCAATGCAGGGCCCATTGAGCCCAAAATGGAGCACCTCCGAAGGGAAGAACAGGCTGTGCAACAAGCAATGGCAACCACAAACTCTTGCCCCCCAAAAATAAAATAAAAATAGATTTGTCCATGGAGGAAAAAAAATGCATTGCCCTGACAATAGATTTTTTTGCAATGTAGATTCCTGTGCAACTTGGTAAGTGCCGACCTGTGGCAGCAGCCTGGCCTCCAAAGTGCTAGCTTTCCTAACTTTCGGAGCTGGGCAAAGGCATTGTTCTTAATAGCTGGTCACTTGGTTAAATGTTTTTGCTTCGCCTGTTTGGGTCCTCTTCATTGACCCGCCAAAAATATCTGAGTGAGTCAGTTTGCTGGCTGGAGCCTCTGCCCAAGAAGCCTATTGGAAGTGGGCATTCACCGCCGTGCAAACCTCCGTCAGAAACCAGCGGTACGCCCGGTTAATCAGAGAACGGCAATAGACCAAGCGATCGTATCCGATTAAAGTTCAAAGCTCCACCAGGCGCTCATGAATGAGCTGCAGATCATGAAAGATTCACGGAAATCTCCCGGGGGATCATTTTGAATGGTGAATCAATCTGAGACAATCCTGAGTTCGGAGGAGCTGTCATCTAAGGCAGAATTCATCAGCTGGCACAATTCAGTACGAATGATTCACTCATCTCTACTGATTTCTTTCATGCTTTGGATGCTGTAACTATTCTTCACCTGGACCAGAGTTTCTGATGCCTGGAGTGCCACCCACCCCTCTGCGTCCACCCTGAAAACTCTTCTGGCAAGGAAGCAGGATGGAAAATCCCATGCCAGTATTTACAGTCAAAGGTGATTAAGAGAGTGGTTTAATTGAATACTTCATCACTGGTGGCTAGAGGAAAACAGACGACTTCCACAGGGCAAGGAAAGCTTTGGGGCCAATTATCTTTGGCCACCCCATCAGAGCAACAGGACCATAAATCCCTGCAGATGGCTTGATAACGCTCGAGGAAGCTGTCCTTCGCCGTCCAAGCAAGGTCCTTCCCAAGGACAGGCTGGGTTTCCTTTCCTTTTCAGTACCTGTGACTTCCCGGTGCACGCTCACAGCTGAGTGGTTTTGCAAAGCAAGAGTGAACGAGCCGCGCTTCCCAAGTGCAAGGTGCCCTGCTGAGTCCAAACTCGCCCCCCTCCAGCTCTTCCAGGTTCATGCATTTCAAGCCGCGCTTCCCAAGTGCAAGGTGCCCCGCTGAGTCCAAACTCGGCCCCCTCCAGCTCTTCCAGGTTCATGCATTTCCGTTGCAGCACATCTAGTCGTACCCGAGCTGGCTTTACCTCTACTACCAAGGGCGATGATGCCACCAGGGTCTTGACTTCAACACGGGCTGCACAAGGCTGGCCAGGACCCGACCTGGGATATTGAAGTCTGTGCTACTGCAGCCTCCCCACAAGCCAGCTTGGGATTGTCCAGGCGCGATTCAGTGAGACCTGCCCTCACTGATGCACCGGTCGCAGCCGTGGGATCCCTGTAGCATTGAAGGCACAGTATATTATATATTACATATTATTTACCTGCTTGTTAACTCAGCTTAATACCCCACTCTCAGTGAAACCACTGCAGTCTCTGTCTGTAGTAAGCCCTAAGTGCTGTGCTCTGCTGCTTTGTATTGTTTTTCTTTGGAAGACTTTTTTTTTTCCTCCTACTGGATACAAACCCCATATACCAGATTTGCCCCTGCTTTTTCAATCGCTTCAACAAGCAAATGAAGTGCAGGCTCCAGCTAGACGGGGTTCATTTTGTAAATCCGATATCTTTTATTAGACCAACTCAAATAGTTGAAAAAATTTGTCTTTGCAAGCTTTCGGGTGTAAATACCCTTCGTCAGGCTGAGGAAGCATCCGCAGTCGGTGTGCGCTCTTCCTGGATGTGTCTCCAGCTGGGGCACTGTTGCCTCTGGGCACTTGGCTGCAGGTGGGCAGAGGTGCAAGTACTCAGAGTTGCCCTCGTATCCAAGGGTGCTCTAAGTAACTGCAAAGCATTGCTGTTTATGATTTAATTTGATGAATTTCTGCTTTACCTTTCGTGCACGCCAGTCCCATCAGATCATCGTCCCCGACCTCTCCCAGTTGCTCTCGGTTGCAATAAAAGCAGTAAGTACAGGAAGGTCATCATCCTTTCCTACCTGGCTTGGCTGGAGCCATTTTAGAAGGCTTTTGAGGAATGAAGATCAAACCATACTATTTTGTAGGG
>NW_005842091.1:2086568-2089112 GCF_000455745.1 Alligator sinensis
GATGGAGGTTTTGAGGCTGTTCTGTGTTTCAAGGTGAACGCTTTGATTGTATTGATTTTAAATTCTCTTTGTCAGGGTAGGGGGAAAAAAAATCCCAAATCTGAATCTATCCCCAGTGCAATTAGATACAGCCTTTAATTTGTCATCATTACAAGATCATACAGGTTGCATGAATACTAATAAGCATTTGATATTTGTACAAGCTTTTTTAGGGTGAATAATTAAATTGACTTTATCCATTAAACCTCGCCTATTAAGCTTTAAATGTAGGAATATATTTAAATGGCTTGGGGCCATGTCTCTTTATGGGGGCCTTAATTAGAAATTTTAATGCATGTTGCCACAGTATCATTCCTTGATAGCATGATCTGAATGGCTGAAATGAGCATCTTCATTTCTGCTGCTCGGAGCATGTGTCTGCTTTTTACCTCCCTGCAAACCAGGGATAACTTGCAGCGGGATCATCCATCACCAGTCTCTACCGGTGTTTTGAATGAGACCCCTCTTTCATGGAGCACTTGGCTACATTCAGACTCCAGCAGGACACATACAACAGGTCCCATATTTAATTTAGTTTTAATTCCCTATTCCCCCAAGAGGCTGCATATATTGTAGACTATGAGCAGAGTAATCTGAGTGACACAAGAGAAACCATAAGACGTCTGTTGTGTGTGTCATTGCTCCAAGAAGTGCTATAAGAAGGACTCGTGCTCCCGCAAGCACACATTAACGTGAGCCGCCAACAAGACGCCATCGACTTCGCTTATCGAAGCCAGGTTAAAAGGTGACTTGATTGCAGTCTATCCGAATTTAAGCAGGGAGGACATTTATCACACTTCAGGGCTCGGGAGGATGCAGCCTGCTCGGGAGGATGATTAAGTGTTGGAACCACTTCCCTAGAGACATGGACCATCCCTAACGTGGACTCTTGACTCAGGCCCGGAGGTGACTTTCTAAAAGCCGTGCTTTTGTTGGAACGGAGGTCCTCGAGCTCCGTGAAGGAAGCACTGGTGAGGTTTTCTGACCTGGGCTACAAAGGAGGTCAGACGCGATGATCAGACTCATCCCATCCTGCCTGGGAAGCGGTGACAAGGTGGAAGGCGTAGCACAGCAGTATTGCCATCCCTATGAGCCAGACCACAAAAATGCTGCGATCCTCTTCGAAAGCACGATGGGTTCTTTTTATCAAGAGTCATTTCAGAGGGGCGCCTTTTGGCTTGCTGGGAGGGTGCTTGCTTCACGTCTTCCAGCTTTTAGGCAGACTAGAAACTTGCCCTTTGCATTCGTAACACAAGCCAAGGTTCTCGGCTATCACCCGATGGTCCAACTTGTCACGCAGCTCAAAACATCCCTTTCCCTTAATGAAATTATTCAGCGGGCGTCTTTCCCTTCCAAGGGCAATATTTCTTCTAAAGTAAGTTGGTCGGCGTTTCTAACCAGAAGGAACCCTTTCGGATCACACTGTCTCATCCCCTTGGGTAAACACCAGCCAGAGGATTTTCAAGCTGTGTTTGTTAAGTAACTGGAAGCCGGCACTAAAGCAAACACCGCAGCCTCGCACTGCAAAATTATTTTTGCCCTCTTCCTGGGAGGACCAGGGGGAATAATGCTGACATGGAAAGCAAAGCAGGAAGCAGCGGGAGCGTGTGCTTTGACGGAGCCAAACTAAACACGAGCCTCACTGCTGCTCCTGCAGCGAGAGGAGCAGACCCCAACCCACAGCCGGTGGGAAACATATTGCCCGTCAGATCCCTCTCCTTACGGCTCTAGGAAAGTGAAATGGTAAAACCACAATTGATGGGGAGAGCAAACAATGACATTGTCTGCAGCCTGTGACGTGCTCAGGATTGTGCCCGACGGACTAGCAAGGGTTAGGGAACGCTGATCTACATCATGTGGGGCCAGGTCCTGGCCTGGTCTACGGTCAACATAAAAAGGGAAAGAAGCCAATTAAACTAGCTCTCCAGTGCATGCCACAGTTAGGCCATCTCCTCCTTTGCAACCTCCTGCTGTAGTGGGCAGGGCTAGGAAAGGGGTGGCTGTAATGGTCTCATCCGTATAATTTAGAGCAGCCCTTGGGCTACAATACCTGTATGGTGACAACCACTGCATCCTAGGCTCAAAAAGGGGTTGTGAAACCTTCCTCCCCATGGCTTGAGTCCTATTCTGAACTCAGCAAGATTGGGCAAACACCTGGCTGGGGTAGCGCTCTTTCCTGCCCAGGGCAGGGGGTCAGACTCGATGATCTACAAGGTCCCTTCCAACCCTAAAATCTATGAAATCTGTGGACCCTGGGATGAGGGCTAGGGAGGTCCGGACTGTGGCAGAAAGGAGTCTCCCCTAGCAAGGATTGGCCCCTTGTGTAACGGTGGCTGTGCTTGGCTCTGCCACCCCGGTGTGAGAGAGTAGAGCCATTTAAGAAGCCCGGAGGTGCAACAGGGAGTATCAGAGAGGCCCTTAGCCACAAGAAAAGATGAGCAGAAGGCACTTGGGTGAGCCTGCAAAGCCTGGAGTGGCATGGTTTGTTAACAAGCTTGAAGAGCG
>NW_005842091.1:2089143-2194786 GCF_000455745.1 Alligator sinensis
TGCCGTTTGCTTAATAAGTTTCTGTTTGCCTCGACTTCCCTTAGTGGAGATGGACTTCGAAACTGGTTTGAAACTCAACAGAAGCAAAGGCTGGTAGAAGTTCCCACCAGCTCGCCCCTGGCACCATGTCCTTATGAGACCCTGGAGGGGGAAATTTTACCTTCCTTGGGCCATTCAGGGAGCATCTCTGAGCTGAATCTGCTGGCAAGCAGGGTAGCTATCAAGGGTGGGCTTTATGCAACACGGGTGGGTACCTATCTGTCTTCCTCCCTCTCAGGACAGCAGGGTGGTTTCCTCTGCCTGGAGAAACAGGTGCCTATAGCCAGAGGCAAGTGGCCACAGGTGTCTGGATGAAGCTTGCCAGGCCTTCCAGTTGGCGAACTCAAGCCCACATGCCCATGGCAAACGGGAGAGCGCTGCAGATGGTTTTCTACCAAGGACGGTGAGAAGAGAAGACCACTCTGGTCTTATTTTGCAGGGTAGTTTCTATCCCTACATGAGAATTGGCATGTAAACCACACCAGACACCGACCGCGTGCTCAGCCGCTCCCGGGGGGGCTCGTGGGAACTAACGCCCCTGACATACGCGGGTGTTCAGATGCCGTGCTTTGAGCCAGGAAGCTCCCATCCCATCTCACTGGCCAAGCCGAGCACAAAGGCCGGCAGCTTTTGCCTCGCCAGTCGGTTTTGACCCTGCCACATACTGCCCCAGTAGGATGTGTGCTGGCTTCTTGGCTACCCCACCGTGCGCCTGGCAGAACAGGATCCTCCGAGTGCAGCCCTTCAGTACAATGCAGCACCTTGGCCGCCTACCGAATCCCACAGCCAGGCACAGAACCTCTTTGCAAGGGATAATGGCTCATGTTGGACACCAGTGCGCGTCCAAATGCAGCGCAACCCCACATAACCTTTGAGAGGACCGGCAAGTGCTGTAGCCTCACCAGCCTGAGCGGTGCTGTCCAGGCGGCGCTTCTTGGACATAGCTGGTATTTCATAGATATCATAGACATTCATCCTCTAAAGACAGTCTTCCAACAAGAGGAAAGCTGGAGATGGAGCGTGCATTTACTAGCCGTAGGACCCGGCTACCACTTGCTGCTCCCCATCGTGGCCTTTAGGGTCTGCACTCTGTCCAGGACTTGGCAGCTCTTTGCCGTGGCTCTCATCTCGGGGTTCCCATGTCTCGCACCAGCCTCGCTCAGCCCAGAAGCCGATCTTATTTATAGCTCTTGCTCCTGCTTCATTTATTGAGTTCATCTGCCCAGCTGGGATTCAGCAGCTCTGCTACTTCTCACCCTTCCCAGCATCCCTGCCTCCAGGGTAGACGCAAGTAATTTCTCATGACTGGCTCTGATGGAGGCACTAATTAATTTTCCTCATTAGCAAAAATGATACAAATGGTCACGAGTTCCAATACAAATTAATTCTTCGCAGAGCACCGGGCGTTTCACAGATCATTTTGCAATCTCTCTTCTTGGGAGCCTGGCTGCCCCGACGGGTACTTTTCCAGGGGTAACAACACGGGTGCCCTCGCACGCTGCCAACTCAGAGGAAAGCTGGCCAGCCACCTTTCCATGCTGAATCTGGGGTCACTTTCTATGTCATCTATTCCTCATCTGCCCTTGCAGCTTTAGAGGATGTTTTGCATCTTCCAGCATACAAGCGCTTCAAACTCTTTTGAACAAGACCTTTTCCAAATCCCCAGACCCCGTCAGCCCAGTTCTTGCTGGTATTTCCTTCTTGGTCCATAGATCTCGGGCAGCTGCTGCAGACTCCTTCCTGCAGCATTAGCTGGATTTCTTTCCCACCAAAAAAAAACAACTCTCAGAGCAAATATATTTAGCAAAGGAGAGTAAGTAAACTCCTGTCAAAGTTCAGTCCTTTCAGTGCATTTTCTTCTAATTTGATTTGAACAGCAGGTGGACAGAGCGCCAAGAACAGAAGTAGAAAGGCCATTAAGAAAAAGGGCTTTATATCCCTCTATTACAGCTAAAGACCAGGCTGGGATGAGTCAGACTTGCAGCGCTGTGTAAACAGACTAAAAATAAACCAGCTTTATTGCATGTTAATGCCACTGTGACACGTATTTCACTGGCCGTTTAGCAGGTGTTGATCATAAATATTTGGGATTAAAAATAAATTTTAGGGTGTGCTGCTGCATGGTGATTTCTGTCACTCCTGCCTCTCCTCTGAGCACTTAGAGGACGGCGTGAATCCTAGGTAGAAATATGGAGGTGACAACTTATCCAAGTGTCTAAGCGCTGCTCTGGGGTTAAGGGTGCTTCCAATCTGTCCCTGTTTTGGGGACTTAAGAGTGGGATCCTTGATTTGGACCAAGTAAGAGCCGTTAGACCCATGCTCTGTCCTTGGGATCCTCTGGTCTTGCGAGCAAGGGCATGCGAGGCAATTTGCTTGGGATTTGCCACCATGTACAAGGGCTTTTACAGTGAATTGGTTCCAGTGAGCTTACAACCTGGACAACATGCCTCCCACCTGAAAGGTGGTATTGCCACCTCCTTCCACCCTGAGGAGCCCCAACCCTCCAAAACCAACCCCTGAAATGACTCGATCTTAAAAAAATATGAAAAAAAAAGAGAAGCGTTAATGTATTGAAACAGAAACCCTTCCACATAGAGGTTTTAACTTTAAACTGGGAGAAGAGCTTGGAGACCTCATGAAGTGCAGTAGGGGCGCTGTTACTGCCACTGGTGGCCAGATGCCGTGGTGTCGGGCATCAGGATAACACCCTAGGGAAGGTAGATGGATATATTCTGAAACATGTAATGATATTGCATCTGCCATCCTTTAAACCACTGAACCGGACTGTGCCACCTCTACCCCAACAGTTGGCACCTCTCTCTGCTCCCCTGCTTCCTATGGAACCAGTCTTTAGGTTACGCTGATCATGACGGAAAGGTGGATCAATCTAACCCGCCGCATGAAGAAGCAAGCTAGAGCCCATCGTCACAGCATTGCCTTGATGAGCTGTGATTGCTGCTGGCTGTCAGGATCCTTGAACCATTGCTTGCTGAGAAAATCCTGGCGGGGCTGGATGGCACTCAGCGGTCACGTTCCTGAGGTCAAGGAGGATCCAGGAGACCAACCCCACTCCCACGGTCCACAGCCCACTCGGGCTGCGCCACGGAGGCCGTGAGATTGGAAGAGACCGTAGGTGTGCAGTGAAAGAGGTGCAAGATCGTTCTCCAAAAATAACCTTCCCCACTGCAACCCCTCAAACAGCAGCCTCCTACCATGTGCACAGCAACTCAGTAGGGCTCTGGGTTGCTTTTGTGCCAGTTCTTCAAACGTGTCCCCACGACTGTTTGCAAATGTTGTGCTTCTGCTCCGTGTTATGTTTGCAAAGAAATTATCTGGTGCTCCACTTCCAAGGCTGACTGGCAGCTGTGATAACCACCTGCGTTCAGGGTTTTGCATATCATAGCTCAGAGGTTTGACTCTGTAATGCTTTTTCTTTTTCTTTTTTTCTGCCTTGAAAAGCCTGCATTTCAGCAGAGAGCGAGGTTGAGGTGCAGGGGAAAAGGGAGAGCAATAGAGTTCATGCATCTTATAACCGCAGCGATCTCCTGGCTACTTGACCTCAGGATCTGCCTGTCCCTGGCTAGGGTGTGCATCCACCCCACTGTCACTCGAGCTAAGTGCTGCGGCTGCCCCAATGAACTCATGTTATTAGTTAGGCACTGCCATCAGAGGAAGCCATCAGCTGGAAGCACGCTGCAAGGCAGATTTCATAGACATTAGGGCTGGAAGGGACCTTGCGAGATCATCGGGTCCAGCCCCCCGCCCAAGGGGCAGCAGGTCAGCTGGGGTCGCATCACCCCGGCAAGATAAGCATCCAGGCGTTTCTTAAAGGTATCCAGAGTAGGTGCTTGCACCACTTCTGTGGGGAGCCTATTCCAGCCTGTGGAGACTCGGACCGTAAAGAAGTTTTTCCTTATGTCCAGTCTAAAACGGTCTCCCAGCAGTTTGTGATCGTTAGACCTTGTCATCCCCTGGGGTGCTCTGGTGAACAGGTGCACCCCCTGATGTACTTACAGGCTGCCACCAAGCCCCCCCCACCCCTGAGCCTGCACTTCTCCAAGCTGAAGAGTCCCATGGCTCTCAGCCTCTCTTCATAAGGCCCGTTCTCATGTCCTCTAACCATGTGCGTGGCTCTCCTCTGTGCTCTCTCAAGCTTTTCCACGTCCTTTCTAAAGTGCGGAGCCCAGAACTGGATGCACTCCTCCAGCTGCGGCATCACCGAGGCCGAGTAAAACAAGAGGACGACTTCTTGGGTCTTGCTTGAGATGCATCGGTAGATGCAAACCAGAGTTTTATTTGCTTTGCCGGCTGTGGCATCGCACTGGTGGCTCACGTTTATAAATCCTGTCTTGGCTCTCGGCACACCGCCTAGCTCTTCCAGCCCTCAAATCTTTCGGATCGGTGAAGATGGCAAGTACAAGGTGCAAAGTTCATATTGCATGTTAAGTAATAGAAGGATGGGGTCCCCCCCCAGCACACACACACACTCCAAAAGGATGCGATCTTTTTAGGGGCTCAAAGCTGACTCCCAGAAGCCCAAACTTCAGCCCGCCGTGTGCTGAAGCACACAGCTTTACAAGGGCCTCTCTCTAGACAGCTTGCACAAAGGGCACTGTTGTCTGGGCAGAACTGCATTGCAAGCATCCCAGCTCAGGAGCATCCTCTCTATAGCCCACCTGTGGGTGCCCGCCGTGTTTCCACCATGCACCCATGTAAGGAAGTGTTTGCCCCGGACCAGGACAGTGGTGCAAGTCCGCTGTCCCGGTGCCCGGAGCAGCCTTCTCGGCAAGCTGAGCTCTGCTCTGAACGGGCTGTCTAGCCTTGATGGAAGGTGCTGGTGGTTGTTATTCTTCATTAGCGCATCCTCTTCCTGAGAGTAATTGAGGAGACCTCAGAAGCGGTGCGCTGCACACACCTGACAAGCTTCTGCCTTTGATGTGGGAATGAGGCATTCATTAGTCACCGGGACAAAATGTGCATGCAGGCTCCAGCACCAACTGTTCCTGCGAAAGGGGAAAAGTCAGACATCAACAAACAAGCCTCCTTTGTTCCTGCTGGAAGAATTAGGATTGATACCGCTCCCTTTCCGCAGGGGAGGCCTTGATTTACTCCTTTTAGGCAGGGAACATCACATAAGTGGGGGAGGATGGAGGGAGGGGAAGAGGGAGAAAAGAAGAAAGCAATGTTTTTACCTTAGTCAGGAGGACTAACATCATTAAACAACACACATGGTATCTCAGAGATGCACTGTTTGTCACAAAGGATGCAGAGCTGACCCCCACCCTCCCCTGCTGAATCATTGCATGAGGTTTCTGGTCGGGATTTCATTATAGTCATCAAGATTAGAAACGAAGATAATTAGGGACAGCGAGAAGTATAGCTCCCTGTGACGGGGACGGGGATGGGGGCCCTACATGAAGCATTTACAGATGACTCGCAGCAGCCGAATAACCCCCAGTGCCGCATGGCCATGATGGGGTGGGTATCGCAGTGCTGGTTGCATCTCCACTGGCAGCGTGTTGGTTTGGCCAGCATGTGATTGCCTTCGGCAGTCGAGGACGGGTTGGTTTGGCAGCATGTGATTGCCTTCGGCAGTCGAGGACGGGTTCTTTAACTGGCTCTCCAGCAGGTATGTTATAGGTGATGGGCTGAATAGTCAGAATATAAGTAAAATTGCTAGCTGGTTTGTTTGGTTTTTTTCCCCTGTGAGAAAAAAAAATGAGCGCAAGTGAAAATTCATTTTCTTTTAAGGTTGTTTGTGGAAGGAGGGGTTGGGAAGGGAGGGTGAAAAAAAAATTTTAAATGCCATCGTTTTCGGCTAATGCAACTCAAGGAAAAGGGAGCATTTAAGGGGGGGGGGTGTTAATGAAATCTGAAAAATATTAGAAGTGCCCATTTGGACAGGAGCTGTTTCCCCAGACATGCCCTTATGGTGGGAGACTCACTCAGGCCCAAGACGCGCCCACTCGCTGATGGCTAGTGCTACAACTGGTCTTCCAGGGTGAGGGACAGGACCTACTGCTGCATCCCTATGATGCTGTAATGGGTCTTATATCAGGCAAGGAGACTAGGACACGGTCATTGGAAACTAAAAGCAAGTTTATTGACCCCTAACAGCTACGCTCCCTACCGCATAATGGATGCCTTCAGCTGGCATGCGGGATTACGCCGAGTTAAGGCAGCAAAATTTTTCCAGCAGGAGAAATTCTGGCACCGCAGACCGAATGCAAAGCAAAACCAGCCATGAGACGCAGCCATGATCTAGGAGGGCACAGCAGTCCCATGAGATGGAGGATTTATGTCCTGGCTGAATAGACGACACGTCTCCATCTCCACTAAACTACAGCAGGTAAGAGCGGAGCAAGCAAACATTTCGGGGATGTCGTCAGCTGAGCCGCCTTCGGACAGAGCGCGGTGCCCTGGGGAAGCTTGTCCGACAGCTCTCTCAACCATACACTTGGCCCGATCAAACACACAACCCCCCAAAAAAAGCCTTGCCTCCCAAAGTTTGCAGTTCAAATTCCCCCAATGCTGTTTGCCACTGAGCGCTGGTGTCTGAGACAGGCGGGGGCGGGTAGAGCGACAAACCGCGGAGAGTGACTTGCTGCATGTCAGCCGCAATCAAAGCTGCCGGGTCCCCATTGTGCTCCGTGACCTTTACATAGCCGAGAGTAGGAGGGAAGGATTCCTGTCTGGAAAGGTTGCCCATGCATATTGCTCTGGGCATCTCCTGTGCACAGAGGGTTTGCCCACGCAGAGCCCGGGGACTCCGTGCAATCCTTTTCGTCTGCAGAAAATTGGGACCGGCACAGCCATAGCTGGAGATTTCACCTGGCTTCTTTCCGCGAAAAGTTTTCTTCCCCCAAGAAAAGGAAATGCAGGGCACATCCACTTGAGACCCTTTTCTGGGTTGCCTGGATAGGTTTTTTTCCCCCCTGCAAACAGAAGAATAATTTATCAGCTATCTTTTTAATGTCTCCCCATTGGAAGCTGTGCTGGTGTAACTAGACAAAGATCACCGCTCCAATGCCAACACCAGTGGGTGTCTACTGTTCTGAGCCCTCTGGGAAATAACTGGACCTACCCTCACTGCCGTTGCAGCAGTGTTGGCCAAAAGCCTTGCTTTCCTGCCTTCTGAAACAGCCTGCATCACTCCATTGCTCACCTGAAATCTCCCCTTGGTTGCCTGGTGCACCTTGGTTCCTTCCTCCCTTGGCCGTTCCTCATCGTTTCGCTCAATGGTGATATCTGCCAATTTGTGGGAGGCACGGGTTGGGTGAGGAGAGCCCTCTTCGCAGCACGGAGCATGGGACTGGGGCAGGTTCTTGGTGGCAACAGCCCGTTCTCTTTGCAGCAAGGTTTTGGTGGGCGTTAAGGTTAGGGAATGGATCTGGTTTGGTTTAGTAAGTGCTGCCCGTGGCCTAAGGGCACTTAGCGCTCGGGGTCATTATGCTTCCAGCTAGGACATGCTGCAGCTCAAAGAGTACTTGACTTGCTTTCAGGACCGCAAGGTGCGGGAGCATGGTAGACACCTGCACTCGTCGCACGCTGTGCTCAGCACTGTGATGTCTGATAAGAGGAGACCTTATAGGAGGCTGCCCTAATTTGCACCCCTGGTTAGCAACCGTTTGGGAATCGAGAGCTTGGAGGTGACAGGTTGCCCCAAGTTTCATCTGGCTAAGGTGGCTTGCAAAGCCTGCCTGTGTGCAGACACGAGCCGTCTCACCTATCTCATGTTTGCCTGGCTACATGGCTGAAACGTACTGGCCGGTGCATGTTGTGTCCTCGAGCCGTGAAGAATGCGGGGCTGTTACGGGGTCCGACTTGTCACTGGAGTTCAGACTGGAAAGGCCTGAGGTCTTGTTCACACTGGGAAAAGATAACTGGAGTAGCTGTACCAACCAGACACCTCAGGAAGAAGCTACTTAGGCACACCAGTTCTTTTACTGGTGTATATTATACCAATTCCCTGACTAGATTATGGGCAAAGGGCCGATCCTGCAAGTATAAATGTCCCTACACTGGGGCTCTTGCCAGTACCACGATGCAAATGTAGATGTATGTGACTTATTTTTCCCCCCGCAGTATCGTCCATCATCGCTGGGAAAACTTTTCCGAGCAGACTGGGAACTTCAGCAGTCAGTGCCTCCAGCTTCTCAGCCAAGATGGTACTTCTCACCGGTGGGGAGCAATATCTCTTCCCCTCGTCATTCAGCAACAGTCTCAGCAGATCCCAGCAAAGAGCCCATCTCAGCACTTCACCCTTCTGCAGGATGAGAGGCTCTGCTAAAGGAGCTGTGGTTGTGTTCATCCATTTCTTAAGCTGTCCTCCCCCATGAAATGCACTGTAAATCGTCTCCTTGGACCAACGTGCAAATCCCCCTCCTAACTGTATGGCTCCCTAGAGCGCTCAGATACGGACGGTGAGATTCTCCAAAGTTTCTACGCCCCTAAATCCCATTGAGTTCAGCGAGAGCTAAGCACCTAAATATCTCCAAAAACCTGAGCTAACACTGTTCAGTTATGGTGAGCGTGCAGGGTTAAGAGTTACTCTGCTCTCTTTGTCTTGTAAAATATTGTGGTGCCTTTAAACTTTTCTTTCAACAGCAATGTAAGCCATATTTCCTTTTAATGAGCCGAGCAGTCCCACAACTGGTAATCCGCTGGTGGCATCTAGTGGCAGTCAGCAACGTTACCTATTTATGCGGCAGCAAAGTTTAGATTTTCTTTCAGATGCCGCAAGTCCAAAAGAAACAGGCTTATTCTCTGAACGTTACATTTTCAAATCAAAATCTTTGTTTTGGAACCAAGTGAACATCAAGGCTATTTTTCTCTGGCAGAAACAAAAGATTTTGCAATCATCTCTTGGACGCCTGCTAGAACTGGCTGGGTTTTGTTCGAGGAACGTTTTGTTTCTCATGCGGTCAGGCCGCTGCCTTGCGGATCTGATTGTAGCCGCCCACTGGATATCGGAGAGCAAAATGGGATTTGCTTGACCTGATTCTTATCAGAGGTTTACACCATGTGTTGAATAAATAAGTCTAAGGGCAAGCCCAGTGTCCAGATGCATTGGATGGGGCCTGCGGCACTCGAATATACGATCAGGTTTGTATGTATACGGTGGCTTAGGTGAAATATAATCACATTCAGTAGACAGTGGTCGAGATCAAGTTAGGCCTGCAGTTTTTAAACTTTAACCCAGGACAAGTGGCAGAAGTTATGGTGCACCATGCCGCTGCGGGGATGAGGCTGTCCACTCCTTTCAAGACGGTGCCTTCTCTCTGCCTGGCCCCAACCTACGCACTTGCCCTTTCTCCTCCTCTCCCAGCAAATCTACTTCTCCCACGATGCCCGCTTTGTTCCAGCCCTGTGTGACGCGCCTAAAGCTTCATTCTTAGATGCCACTGCATGGAGACAACCTTTGAACTTCCTTTCAACCCGAGTCTGACTTTTTGAACGGGCCAAGTGGACTGAACACAGAGACACTGAGCGTGTCTATACGTGCATGTACTGCGCAGCAAGTTACTGCACAGTAAGCGGTTTTTAGGCCAGCATCTACACGTGCAGGTGTTACAGCGTAGGAAGGCTGTGTGGACTGACTCGGGACTAAAATCAGTCCTGAGTCAGTCCACACACAACATTACTATGCTGTAACGCCTGCACGCATAGACGCCTGCACGTGTAGACTAACTAAAGTTAGTCCCAAGTCAGTCCACACAGTGTTACTGCACAGTAAGGCAACTACACGTGCCTTACTGCGCAATAACTAATTGGGCATAAATTTGCTACCTGAATCATGCAAGTAGCAAATTTACACCCAAGTCAGCCTAAGTCGCCATAGTAACTGCACAGTACGGGCATGCACGTGTAGACACGTGCCCGTACTGCACAGTAATTTTCAGTTACTGCACCGTAACCTAAATTATTGCGCAGTAACTGTGCACGTGTAGACGCACCTACTGAATGCAGCCAGGTAGATCAGTGCTGGCTCCTAGAGTTAGCTGTGCTGGTTCGCCTTCTCCGCTGGCTGCCCACCATCTCAAGGGACTCATCTGGTTTTCCAGAACAAGGAAAATACTTCAAAATAAACCCCTAGCAAAAGGCTGAGACAGAGTCCACAACCAGAGATACAAGGAGGTTTCCAGGGACTCAAAAGAGCCCATCGGCCAGCTCATCAGATCCCCATGAAAAACCAGTTTGTTTCCAGCGTGGGCTTCAAAAACACAACACGCAGCCACCTCTATGTTCTCTTAATAGTGTATCTATTTTTTATTAACTTGCTTCACAGAGAAGCTGGGCTGGAAGGGATCTCCAGACGTCACCAAGGGATCCTGAGGCAGGATCATCCCTATCCAACCCATCCTATATGAATCCATCGTCTAAACTGGACAGAAGAGCTTCTGCCATCCTAGCCGGTGACCAACGGGGTCTTTTCACCCCGCTTCCAGCTTCCAAAGGAGCTCTGTGAAAAGTAGATGGGAAGCAAGGCGTTTTGAAATGGCAGGCGGTCTTCCCTGGTGAAGAAGAATAGGGGTTTTGACTGCAGGGTTGCCAACTTTGTTTGAATCTATTCCAGGAGGTTTCATCCCGTGACGGGACAACATTCATTACGGGGCGCAGGCTTCATGTCCGGAAGGCCGGTGCACGGGACGCTGACATTTTTACAAACCCCACCGGACTACTGCACAAATCAGATTCAACATTGCATATTTATCCGAATGAGTGCCCTCTCATTTATCCTCCCAGCGACTCTCAGTCATCTCCTAGGGATTTATCTCTAATTCCTGGAGACGCCAGGGCAGTCCTGGAGGGTTGGCAATGGCAACCTCGTCTTGAGGAAGGTGGAAGAAGCTTTCCCTGGGATCTGGGGGCAGAGGAAAGCCGTACGCCTGCTCCCCAAGCTTTTCACACTCCGGAAATGCCAGCCCTGGGTTTCATTTGGGGTTGTTTCTTGTTCTGTTTTGGGCGGTTTTTTGACTCCAGGAAAACCCGCCTCAGGTGTCACTGCTTCTAGTAAAAAACAAAAACAAAACAAAACAAAAATCCCAAAAGGGACCAGCCTTGGGTTTTACTTTTTCTAGTAAAAAAACAAACAAAAAAAAACCCCAAAAGGGACCAGCTCAGGTTTCACCTTTTCTAGTAAAAGACAAAAAAACAAAGATACAAAAAAAGGGACCAGCTCAGGTTTCACTTTTTCAATAGAAAAGCAAAGCCAAGCCAAGGCAGGCGGGGCTTTGGTTGCGAAGCGCTCCGAACAGCCCGCAGCAGGGCACAGCTGTCCAGCCCCGGCGCTGGCCCCGCCCCTTTGGCGCAGCGCAGCCCGTGAAGGAAGTCTGTCCCCTGCGCCTCGCCGTCCGGTATCCAAGGAGCGGCGCAACAGCGGCCCTTAGCAACGAGCCGGGCCGGGCCGCCCGCCACCATGGCCGCCGCCTGCAGCCCCAGCGTCTTCCTACTCATGGTGACGGGGCAGATCGAGAGCGCCCAGGTGAGCGCGGCTGCACTCATGCGCCATTACACCCCCCCACCCCACGTTGGAGTCTGAGGGTGACCGCCCCCTTCCTCGGGGCGCCCCCTGTAGGCTGATGTCCCCGACTCCCCGCAGAGCGCATGCGCCATTGCACCCTCTGCTGGACAGGACGCCGAGCCTCGGCAGAGCACATGCGCTGTTGCTCCCTCTGCTGGTTTGGTGCTCACGGGGCCGGCTCCCTGGAGAACTCATGAGTCATTGCATCCTCTGCGGGGCACGAGTGGGGGGGAGGAGCTTGCGCAGAGCGTATGCGCTATTGCGCCCCCTGCTGGGCTGGAACGTAGAGAGCATGCACCAAGATGGGCAGCAGGGTGGAGGCGGCATGTTGGCTGAGTCCAGGGGGGGGTGACCTGGGCAGCGGGCAAGGGGGGGGCATCACCCCATTATTGGTGGCGTGTTTTACCCACCGGGGGCAAAACCAGGCAGGATTCGCCCTGGGATAAATTCTTTTCTCCCAGGATCATGCAAAGGGACGAGCCCCCTTGACGTCTATGGGAAGCATCTGGACGGCAGGTCCGACCCAGGGCTTTGTCCCGGGACATATCCCACCTCTGCGCTCACCCCGGATGCACAGTGTGACCCAAAGAAGGGGGTTTGCACCCGAAAGTTTGCAAAGAAAAATTGTTCCATGTCTTTCATTTGGTCTAATAAACGATACCGGATTTACCCAATGATCCTTGTCTGTAACGTGACCCAAAGAGTAATGGCAACGAGCTCAAACTAGCCCCGATCATCCCCGGGGGAAAAGGGCTCCTCTGGGCTACAAGCAGACGACTGATTAGATTCAGATTTCAGCATTTCGCAGGCAACCCCAGCGGGACTGGCCGTTCGTCCACATCAAATACGCAGGAAGCGTCCAAATTAATGCTTGGCCTCGGGACGCTCGCAGCTAATTCAAGTCCATTGCCATTTAACCCTGGTGTTCAGACAGCTGAGCTACATCTTTTAATGCGAGTCAAATCTCAGGCGAATCAGTTTTAATGCGAGTCAAATCTATCAGCCGTGGATTAAACCTGTCATCTGTTTATTACCCTCAAAGACTTGACAGGTGCTTAATATGGGACGAGGAGCTTGTAAATCTGTAGGATGCCAGGATTTATTTTATATATATAAATATATATACAATATATATTATATATTTAAAATTTGTATCCAAGGCCAAATTACCCAAAACTAATTCCAAATCCAAGAGTGAAGAACCGTAAGTGGTCCTACTACTGGCAAGCATCCTCTACGCGCACCTGGGGCTTCAGATGTTTCCAAATCCTTTGGTGGGCATCCCAATGGCAGGCGCAAGCCCAGAGGCTGGGGGTTCGGATGCCCCCAAGTTTTGCTTGCCCTCAGCCATAAGGCCCTCGGAGCAAGCAAGGGAGGATGCCAGGATAAAAGGCTTTGTCCCAGGATAAATTGGTCAACTGTTCACAAACTTGAAATAATGCATTTCCCTGAGATGATCGTAGAATCGTAGAAAGTTAGGGTTGGGAGGGAGCTCAGGAGTCACATCTAGTCCACCCCCCTGCTCAAAGCAGGACCAGCCCCAACTACATCATCCCAGCCAAAGCAATGTCTAGCCGGGTTTTGAAAATCCCCAAGGATGGAGACTCGACCACCTCTCTGGGTCACCTGTTCAGTGCTTTACCACCCTCCTAGGGAGAAAAATCTTCCAAATATCTAACCTGAACTCCCCTTGCTGCAACTAGAGCCCATTGCTCCTTGTCCTGCCATCTGCCCCCACTGAGACCAGCCCAGCTCCATCCTCTTTGCAGCCCCCCTGTAGGGAGGTGAAGGCTGCTATTCAGTCCCCCTCGGTCTTCTCTTCTGCAGACTCAATCAGCCCATTTCCCTCAGCCTCTCCTCACCAGTCCTGTGCTCCAGCCCCTGAACCATTTTTGTTGCCCTTCGCTAGACTCCAGCTTGTCCACATCCTTGCTGTAGTGGGGGCCCCAAAACTGGACACCAGACTCCAGATGTGGCCTCCCCAGTGCTGACTAGAGGGGAAGAATCACTGCCCTCAATCTGCTGGCAATGCTCCTACCAACGCAGCCCAGGATGCCGGTAGCCAGGGGCACACTGCTGCCTCATCTCCAGCTTGTCCACTGGCACCCCCAGGTCCTTTTCTGCAGAGCTGCTGCCCAGCCGGTCACCCCCAGCCTGCACCAGTGCAGGGGATTGTTCAGTCCTAAATGCAGGACTTTGCACTTGTCCTTGTTCAACTTCATGAGATTTCTTTTGCTCTAGTCCTCCGATTTGTCGAGGTCTCTCTGAATCCTAGTCCTACCCTCCAGCATATCTACTACTCCCCCCAGTTTGGTGTCATCCACAAACTTGCCAAAGGTGTGCTTTACACCACCTTCCAGGTCGATGAAGACATTGAACAAAACCAGCCCTGGGAACAATCCCTGGGGCACTGCACTTGATACCGGCTGCCAACTAGACATCGAGCCATTGAGCCTGATGCTCCAGCCAGTTTTCTATCCACCTTGCAGTCCATTCATCCAGCCCATGACTTCCTTAGCTTGCCTGCGGGAATGTTGTGGGAAACCGTATCAAAAGCCTTGCTAAAGTCAAGGTACACCACATCCACCTGTCTCCCCACATCCACAGAGTCAGTCACCTTGTCAAAGAAGGCAGTCAGGTTGGTCAGACATGACTTGCCCCTGGTGAATCCATGCTGACTGTTCCTGATCACCTTCTTCTCCAAGTGCTTAGAAATGGATTCCTTGAGGACCTGCTCCTTGATTTTTCCAGGGACTGAGGTGAGGCTGACTGGTCTGTAGTTCCCTGGATCCTGCTTTTTTCCTTTTCTTAAACAGTGGCACCATGTTTGCCCTTTTCCAATCATCCGGGACCTCTCCTGATCACCATGAGTTTTCAAAGATGATGACCAGTGGCTCTACAATCTCATCAGCCAACTCTCTTAGCACCCTCGGGTGCATCCCATCCGGCCATATGGACTTGTACATGTCCAGCTTTTCTAAATAGTCCCTAACCTGCTCTTTCACCACTGGTGGCTGCTCACCTCCTCCCCAGACCGTGCTACCCAGTGCAGTAGTCCGGGAGCTGACCTTGCTTGTGAAGACTCATGCAAAAAAGGCATTAAGCACTTCAGACTTTTCTGCATCCTCTGTCACTAGGTTGTCTCCCCCATTCAGTAAGGGACCCACACTTTCTCTCAGGGCTCATTCAAGTTCCAGGGACAAGCTGCATGCGTAAAGGGTTATACCGCTTCCAGGATTTGACTGGGATCCATCAAAACGGACTCAAATGTGGTATCTGTTTGTAGCCTGAGGCAGCAAGTAGGTGTTGCATTTGAGAGGTTTGATCTTTCCTACTTCATAGGTACTGAAAGTGGGACGATGGTACGTCTGCAGGATCCCGGGACAAAAGGCTTTCTCCTAGGAGAAAGGCAGCCTCTCTTTTTTTAGGCAGAGATAAGATAGAGAAAGGCGCCTTTGAGAATAACAGCGCTTGGTTTGATTTCTCTTCCAGTTCCCAGAGTTTGACGATCTCTACTGCAAGTACTGCTTTGTCTACGGCCACGACTGGGTGCCCACCACGGTAAGCGCATTTATTGAGGTTTTCGTGTCTGGCTGCGATGGTTTCCTCAAACTGTCATGAGGCTCAGGCCAAATTTCCTGGCTGCGTTCCTGTGCTGCGCTTCACAGTTTAGACCAGTGATTCTCAACCAGGGTGTTGTGGCTCCTTGGGATGCCAAGAGTCACTTAAAGGTATAAGCACAGGCTTAACTTATTCCTGCCTGGCCATTCCCAGTCCCTCTGCAAGGAAGTAAGCACTGTAATAAATAAATTAGTCTTCAGAAGGGGAAGCCACACAATTCACAGAAAATGATGGCGGGGTGTCTTGAGTCTAATGAGGGATGCCTTGAGTGGAAAAAGGTCGAGAACCACTGGTTTAGACACACGGGGGTTGTTAGAAATCCAGCGTCCAGCAGAAACTTTTCTTTTGTTCTGTGTTTGTACCATACCCTGCACAGAGAGGGTCTTGTCCATGATGAGATTGAGGATGCTACTGCAATGTAGCTATAATGCAAATTGCTCCGTAAGTACAAAAAGGGCGATTTTTCTTCCAGTATTTAGAATCCTGATATTTAGTTAAATTGCCTTGGGAAGAGAGTGCTCTAGTTGATGAAGCACATCCATGTTAATGCGTCTTGAATGTTAATCTTTGATTGACATTCGATCTTCTTGTTTCACTTTCCTGTGTCTCTTATTCCTTCACTTAGAAACCGAGCTTAATTATTCTTTCTGAGTTTAAAGAGGAAGAGAAAAGTTTTGTTAACATTCATGTGGTACTTTGAATAATAACGCCATGTATACCCCGTGTACTGTTAGTGGTTTAATTAGACCTGTCTTTTTGTTGTGGTCCAGATAGTCAAAGTACTTCATGCTAGGTCCAATCAAAGCTTTTTAGAAATGTCAATAAAATTTTGGGGCTTAGATTCACACTCAGTGCAAATGGGGTATCAGCTTTTGCAGTGAGGATCTCTAATTGTAGATCAATTGGCGCACACAGCGCTATCTTGCATTTTGAGCAAGCAAACTGTACCACACGTAGGGACTCGTTGAAAATTTGGCCTGTGGTCTATCTGAAACCCAAGCAAAGCCATTTTCCCCCTCCCAAATGCATATCTGCATTTCATTCTCTAACATGCCCTAGTATTTGTGTCTTGTATTTGTACAGTATGTAACGTATAATGCTCTTGCTCTAGGGTTTGGAAGAGGGAATATCTCAGATCACCTCTAAAAGTGGAGATGCACAGCAAACCCTTGTGTGGAATTTTCCGATTGACATCACCTTTAAAAGTACCAACCCCTACGGTTGTAAGTAAACTTCAGGGAAGATCTGAAGGGGTCGGACTCGATGATCTGTTGAGGTCCCTTCCGACCCTAGCATCTATGAATCTGTGGCTGCTTGCAGTTGCTTGGTACTAGATTCACAAAGGACTTAGGCCACCAAGTGCCCTCTAACTCCCAATCTGCATGCCTAAGTCCAACATTGCAGGCCTCAAAACCCCCTTTTAGGTGCCACCTAACCCTGGGGGTGCCATAAGATCTACTTCTAGGCATACTCCATATATCAGTCTTGGCAGGGCTAAGTAACTGGTGCCTAGCACTACCAAGCCCTGCCAGGATCCTTCTATCTCTTTGGAGACCCAGTCCATCTGACACAGTAGGCATTTGTAAAGTAAGTTTGGCAGGACTGGGTCTACACAGGAACAGCTGCCACTGCTTTTTTTTTTCCTAATAGCTTAACGATTAGACAATTCATCCCAAATGTGGGAGTTGTGCCATTCAGTCGGTGAAGGAATTGAAGCAGATCTCTCACCTTTCAGAAGAGCAGACTAACCACTAGGCTATAAGCTATTGGGAGGGGAGGGGAAAGTTGCCCTAAGTCTTCCTGTAGAAGCTGTTCGGCTTCTCGTGGAATAAGTAAAAATTCCATTGGAGAAGGCAGAAATAGGAGGAATGAGCAAGGGCTCCCTAGACTAGTGGGTATGGGCACTTTCCTATGTGGGGGGATGACAATCCAGGATCTAGTCTCTGGTAATGAGAAGCACTGTATTGCTAAGTTCCTTTGCGAAACTAGTTCTTGGTATGCACTAACTGTGACTCTGGAAGCTGGGTCGAATGCCTTGGGCTGGTCTCCATAATAAGTGCTGGAGTGGCCCCCCAAGTAAAGAAACATGCACAGTTCTGCCTGTCATCTTTTGCCCTTGTAAGCGAAAGAAAAAGTCAGCATCGCAGACCAGTGTGTACCTTGTGTTAGGCTGAATCCAGTTAAACTTTTGCTCTTTGTGATACTTTTAGGCAGCTCGTTTTCTTGTCTGCTTTTGAAGTTTCTTTTGGAGTTAAATTCGAGTGAGCGTCACTTAACCTTTTCTGGAAATTAAGCCAGTAGACTCCAGTATTCTGTCAGGCACCATATTTCTTTTAAGGGCTTTCATCGCCTTTTCTTAATGAGTACATTTCTTTGAAACTGGTAAAGCTTGTACTATATTTACTTTTGCAATAATACAGCCAGCACTCTCTTAAAGTGATCTTTGCCTGCCTATACCCACTGGCTGTTAATTCCCCCATGCATCTAATTAACTAACACAGTTGACTCCTTTGGCCTGCAGTTCTTAATTGCTAGCAGGCACGGTTAAATAGCAACAAGCTATTAGAATATGAATTTAAGTCGTAAGAAGACCAAATCCATCCACTTTCCTACCCTGACTCCTTTAAGTTAACTTCTTTTTGATTTTTAGGGCCTCAAATAGTATTAAGCGTTTACGGACCTGACATCTTTGGAAATGATGTTGTCCGTGGTTATGGAGCTGTTCATGTTCCCTTCACGCCTGGAAGGTGAGTTTAATGATTGATTGTTCTTCTGGTTTCAGCTGTTCCTTACCAAACAGATTTTATTCCATCTCTCTTGTTCCTATTTTTTAACATAAATCGTGGCTTCAGGACCCCAAAATGCTCTAATACTGCCTTGTAACTTCCCTGTACCATAGGAGTGCAATACATTGCTTGGTAGTCGCTTGCAGTTACCAAAACTGAAGGTGTGTCTATACTCTCCTGCAGGCTGGGGTAGAGATAACCCTGTTGGCTCTAAACCAGGTAGCATGGAAGAAGCCTTGTTGCAGTAGCATGTATGTCCTGGGGCCCACCGGTGCTCAAAAGTCTTTGCTCTTGTGACTAGACTGCTTTTCATACCGGAGCTAGCAGTGTGATGCTACAATTAGCAGAGCAAACAATACGCTGGCATGCATCAACCCAGACATCTCAAGCAAAACTAAGGAAGTTATTCTCCTGCTCTGCTCGGCTTTGGTGAGGCCTCAGCTGAAGTACTGCGTCCAGTTCTGGGCGCCGAACTTCAAGAAGGATGTGGAGAAGGTTGTGAGAGTCCGGAAAAGAGCCACTTGTATGATCAGAGACCTTAAGAGCGAGCCATATGAGGAAAAGCTGGCAGATACGGGACTGTTCAGCCTAGAAAAGAGAAGCCTTCAGGGGGATTTTGTGGCAGCTTGCAAATGTATCAGGGATTAGCATCAGGGGCTAGGCGAACAGCTATTCACCAAAGCGCCCCAAGGGAAAACCAGGAGCCATGGTCATAAACACCTAGAAGGTTTCAGATTGGATATAAGGAAAAACTTCTTCACGGTTCATGTGACCAGACTGGAATAGACTCCCAGCGGGGTGGTGCGGGCACCTACCCTGGAGATGGACGCACACCTTGCAGGGGTTAATTTGACCCCAGCGGTCTTTCCTGCCCAGAGCAGGGGGGCTGGACCCAACGATCTCACAAAGTCGCTTCCAGCCCTAAATTTCTGTGAATCCCTATTCTAACCTGCAGCATGGACATACTCTTAGCCTTGAGGCTTTGAATTTAGCATAGGTTCTAATTTTGGGACTTGTTTCCACTTGGAAGTCAATGTGCAGTAAGCTACAGATTGTATTTAGAGCGCTGTGCCTACTCTGTGTTGCCTGTGAGTGTAGACACAAATGACTGAAAGTGAAGTAAGCTATTTCACCCTTTGTGTGCACTATATGTATCTATAAAGGGTAATAGCGTGAAGTGCACCCTCAAGCTTTGCATGTGCTACCTTCCCATTTTGGAGAAGCCCTTAGGTTGTGTAAAGGCAGGGCAGCTGAAGACTGAATTTTCACTGCGAGTTGTTCAACCCTTTCACCTGTCTTTAGGGAAGTGCACCTGCTGGAAGCTGCTCCTCTCATGCAGGCTTCTCCATGTAAATAAACTCTTTTGTGTTCATGAACTACAGGTCCCTCGTGCACTTTATTTTTAAAGTCATATTTGAACTTTTGTTACCACAATAAATATAGACGTACTAGACATTGATATGAGAGCGTTTCGGAAATAACTTCTGTGTCTTTGTCACTTCTCTTTAGGCACGAACGAACGATTGCTATGTTTGTTCCAGAATCGACATCAAAGCTGCAGAAATTCACAAGGTAATAATTAAAGGTGATATTAGTCCCATGGGTAAAGACTTCGATAGTGTCTCCCACTCCTCATCTTGTGCATAAGGTTTGGGTAAGGGTAAGCATGGCGTCCTGATTTTCATGGACACACGTGGTAACTAGCTGAAATTGTGACTTTCTCTCTCCAGATGCTTCCTTTAACATTTTACATTATCAGTCTTCTTAGAGTAATATTGTGTACTTTCATCTTTTTGTAGCCCAAGTAATTGGAAGAGTACTTGCTATATTCCTGTCAATAGGGAGGGATAACTGCTCAAAAATTAGCCACTAAATGATTATCAAAGACAAAGTGCCACATATTCCTTTCCTCTTTAAGGCTCCTAAAAATAAAAAATAGCAGTTGCAGTGATGGCATTTTTGCAAATCAACTGAAATAACTTCATTTGCAGAACTGAAGGAAGCACATTAATGTCTTTATTGCATAGATTTGCACAAGTATTGCACTTATTTTTCTTCATGTAGTTCAGCAACATCTGGTGCAGGGACTAGTGCAGAATGAAAACGATCATTATGAAGACACAGGATATTAAGTACGGCATAAAAAGTTTTAAAAATATATTCGAATCATTGCACCAGGGAACATTTTCATATTCTGAGTATGAAGGTCTTACTCTATTGCTTATTATCAGTTCATTTTTCTTGAATAGCAACAATGTCTTTTTTTGACACTTAATTTTTTGTTAAGGAAGTAAGTCTTCTCCCTGTCTTCTTTTATGCTCCATCATGGTATAAGATGATGAATGCTAAAGTCAGAACTGTTGGGGAATTTGGTCTTCCTTGGAACATTTCTAGAAGAAGGGACACCCTTTTAAATGAATAGGAACTGCTTTACTGATTCGGATGCACAGAAATCCCAGCCTACTGCACCAAGCCACACAGTTTGGGGAGAAGGTGATCAGCCCTCAGTGGTGAAAAAACAGGTTAGGGACTATTTAGCGAAGCTGGACGTGTACAAGTCCATCGGCCCCGACAAGATGCACCCAAGGGTGCTGAGGGAATTGGCTGATGTGATTGCAGAACCACTGGCCATTATTTTTTAAAACTCTAGCAATTGGAGGAGATCCCAGACAATTGGAAAAGGTCAAACATAGTGCCCACCTTGAAGAAAGGGAAGAAGGAGGATCCAGGGAAATACAGACCAGTCAGCCTGACCTCAGTCCCCAGAAAAATCATGGAGCAGGTCCTCAAAGAAGCCATTTCTAAGCACTTGGAGAAGGTGATTAGGAACAGTCCCAGTATTCCCCCTCTCATATACATACTCAACTGAATAGCCATGAAATGTATGTCAAAAGATATTTGTCAGAAGGCAGGAAGTTTAAAACTGAATATTAGCTATTGTTCTGCGGTTGCTGAAGCTTTAATATGAATTGTTTCATAGCGAAAGCTGTAGAGGTAAGATGAGGAAAATTGAGGGTATGATGCGAACCTTAAAAAGTAATGTTTCAGCTCCCATCAGTTTGGCTTACAACCTTCTGTTGTTTAAATGGGTCCCATTTTAATGTAACGTCTTGCTTGAGAAATAACTTCTGAGGTGCACTGTATTGCATAGGATATAGGGCTGGACAGGACCTCTGGGTCACCGAGTCCAGTCCACAGGCAGCTCTGCTATATAACGTCATTCATGTATTTATTAAGCTGTATCTCAAAACCAATTGCAGGGGTATTTTGTTTGGTTGTTTTGCCCCCACTACTTATATCAGATGGTCGGTTCCAGGATCTCCCTCCTCTGCTAGTCAGAAACCTTCCTCCAGTTTTTAAATTTATTTGCAACCAATTCATACCCATTTGTTCTTATGCCAACACTGTCCTCTACTTTTAATTAAACTGGAAGCTTTTCAGGGTGACAAACAAGTCTTTCTGTATGGTTATACTCTTCCCAGCACAACACGTTTCCCCATATCGTCAGTGAAGACTTTGCCTGTTATGCCAGTACAACAGTAAGAGTTTTCCCAGCTCTGCGGCCCTGTTCATCCTCTCATTTTTTGACACTTTTTTCCAGGTCTCTGAAATCTTTCCTGCAAATTGTTCCGTCCTGTGTTTCATGTGGGTACAGAGGTCAGCAGGATCGGGGTCGTAATCAGCAGTTTGGTTTTTTTAATGATGTTTGGTTTTTTAAATGAGGTTAAGAAGACTGAAAAAAATCATTTTCTGATAGCAATTAGTAAGGCAGGCTATTCTAAACTAAACAGGCACAGATACAGCAGTAAGTGGTGAATGAGTGTGTGAAATTTTAGATCATTATTAAACATGAAATGTTGTTTTTTTTTAAAGGTGCAAGCTGTATTGCATTGCTTTCTCTGCAGCTTTTCCATTTACAATCCTAATCTTCTTGTCATTTATATGACATTTTGTGTAGCAACATCAGGGACAAGCCATATTCACTTAATATCCACTGATCTCTGTGCTGCCCTCCTTCCCCCCTGTAATGTGGCAGGTGATATTCTGATAACGATAAACTGAGCACCGGAAGTGGGGAAACAAATTGTATTCTCCACTCACTGGTTGCTTCCAAATCTGTGCTATTGACTAATGGTGAGAGATGGAAGACACGGATTGAAACGAGCCAGAGGTGGTCAAAACATGCCCGCCACTTTCGAGAAGAGTGCCAGAAACCATTTGAGCCCCAGACACTGCTATCCTTGTTCACTGTTAGGGCCTGGCCTGGCCTGCAGCCTTCTGACCATTCAAGCCTCTGGACCCTCTCGAGATTCTCCACATCCCTCTTGAAGTGTGGCACCCAAAACTGGACACAGTACTCCAACTGCGGCCTGACCAGTGTCGCAAAGAGGGGGAGCATCACCTCCCTGGACCTGTTCATCTTGCATCTGCTAATGCATGATGAAGTGTGGTGAGCCTCGTTGATCACTTTGTCACATTGACGACTCGTGTTCATCTTGGAGTCAACTGTGACACCAAGGTCCCTTTCCACTGCTGTCTTTGCATGGATGAAGCATACTGGCAGAGGATCAGCTGGCTCTCCTTAGCAAAGAGTCCATCATTCGCACTCCAAAAATCATTGCTTCTCTCAAGGAAATGACCATGTCTAAATACCAGAAATGTCCAATCTATATGAAAGTCAGTTGGGTTTGTCTACACGTGCCTAAACTTAATGTGCCTTTAAGGTACATTAAGCCAATTTAGGTGCACATCTACATGTAGACAAGCTAATGTGCATTAAGACACATTAAATTTAGGCTGGCATAGCTAAGTCACATTAGCTCCAATGTAGCCGTGCTAATCCACATTAATCATCTACACATGGGCTAATGTGACTTAGCTATGCCAGCCTAAATTGGTAATTGCTTTAAACAGATATCAAATTTAGGCAGAGTTAGCCTAAAATCACCATTTTTAAGGTGCATAAAGGGCATGCACATGTGGACATATACCCTTAATGTGCAATAAAAATGGCAATTTTAGGCTAATCCCACTTAAAAGGGCCCAACGATGCCTTGAAAGCAAGTCAGAGAGTCCCAAAGCTTTTGTCTGTTTGGTGTCCAAGAGCCCAGAGGTAGTTTTGCTTGATATTACGTCCAGCAAGAGAGGAAACATAATTACAAAATAGGACAGAAACACCTGGTGGAATGATCAGGAATATTTGTTGAAATGGTTAAGGAGCTCGGTAGTGAACAGCAAGGAGATAAGAGGCAAAATGGCTTTGTAGAAGTAGGAATAGAGATGGGTATGTAGGTAGGTGTGCACGCATGTGTGTGTGTTGGAGGGTCGTTCTGTCGGCTTCAAGTTTAGCCTCTATATACTTCAATAAATGCACTGACGTAGTATAATCAGGGTAGCGCAGTCACTTCTCGTCTTTCCCAACAGAACATTTCTGGCACAACTATATAAGCTGTACTGCATCAAATACACGTGTTCAATACAGACAAACAGGAATGATTTCCTACAGTCTTTACTTCTTGAGAGAGTTTTTTTTTAACCTTTTTATGGCCTTTTATGGCACTGTCAGTATAACTTTTTTACAGGTACATCATGACACAGCTGGGCAAATAGACACTAGATCATACATAGGGTTTAACAGTTCAGGGCTGAGTAGAGCCAGGAGCATTTCCTACCAGTAAATGGTTCAGCATTTCTTCCGTTGTAGTTCAGTCAAAATAGAAACAGCATTACCTGGTACGATTCCCATTACTGAATGGCAGTCAGATGCAAGCTTCGCTTTACTAGGGCTGTACAAAGAAGCTCCAAAGAAAACTAAGCATTCCCTAGCTATAGCACGCACATCTTTAGGACTTAATTGTGATCTCCCAGCTCATCCTGCTCCCAGCTCATCCCGATTAGCAGCTTCTGACTCTACAAGTAGTCTCATTTCTGTGAGACTGCTCCCAAAGGTCCTATTCGGTGGGCACGTTGCCTTACAACGGCCCACGTGTGATCACCTGCTACATGTCTGTAGCGACATGCTCCCCGCTTATAGCGCGCCACTACGGCAACGTAGCAAGCAAATCTAAGCCTGCGCCGCCCGCATGGCACGGTACGGACCCTAACTGCACCAATGTTAGCTCTTCAAAAAGGAAATGCTGAAACGTGGCAACGCGTAGACGCACCGTGTGGAGCTGATCCAGTGCTGACTTACGTCAGTAAAACAGCGTGGTCAATCTGTTTATAGCTTTCTTTTCTCTTTTTTTCCCAGCTGGCTCACAGGAAGGCGTCCGGAGTTCACCGACCCAAGGGTGGTTGCCCAGGGAGAAGGACGAGAAGGTAAATGATCGGGAGTTTCAGTCCCTGCTTCCTGTGTGCCGGTATTGGCCTTTCTTTTGTTTGCCAAAACTTCACGAGTGAATTGAGCGTGGTGAGAACAGCTCCATGCAGGTATTCTGGGGGGGCTGTAATGACTCTTCAGTGCGCTCTGCTGGCTAACGTTGTGTCCTCCTATTTCCAGTGACCAGGGTGCGTTCCCAAGGCTTTGTGACCATTTCCTTCAACGTGGTGACTAAAGACATGAAGAAGTTAGGTTACGATGTAAGCCTGAGTGACATGCAGAACCCTTCCCTAATGTCTCTGACCGAGGGGATTCATAAATATTAAAGTAGACAGGAGCTTTCCCAAGGCACGAACGGGAGTGACTGCCCACGCTGACTTCTGTTCTTCCGCTGGAATTGAATGACTTCCTGTTCTTAGAAAGTTTTGCCTGGAGCTCTACTTTCCGAATAAACTCCAGCCGGTTTGGCCTCTGTATGATATTATATCGCACGTACGTACAAAACGCAGTGCAGCGTGTTAAGCATACAGGGTTTTTGAAAATGTGTATGAATCCTAATGCTGTTGGATTAGTAAATGGTTATCGTTTTAAGATATTGTAAGCAGTTTCAAGACACACGGTGCATAACAAAACACTTTTTGTAAAAGAACCTTTTGTACATTTTTATTTACTTACAGAATTGCATGTTTTTACACTGTTAAATGTTTTCCTCATACTCAGAACATTAGCATGAACCCGAAGCCATTTACTAATGCTTTTATAATAGTCGTGTGAAATCCAAATTGAAATACCTTCAAAAGAAAGGGAGCCTGAGAATGTTTAATGAAACAGTCATGCTCTTTCCTCTACCACGGCAGTGTTTCTTGTTTGTGCAGCTATTGCAGGTTTCCATTATAATCCCATTTCAGTGCTTTAGAAGTTGCCTGTGACTAAGATGTTGAATAAACTGTAAAAGTAAATCCTCCCAAAATTATCAGCAAGAGCAATTTGGCTTTTGCTTTTAAAACAAGTACTGGGCACGCATGGACACATGCACATACTGCTTTCCCATTTCCAGATTTTTTTACATTGCTTTCCCATTTCCAGATTTTTTTCCCCCAATCAAGCCCAAAGCAAATCCTAAGTGGTTCATTTTCGGGGGGGAAATAATTCACTGTGTTCAGCGTGTCCTTGCTGCAAGCTCTTCAGTCTCATTTACGTGCAGCGAGGGTGAGGATCTGGGAAAAGGCAAATACAGTCCAAGCACACAGGATATGGGCACAGCCACAAGCAGTGGGCACTCCTCTACCCCAAAGGGCAGTAGCTGCCGCAGGGGTAGCTGTCAGGCCACATCTCTCTCCCCGCGTGTCCATTTGAAGTCTGCGCTCTGTCCAGTTCTGCCAAAGACATTTCTCCCGTCGGCCCAGCTCTACAAAGCAATAACTCTCGGATGATGGCCCCGGGCCTCTGCCGATGCAGCACCTGCAATACCTCATTCTACCGCCTGGGCAAGATCAACCGACAGAAGAGGGGCTTTGACAGAGGTGTATTTGTTTACCCTGGAATTACACCGTGGCTTCCTGTACTTGGCCCGCACGGTAAAGAGAATAATCAAACCGCACTGAATTTGACAGGCAGGCTTTTCTCCGCTCCTTAATTCTCTCCCTGGGGTTGGGCAGTGCTTGTTCAGCTCATCACAGTGACTGCTCCCTGGGCTCAGGGGTCTGCAGTATGAGGGTGCTGAAAATGACCTTCGTTTTGCAGAGCTTCTCTTGATGCCGTCTCCTGATGCTTTTCGATGAGTCCTGTTGTAAGCCAGGACTAGTGATCTCTGCCTTTGGAGTGAAAAAAACCAAGTACAAACATTTCTCTCTGTGTCCTCTGTGCTGCTTTTTCTGTCTCGGGGAAACGTGTTAATCCAAGATCATCTTGTGCCCTTTGTACCTGAGGTGAGTGTGTAAAATCTACTGTGAGACAATGTAGTCAGTTTGAGAGTAAATTCTGGGCATGCAGATTTGCAAAGTTTGGTCTCAAAAGCTAGAAGACCAGATTTAACGTGATCCCTGTCCCTTATGGAAATCAGAGACACATTAAAAAAACAGCACAAACAAAAAGTACTGGGCATTCGGCGTACGTACGTATTATACAAAGAGCATTGCTGGTAGGACTCTAGTTCCTCATGCTATAGAGCAGTCCACATGAACACTTTATTTGGAAATATAGTTTGCAAAGCTAATATAAAGCATTTTGGAATTTTTTTCTGTTCCCTAGTATGTTTTGTATGGCCAATGAATGGTTTTATAAAGTGCGTTCTCCATAAATTACTTTTTCATACATTAATTCTTGGTCTTTTTCTTCCTTTTCATCCACTCTGTATGATTTAATGAACGTGTTCTACCTGGTGCTTTGGCTACACCATACTGCCCCTTCTCCGTGACTAATTAGTTCAGGCACCATCCTTTCATCCCAGCCAACGGGAGAGGGATTTTTTTTTCTTCTTGTAAAGAATAATTGGGAGAGATTTGGTTACAGTGGTAATAATGGCTGTACCGCTGCCGAAGTAGACGAGATCTGACATACGTGAAAAGCAGAGTTAAATAACGTAGAACAGCTCAAATGCAACACGCTGGAGATTTTTACTCGTCTGGGATGATTTAACCTCAGTTCAAATGAGAGCAAAGCAGCATGACGGTTATCCCGTGCACAAAAATCTACGAAACTATGATTAAAACCTAAACTTTACTCTCGGAGACATGCGGTGATTTTATGCAGAAATAGCTTTTATTGTGTGGTGCTGATACACAAGCCTTTACATGATGCTTGCCCGCTCTAACGCAGTAGTTTGATGTTGGCTGTTTGTGCATTCGTTGGTTCTTCTTCCTCCGTCTTTTCTGTTCTTCTTCAGGGTGCCTCCATTTCCAAGACATAGAACGCTTTCCCCATTTGGCCCCACAGACCCTATATAAATGGGATGTCACTGAATGACATAACTCTCAATGCTGGCAACACTCAGGCATTAGGAGCTCTAAACTGGAATAGATTTAATCTTTATTCCACAGATATTTAAAAGAAAACAGCTGCAAATACCTTCGAGACAAAGCGTGTGGATCCGTATATTCATAGATAGTAAGGGGCTGGAAGGGACCTTGCAAGATCATCAGGTACCATAGGTGACAGGGGTTTGACCTGGCCCCATTTTTGTCCGTTACCTGGGTCCCTTTTGCCTACCAGGGACTCTGGGCATCCTGGGTGGTGTGTTTAAGATGGTCCCACTTCCTTCGGGATGCTCATTGTGCATGTCCGTCTTTCAGTCATCTCCCAGCACCGTCTAGCACGGTTCACCTATTACACCGCACCGCGTGTGCTTCTCGTGCTAGGCAAGCAGCAAACACCAGTGCTGTTCTTGGAGGATTTGCCAGCAGGCTGCCGCTGTCACGCCTTCATCTGCCACGAAGGGTCACTGTTGAGGTACGTAATCAGCACATCCTTTTTCCAGGGAAGGGCTTGCTCTTGCCTCCACACGAACGGAAAACAAGTGCAGCTGTGTGTACGCCCATAGCAGACCTAAAGCAAGAGTCCCCTGCCTTTTCAGGCAGTTGTCTATCAAAAAAAAATCTCCCGTTCCCGTTCGCATACCCATGCACGTGCTCCGTAAGACATACGTAAAAACAAAATTCAAACACTCGGTGGGGTTGCCCACATAAAAAAGCAGAACAGACCTGGGTATCCCAAGGCCCTGCCGCTGCAACAGCAGAGAAGTCTTGAGGAAGTTGAGCGCGGTGACGGGGGTACAGCCATATTCCCTTACAAAAAAGGGAGCAAACCTACATGCGTACCCCCTGCATGGCTGCGGTGATAACGCAGCGAGGAGGGGACCACGCTGTCACACCCAGCAGGGAGGAGGGTGACCGATCGAGCCCTAGAAACCAAATCCTTAATAACGAAGGTAGTGGTAGCTTCTGAGAAACCTTGCTGCTCTCAGGTTTGCATCTACTGCATTGAAAGGATTCGTATTATATATAGCCCTAATTTAGAAGCCCTCTGGCATGCTTTCCTGCTCTGCACACCCCTGGGACCTGTAACAAGCTCCCTGGCTTTATTTATTGGATAATTTTCCCTTTTCCCACAAACCTTTTCCTACCCACTCCTGCCACAAGGTTTCCCATGTGGCTCAACTGTGGCAATAACCCCAAGCATGTTATTGGGTTACATATTATAGGGAAATCTCTTCCAGCCAGCCAGATGGTTGACCTTAAGCCAAATGCTTGTGCCCATCCAAAACCGTGACATTTATAACACGTATGTCATCACCAACAAAGGGAGCAGCATCAGAAGAACACATTCTCCTTAAACTGAATGATTCGGCTTCCGTTCACAAAAAAATACCACCAAGATGATGGAAATCAGAGGCAAATAAGGGCCGTGTCGTCATTTAGATGTTCTCTTCCCAGGCAGCAGCCTTCCCGGCAATGAACCCATGCATGCTCAGTCAAATCAAGTGCAAGAAGTTCAGGCGATGGATGGGGCTTCCACCGCATTCCTTATTAAAATCTCCCACCATCTCGAAGCTCCTCGCTGGTAGGAACTCTTCAGCCTAAGTAGTCTCGTTCTTAAATTCACCCTCGTACCCCTAGTTGTGTCCCGCGTGAGCCAGTCACCACCATACTTCTCCCCCACAAAAAGGCCTACAATCTTGCAGTGTGCTCTCTGCAGCTTGATCGCGGTTCTGCTGAGTTTAAGCCCGGCCGCTTTAAGGAACCGAGACCGTGAGATAGTTGTCAGTATTGTGAGAGTACATCAAGCTCAGCGAGGTCTCCTGATGTGGCCCCGAATTTAGTTTCACGGAGGGACTGACTTTCCCGGCGGAGCGTCTCTTGCCTCTCCTGACCGGGCGCCCGGGGCAAATGGCCTTGACCAGGTTTCTTTGGAAAGTGTCACTCAGCACGATGTAGATGAATGGGTTGATGCAGCTGCTTGCATAACCGAGGCTGATGGCGACGTTGTAGGCGTAGAGAAAGGCAGTGGTGGGCTGGGGGACTCTGAGATGCACCAGCTGCAGTATATAATAGGGTGCCCAGCATGACTTTGAGATGAACCAGCTGCAGTATATAATAGGGTGCCCAGCACACAAAAAATGCGGAGCAGATGGTCACCGCGATCCGCGTGATTTTCTTAGTCCTGGCCCTGAAGTCCCTCTGGGGCAGTGGTAACACCACGCATGAAATGTGCTTCTGTATCTTCAGGTACACGATACAGATGACCAAGAGAGGAATGATGAACGCCAGGAAGAACTGATACAGCGTGTACCAGTAGATATCCACCGAGAGGTTGGGCAAGATGATGCCGCACCCCGCTTTGCTGCCTGGCAGGGCAATGGGCTGGCTGTACATGAACACCGGCACGCTGGTTAGCAGAGACAGGAGATAGAGCAGCAAGATCACCACCGCAGCCATGCAGGGGGTACGCACGTAGGCAGAGCGGATGGGGTGCACCGTGGCCAGGTAGCGGTCGATGGACATGGCCGTGAGGATGTAAGTACTAGCAAACTGGCTGTTGGCATCTAAGGCTGTGATGATGGTGCACATGGTAGCCCCGAAAAGCCAGACGCCGTTCCCAAGGAGCTGGTGGATGAGGAAGGGCATTCCCAGCAGGAAGAGGAGATCGGTGATGGAGAGGCTCACGATGAAGACATCTGCCGTGTTGCGGTTCCTCTTGGGCTTTCTGGTGATGGTGTAGATCACGATGCAGTTCCCTACGGTGCCCACGAGGCAAATGATGCCAAAAATGACGGGGAGGACGACGCTGCTGTGCTCTTCCATCTCGCCGGTGCCTGCAGAAGCAAAGAACGACATGATGGTAAGTATAGTCACTTGGACACGAGCCTCTTGAGGCAGGGAAGGAAGGAGCTTGAGCCGTTCCTCTGCGGCACTGCTTCTCGCCCATCCTTAATTAATCAAGAACAAAGCTCAACTTCCACTTGAGAAATCAAACCCAGAGTGATGCTGGAAAACCTTTAATTAACCCGCTACTCATTTTTGTAGCGCTCTCTCCAATCCCCGGCCCGGAAGCAGATGCACGAGGTATTCTTCACCTCTGTTATTTTCTACCCTACGTTTGAGACTTGCAAGAGCAATCAGGCAGCGCTCTCGGTTGCTCCTACACGGAATAAGGGAAGAAGTCGTGATGATCCTCTGACTATTGCTGTGATATGAACAGGGACAGCTGCTTGGCCGGCAAAACCATGTTTGCACACAGGCAATGACACCCTAATGTTGCCTAGGAAAATTTCTCAGAGGCTGAGGATAGCTACTCTCCCAAGGGTGTCATTAGCAGAGGAGAATAGCGAAGGCCATCCCCGCACAGAGCCAACCTTCAATCTTTCTTCTTGGCTGGTAGTCGGCAGCCTCGGCCATTGGATTTCCACCCGTTCCCCCCCCAGCGTATGAGCTGGGGCTGAGCTGATGCACAGCCAGCCTCCTGCACGCTTTGTAAGACCCTGAGTAAGGGGCTAATTGGACGCTCCAGTGGAAAGTCAGCCTTGAAAGGTGAACTGCTGCGGAAAGCCAAAAGTTCAGGTTAATCAAAATAAAACAGGCTTGTTCTGGCGGACGCTGCTTGTATCTGCAGCCTGTCACGCCTTGTACAAACAGCGCTTCCTGCTCATCCGCCGGCGGCAGGAGGACCATTTGCACTACTTCTGGCACGTGTTCCCACGGGTGTGCAAAGGGCTGCTCTGGCTGCTACCAGAAAGAGCAACCCTGACTTTGATGGGAGGAGGGCTAGGCTCTGTTAGCTCTCTCCGATAATCATCTACAGTAAACAGCGCGATGATCCATCGAATACATTTTACAGCGTTCACATTTAAGCAGCCAGCTATGATGCACCATTGCCTTCAAACGGATTCAAGACCAGCACAAAAGAAACGTATCTGTTTCTCCTTTTCAGGAGCAGGAGACGATTGTCAAATATTCCTTTTAAAAAAAAAAACACGGAAGAAAAAGGAAATGATGGTTTCTTTAAGTAAAACAATCTTCCTTTCATGTGACCTCCTGAATTGGGCAGATGAGTGCCATGCAATGCATGAGAAAGGGAAGCCAAGCAAAAGAAATGAAGAAACTCAGAGTTGCTGCCAAACTATGGGAGAGGGGGTTTTAAGAAGCAGGAAAGCCTGAGCTAACGAGTTAGTGCTTTTCTGGCTGCTAATTTATGCAGCGTGCTCGAAATGAGTGTTCAGAGGGACACGAATCAAGGTGTTGGCGCTGAGCTGACCCTCGCGGCCACGGCTTGACTCATGTGCGACGGGCCGCGGGCACGTTACGTCCTTTTGTGCTGGCGGAGGGTTGTTCCCGTGACGTGGCACCAGCGATGCACGTAAGACTCTCTCCCCGCATTCAGGTGACGGAGAGGCCCACCATGCCGTGTGAGTCACCGCATAAAAAGACCGGGTCTAAACCCATCGAAGTTCGCGCGGATGCAGCAGTGGTTTGGGCTCCACGGGACAACCCGACGCTGCGAGCCTCGCAGAAAGCCGGGCAGGTGGGAGGCCAGCTCTTGTGTCCTGCAACTCAGGGGTTTTTCCCAGCGGGTTTCAATGCCCGCCAGAGCTTTCCAAAGCAAGCCCTGACCCCTGCTTCCCAACACTGTCTGCCGTCATCCTGAAGCATGCCATTAACTCAGTGCTTCTGCCTGAGCTGAAACAACGACTGAGCCTGGAACGATGACTGGAAATCAATTGGCAGATCATTAGCAGCAGCACTTGTGCTTTCGAGCTGCGTTTTGACCATTAGCTCCCTGGCAGACGGAGGGGAAAACAACGCATGTGTCCATACCTTTTTATTAAAGTGCAGTTTAAAGACAGGGAACATTAACCCTTTATGTGAGGCGCGCTAGAGACAGCACGGAGAACACCTGCTCCGCGGTTGGCACGTGGGTAACCTCGCGGCCCGCCCTTCTCAGCCCCCACGCGGGGAAAGTGAGGCCCCGGGGAATGAAGGGACATGTTTGTTCAAATGCGGCTCTTAAAATCAAGCGCTAGACACTGACACTGAGCACCCAAAAACTGAAGGACCCCAAATTTTGAACGTTTGGACCTGAATGACTTGCCTAAGCTCACCCTGCAAGTAGGAGGCACAAAGGAGCTTGCGCATCCTGCTTTCCCATCCAGACAGAGAGAGGAGGACAGTCCTGGCCTCGTGTGCCAAACCCGAATGCGGGGGCCGTTTCACGACCTGCCCTCAGCACTTCAAACTCAAGGATCCCTTTGCTAGGCAGTGGGAACGGCACTTCAATTTTAAAGACTAGCTGCATTGCCTTTACATCGTGTAGCCACGGCGCTCTGTGCCCCCGTTGGCCCTGGAGAGCCCTCTCGCAGGGGAGGAAGAGCCTTAATTTGCTGCAGCGGTCGACGCAAGGCTGCGGCACACAGCTCACCGTCTCCCTCATGGACCCATTGTTGGTTCGTCACTCCCAGACAGGGTTGGGAGAGCAGAGCCGGCGGTCTCTTTAACTCCCTCTGGCCTGCATTTGTTGGTAGATCCGGCTGCCCCCGACTGCTGATTTGCATCATTCATCCCCAGTTTAGGGAGGGGAGCAGCATGGCTCACCAGGCACGTGCAGCCCCGTTTTAAGAGAGCTGTGAACCCAGTGGTATTCTCCATCTGTACACCTGGCCCCAAGCCAGCGTGTGGGCAGCATCCCCCGTGTCTCTGGGTCGGGGGCTCTGCAGGGACTCACCCCTGGCTGTGGCAATCGCAAGGGACTGTGAATGCAGGCAGGGACTCCTCCAAGATGAAATCAAATCCCATCGACTGTCTCGGCCCCTCCCCGCCCTACCTTGGGGGAGCTCGGGCCTGGCGGCATCGCTGCAGGACACATGCATGCACGGAGCCTATGCAACGGGTGTTTTCATCGTCGGCCCGCTCAGCAAAGCCAGGGCGGCAAACCTCACGCTCCGCACCCGTGGCAGGGCGTGCTCGGGGTGGCCGCCCGCTGCTTGCGGTACAGTTTTTTGCCCTGCTAATGTAATCGCGTCGCTGTTGCAGAGCAGAATAATTTCAGGGCCCGGTTACGTACGAGCCCCAATTGTGTCACCAGGAAAGCAGCGTGAAGTGGGACGCCCTGCGCGCCGCGTCAGAGGAACAATCCCCAAACACACTCGGTCTTGCCCTGGCAGCATTGCACTTGCACGTACCACCCGCCTTCAAATCGCCGATCCCTCGGGCACTGCTTAATGACTCACGGGGGCCGGGATGAGCCCTGGGTGGACTGTTCCCCACCAGAGCCCCTTCCCCTCCTAGCCTAACCTCAATGCTGTTGTGAGACCTCAGCGGTCCATGCAGGACTGATGTCAGCCAGGAGCAGGCTGAGATTTCACCTCTTCAGCTACATGAGTCCAAAGCCCCCTGAAGTCATTAGCAAATCTCCTGACGACTTTAATGAGCCCTGGCTCAGGCCAGGGAGGGAAAAGCTGCACTTATTGGGCTACACAGACTCAGTGACCAGTACTTCAGAGCATCCTATGGGCAGCTCTACAGGTGGCTCTAAAACAAGCTCAGGGTGGGAGTAACAAGGCTGAGGGGCTTTGCAGTGGAGAAGCAGGTGATATCCCTTACCCCAGACACACGACACCCGGAAAAGCCACCTGGGCTGCAGCTGCTCGAGCTTCCCAGCACTCGAAGGGCCAAGAGCTCAATGCACCAGGGAGCACGGGCACCGCGGTGCTCTCTGCCAGCCCCTCTTGCCCTCCCCAAGACAGCTTCAAAGGAGCAACCTCAGAGACCCGGTCCAGCCCGGCTGCAGCAGCGCAGCCCTCCGCGCAAGCCATAAAACCTTCCTGCAACACAGGGCAAGTGCTTGGGCAGTTACCCCAAGCCAAACCCTGCGCTCTCGGGGCTCGAGCCAGCTTTAAGATGCCTACTCCACTTCGTAGGCAAACATCTGCAGTGCAGACATGCCTAGCAGTGGGTGCTGGCGAGCCCCTTGCAGCCAGAAACTCTCCCCCCGGAGGCAGACCCTTATGTTATCCCTCCCTCTCCAGGCCTGGCCAGAGACCCCCACACCTTTCCTCACCCACCTGGGATGTGAGAGACCCAGGATCACGGCTTCTGTCTGCGTGAGAGACTTGTCCCCCAGCTCCTAGGCCCTCCGTCTTTGGGGCTGGGTGGTCTCAGTCTGTCGTGCGGCAGCTGCTGCACTTGGTGGGAAGCAACGAACTCGTCCTTGGGCCCCGCTGTAACAGAAGTAAAGTGAAAGAGCAGCACGCTAGCCCGGAGCCTGCCCCGGCACACCACACCGGCGTCTGGAGATGGGACCGGGAAGAGAAAGAAGCAGAGAGCGGAAGGGAGACACGTTACCTGCTGCAAGCACCACTGTCACGGGGAGATCATTCAGGCCCTCCCCCAGCTTGCTGAGACACGGCTCTGGGGCACGGTCATCTCCATGGGACACGCAGCAGCTGCCGCGGCTGTTACCGGAGCATCCAGCGTAGGAAAAACAACTTTCTAAAAACCCAGCGGAGCGAACAGGAGCTCCATGCACTGCTGCAACCGGGTGCTCGGCCTTTCTTCTGCAGCTCAGCGAGCTGCTTTGAGCCCACCGATGACCCTAAACATCTTTCCAGTGATTATAACTCGCTATTCTGCAGCATAGCACAGATAGTCATGCACGGCAGAGCTCACAAAATGCTCACAGAGGGAGAAGGAGAGGAACAACGACTGACGGGGAAACCAAAAGCCACAACAAACTCATTGCACCGCAGTCTCTCGCATGCAGGTCTCTCCGCACAAAGCGATGCTTTCATTTAAAAAAATAGGAATAACCAAAACGGCTTGACATGCAATGGTCAGGAAGTATTTGGTACGGAGCAGGCTGCGGGGTGGGGAGCAGCATCGGTGTGTGCATGGGGCGTAGGTCATCGTCGCCTAACCAGACCACACATCATTGCACGGGCCATGTCATGCTGAACTGTGATCGCAGGTTGTGGTGCAGCGAGTGGCATGCATGTCCTGGTTCCCATGGGTGATGACACAGGATGCATGTCAGTTTGCATGGATGATGACATGGGATGCATGTCCTGGTTCTCACGGGTAATGAGTGACAGGATGCATGTCACAGGTCTCATGAGTGATGACACGGGATGCATGTCGCAGGTCTCATGGATGATGACATGGGATGCATGTCACGGTTCTTCCGAGTGGTGACACGGGATGTATGTCACCGTTCTCACAGGTGGTGAAATGGGATGCATGTTACGGTTCGCATGGGTGATGACACGGGAATGCATGTCGCATGGGATGCCATGTCACAGTTGTCAGAGGCGATGACACAGGATGCATGCTGCCGTTCTCATGGGTAGTGGCATGGGATGCATGTTGCAGCTCTCCAGGGTACTGACATAGGGTGCGTGTCGCAGGTCTCACGGGTGACGGCACAGGATGCATGCTGCCGTTCTCATGGGTGACGATGACATCATGGTTCACAGGGGTGACGTGGGATGCATGTCATGCTCAACAACAGGCACAAGACACACCGAGACAGGGTCAAGCAGCTCCCAGGCCCGGCGCCACGCGGGAGAAGCCCTCGCGAACAGTGGAGAGAAAGTCCTCACCTGCTAAGAAAAGAAAGAAAGGAGCAGTACCTGCAAAGCCGGCCTCAGCAGCCCCCAGTGCCGCTCCCCTCCTGCCCGGTGCCTGGCGCGTCTGGCTGCTGAACGGAGCCGCTTGCAGAGCTCGACCGCGCTGCGTGGAGCACGGGCAGCCAGTAACGAGCAAGATCAGCTTGAGCGATGCGAGCTCCGAACAAGAGACTTCCCCTGCTAGGCTGGCGGCTCGCTCGGCTCAGGTAACGCGCTTCACCTCGAAGCACAAGTCGCTCCTCAGAGAGCAGCGAAGGACTGACACGCTCTGCACAGTCGTCACTGCTCTCGCCTGCCGCAGCCGTGCATCAAGCTACAGGTGGGAGCTGCACCCGGCTCCCAAAGACAGGGAGTTGGTGCAGCTGGAGCGGGGGACACCGCCTTCCCCCGGGTGGGTCCCACAGCACCCATGCCCCCATGCCGGGCACTTCACGGTGGCGGGATGATGGATAGGCAGCCCCCGCCAGGGAGGGGCCAACATGAATGAGGACAGCACGAATGTAGACCACTCGGGGGGGGGGGGGCACCCCAAGTGCCATGAATTAGCCCTGCACTTTCTGAGTCCTGCCACGATCCCTTCCCTGGGCTCTGCTTTCTGCTCCCTGCCCTGTGCCATGCACAGGGGCTGCCTCTGCCCCTTGCCGCAGGTCGGGCACCCCTGCCGCAGCACGCGGTCAGACGGCTCGGACACCGCACTGCAGGAGAGACCCCTGCAACGCACCCCCGGGCTCCGGCCCTGCGGATCATTTCTGAATCTACTTGGCTGGGCCCAGAGGCTGCGCTGCAAGGGCCGCGGACACAGCGGGATGCAGGCATCACTGTACCCGCGTGCCCTGACTGGGGTTCACCGGCATCAGAGTAAAAGAGGGATGCAACGTACCCCTGGGAGGGAGGGAAGGAGCCCTCTGAGCAGCTGCTTCCCAAACCCCGAGGCCGTAGGGCTCCCCAAGCAGAGCTGTGCCAAGCTCACCGGGCAAGGCTGTTTGCTGGACGCTAGCACGTGAGAACGGAGACGTGGGCTCCAGCCCCTGCTCTGAAGCCAGAGGGTCTAAAGAAGACTCTCCCTCTGCCTCAAGAAGGGGGTTTGCACCCAAAAGCTTGCAAAGAACAATTTTTCCAACTATTTAATTGGTCTAATAAAAGACATCACATTTGCCCCATGCAAGGGTGCGAACAGCTGGATTCTTGGGCTGGGCTATGCACAGCATGTTGGGGGGCAGGGGCCCGGCTGTTTGGGGTGCCCCGAGCACTGCGTGACCCTCCGGCCCTTCTCTAGGGAGCCGTAAGTTTAAACTTTCCAGCTTCCCACTCAGCCACCAGCCTGCATGGCTGCCACTGAGCCGGACGCCACGTGCCAGGGGAACAGCGCCTGGCCCAGGCCATTAGCGTGGCTGGGAGCCTCCTCAGGGCACCGCTGGAGCCTCGAGGGCCAGGCTGGCATCGTCCGAGCCAGGCGCTGCGCCCAGCTCTCCGTTGCAAGGTCAAGGCCCGAGGACGCATCTCACCTGCAGGTGCCACAGCACAGGGACGCGGCAGCCCCTTCTGAAAGCAGCTCGCAAAGCGGCCCAGCTGTGGCAGGGCAGGGTTCACGAGAGCGAACGCCCATGTGCTCGCTTGGCGTCTGGGGCTTTGCTGAGCCCCTGCCACGTGCCAGCTCGCTCAGAGCCACGCCACGCGGCAGCAAGGGCCCCAGATCCATCTTTGCCCCCGCACCCTGCAGCCTGGATGCCAGGAGCCCAGAGCACCCCCAACGAGAGGCTGTTCACGGGGGCACAGAGCCATGCAGCTTGGCCCAAGGCACAAGGTGTGGGTGCAGGTTTTAGGGGGTCATTTCAGGGCTGACTTTAGCCAGCGTTCCCAGTGAGGCCCTGGTGGGTTTGTCCCTGCCCCAGGGCAGGTGAAAACCAGCAAAGCCATCAGGGTTTGACCTCCCTCATCCCCTTCATCCCCAAACGAGCCCCAGGAGAAGTGCAGCAGGACTCCAGGTGTCTGAAGCACTTGGGAGAGCCTCCGGAAATGGGGAGTGCGGATCAAAGGGAACACGAACATGAGACGGGCGCCTTGCCCTTCGCTCCTGCAAGCCCCCCGTGCGATGCGTCCGTGATGGGACACACGTACATGACGTGCGATGCATCCGTGATGGGACACGCATCAACGACATGCAATGTGTCCGTGATGGGATACATGTCCGTGACGTGCGATGCATCCATGATGGGACACGCGATGTGTCCGTGATGGGATACATGTCCATGACGTGTGATGCGCCCATGATGGGACATGCAATGTGTCCATGATGGGCCACGTGTCCATGACGTGCAATGCCTCCATGATGAAACAAACCCAAAGCCAGGCCACGAGCCAAACATGGGGCATTCCCCTGCATGGGGGGGGAAATGCAGCTTGGGATGGCAGGGGAGCCACATCAATAGAAACCAGGCAGGTGCTCCAGCCACAGTAGTAGTTAGCACATGCTAGCACCATGTGGCCACAAAGGAGACAGGAGCACGGGCGTGCAAGGCGTGCACACATCTATAGTGAGATCACCCTAATCCAAACTCTGACAGGCTAAGCAAAGGGTCAGCGCAGGGAAGGCCCAGCAAGAAGTGACTTGCCCAAGGTCCTACAGCAGGTCAGTGGCAGAGCCCAGGGACAGTCACCGATGCACATCTGGCACGTAGAGAGCCCAGGACGCCTCCAGCACCAGAGACCCAAGCCTGCCTGCACTCAGCGTCCTTCTATTGAAGGCCTTTCTTTCATGATGGGGTCTGCAGGACCAAAGGATTTCATCCCCCACCCCCGGCCCTCCCTCCACCTGGCCGGGCGGATGCCAGACGCCAGCAGTCTGTGCACGAGCTATGCAGCGGCTGCCCCCTGCGCTGCAGCCCCAGGCACCATGTGCACGCCAGCACTGTCGCATGCACGCCCTGGAGACCCATCGCCACACCAGCGCCTCTGCTATTGCCATGACTACTGAGCCCCGGAGGCACAGAGGTAATAAAGCTGGGCGCAGGTAGACACTCGGAGCACGTGGAGACCAGCGCCGGAGCTGGCAGACAGCCCAGCAACGCGCGGCCGCCGCGGCACTGAGAGCACAGCGCGCCGGGCCCAGCCGACGAATAAGTGACGGAGCATCTTATCAGCACGATTAGAGCGGAGCCGGGGACGCGGGCCAGACCCACCGGGCTGGATGGCTGCAGGCGGCTCAGGAGGGAGACCCCCCTCAGCCAAGTCAGCTGCAGGCCAGAGCCGCTGGAGCAGAGCGTCCCCACACGGGCAGCGCGGAGCCTAGGACACTGCTGAGCTATATGCCGAAAAACCCACCGCTATATGGGCCCATTGCAGGGTGACCCCATCCCATCCCTGCTCCCTTGGGCCAGCCAGCGTGCCCCAGTGCCCCCTCTCCCCGTCCCCGCCATGTGCTCTGCAACGGCTTCCCGCTGAAATGGCTCTTCATCCCATTAAAGGCTGCTCATCCCTAGCAACCCCGTTGCCATGGCAAAGAGGATACGGAGGGGGCTGCGTGCTGCTCTCCATGCAGCCGGCGCCGGGGGCTGCCGCGGCGATAAGCAGGCATGGGAGGAGACGGGGATTGGGGCCGTGCCCCCAGTCCACCCCCATGCTGGAGGAGCTGGGGGGCAACTGGCAGAGTCCTGGGCTGCAAGGGGAGCGCGGTGCCACGCGGCAGGTGTGCCCGGTGCTGGGCTGGTGGTGATGTGCACGGCTCCTTGCTTTTCCCTGCACCCTGCCTCTCTCCGGTCACCCTCCCAGGCCTTCTCCCACGATCAAACCCCCCAGCCCTCCTTTGATGGGCTGATATATCTTAAAAGCAACAACCCCAGAGAAAATCAGCCGGGCTTCCGGGGCACCCAGCACTTTGCAAGCCTCCAGAGGATGTCGCCGGCACCCCAGATCTTCTCCACGCGTCTTGCTAATGCTCATCTTTCATGACTCGAACACAGCTGAGAAACGACGTGAGCCTTTCGGCTCGGACGTCTCCAAAGGGCAAGCAAGGGAGTGCCCGAGATGTCTCCCCTCCTTCGTGAGCCCACGGTCACTACGGCTTGTGCGATCGTTGGATCCACCTTGGGTCATCGTCAACCGACCGGCCTGGAGGTTTAGCACTGCGATGCTCTCGTGGGCCAAGTCCAGACGCTAGGGGGAGGCAGCTGCCTCCAGAAAATAAACCAGGACCCCTTGCACGGCAAGAGGCTGCAGGGCCTTTAGCATTCAGAGCCGAGTCGACATACGAACTGACCAAAATGAATAAGCTTGAGCTGGGTCTGCTTCTTTCCCAGCCCCGAGGAAGGCAGCTGTGCCCCAAAGCTGATCTTACACCTATACCGTTGCTCCCATAAAAACACATCACCACCAAAAACCCTTAACTGACACCAGAACCGGCTGTTTATCACCAAAAAAGGGGTTTGCTTTGCAAACGCGCCAAGGGACAGTGATTGCCTTCAAAGTCAACGGGAGCTGAAAGCAAAGCGACTTGCTTTGCCGCCTGTTTAGAGAGATCTTTCGAAGCGCCAGCGAGATGGACCTCGGGAGAGCCAGCGCCCTGTCCTGCCACGTGACAGGTGTCCAGGGGGTAGCCGTAGTGGTCTAGAGGCAAAAGGAATCAGACCTGGTGGTAGAAGCAAAAATTTTTATTAGATCACCTGGATTTTTGCAAAAAATAATTATTTTTTGCAAAAATCCAGTTGGTCTAATAAAAGATACCACCTCTACCACGAGCCCCGATTCCCGTTCTGCCGTTGCTTTCCTGCCCGAGCCTCCCCAGGACAGGGTCTGAAAAGAAATTGAGGTGTCGTGGGTCAGGAAGGGCTGCTGTGGGTTTGTTGGAAAGGTTCGTGTAGTCTCTTGAGTCCTTTAGGTTTCTAGAGGGGAGATTTTCAAAACCGCCTAGCTTTAGGTTCCTATTTTTAAGCATCTATCCAGGCCAAGCTATTTAAGTCTGCAAATTAACCCAGGGGAAGGTTTAGCATAAAACTATCTGATGAAATAAGGTTTTGTGGGGGGGTTTTCGGGGGTGGGGGAGAGTTTAAAGAACATCTGACTTTTCCTTCACCTGCTTTTCCGGTTAAAAATCCTTTTGCTTCTTTGCTTCCAGCTGGGATTGCCTCTGGTTTATTCCCAGCCAAATCCATTTTAAAGAACACGACGGTTGTCGCACTAAGCGCATTTAGCCTGTGAAAGCCAGACAAAAAAATGACACGCAGAAACTTCAGCTTCACAGAGTCGCAGGTTCACCTAATCCAAGCCCCCCGCACGGAGGCAGGGACGTGCACGCCTGGACGACCCCGGGGGCTCTCGACTCAAGACCCCCTCAGAAAATGCCAGCTCTTAGTTTGCATTTGCTTTTTGACCACAGAAAACAACAGGGGGGGTCTTCCGTTGAAAGAACTGGGAGCGATCGCAGCGTTTGACGCCGTGGATTCCCATTCGAAATCTCCGGGTTGATTTTGTGAATTGGGTTTGCGCACCTCACCGTGCTAAACGTGTGAGGGACGCCACAGCGCTCTTGAAAGGATCTCAAGGCAACCTGGTTGACAATCACAGACAAGGAGGGTGGGAAGGGACCTCGGGAGATTGCATCTAGTCCAACCCCTGCTCCAAGCAGGACCAGCCCCAACTACTTCATCCCAGCCAAGGCTTTGTCTAAAAAAAACCCAAGGATGGAGAGTCCACCACCTCTCTAGGTAATGCCTTCCAGCGTTTCACCACCCTCCGAGTGAGGAAGTTTTTCCTAAACTTCCCTTGCTGCAGCTTGAGCCCATTGCTCCTTGTCCTGTTGTCTGCCCCAACTGAGAACAGCCCAGCTCCAGCCTCTTTGTACCCCCCTGCAGGGAGTTGGAGGATGCTATTCAATCCCTGTTAGACCCACGCCTGCTCTTAAAACCTCCCGTGAAAGACTCACCAGCAGCGGCAGCCCGCCCAGCCCCGCACACAGATCCGGGAGTGCATGCCCCCACTCCCTCATGCCCCCCCGGGGTGCATGCAGTGGCAGGAGCTGCTCCCCCTCTCCCCCCATGCCTCACCCCTGCCCCAGCCCCACTCCCTCCTTCACTGCTGGGGCCTCATTCGGCCCCCTGCCCCTTCCCTCCCTCCTGGTAATGGTAATGGTAATGGTAACACTACAAGCAAGAAAAAAATATGAGCTGAAACCCCAGGACAGAAGGAGTATGTTCGTTTAAAAAGGCTGAAAACCCCTGCTGTAATGCATGATCTGGGTCCTTTTTATCCCATTTGGCACGCACAGAGTTGGGAGCAATGCTTTTGCAGCGGTCGTACTGCATCGCGTAAGTAAATTCTCGCCGTTCTCACTGCTCTGGAAGCTCTGCAGTTTGTACTGAGCCGCCTTCTGACCACAGACCAGGTAAGGTCTGAAATGGGAGAAGCTGGACCAGCCAGTTTCTTACACGATTGCTCCTCCTGCCAAGTCAAACCTGCTTGTTTCACACCACCCGATGGCAGGTGCACTTATAAGGCCCCATTGCCATACTTCGAACACCCTGCAGTTTCAATGCTTGAATTGGCCAGGACAAATCCATGATCCTCCTATTACAGAGGCAGGCAGAGACTAAAGGTCTCGTCTGCAGCAAAGTGAGGAACGGAGCAGAAGTCTCCCACGTCGCAAGTGTGCACCCTAACCAACCCGCGACTGTCCTTGTTGGCCACGGCCAGGAAGAGCTGGCGTTGCTCCTAGCAGGGCCTCAGACCTCTCTCCTGAGTAAGCTCAGGTTTTCAAGAGTCCTCAACTTCTGCAGCTCCCGTCTACACTAAAAATAATGCAAAGCTACCGTTTGGCCAACGCAGCTCTGAAGCTGCAGACCCCAGAATGAAGTAGAGGCAGGGCCGCCCTCCACTGCGGCTACGGCATCCTGTCTGAACACAGCTGCTCCCTCATCCGATTACAGGCCCTGCTCAGGTTGCAAGCATTAACTAACTAGTTGTATACCAGGATGCACAACTAGGTAAAAGCCTTGACCCGACCAAGATGCTCCCTGGTGATGAACACAGTTCGCGTTCCACCTTCTCCGCCAAGCTGTCCACATGCAACTGGATCCCTCAGCTCAGTTCGCTATCCGGGCACCGATTGCTACCAGCAGAGTCAAATTCTGTGGAGCAGCACCGTTATCAAGGCCACGATGCGAATCAGCGATGGTTGAAAGCCGACGGCCCCCAGTCCTCTGGCCCTGTGGGCCAGATGGGCAGTGGGGGTGGGTCTACAAACCCAATCCTGCGCCCGCCCACCGAATCCAGCTGTGCACTGGCCTGATGTGGCCGGTGTATTGGATCCAGCCATGCACTGGCATGATCTGGCATGCAGGGCCACGTTCTCCGACCCACGGGGCTCTCCATGGGTTCAGAAATTTGGCAGTGAAGGAACAGCGATTCACACTGCCATCGCTCTCCTGCTGCCAAATTGCAGGGATCTCTGCAAGCCAAATGACATGGCTTCCTAGGCCGGATCTGGCCCGGGGGCCAAGGGTTAAGCACCCCTGTCCTAGGCAGCTGCGTGGAGACATCACAGTGGCATCGTGGGCTCCATGCTGCGTCTCCACAACATTGGAGATAACATCATGACAACTCATCATGATCCTCCTCCATAGACAGGACCAAAATCCTCTACGGGCATCACTCTCCCCTGAAGCCAGGGCAGATCCTTAGTCACTTGAGACAGAAAGGCAAAAGCAACATCACAAACTGTCCCTTCGTTAAGCGAGAAGAGTTGATTTGGATAAAAATAATTATCCTGTAATCTTTAAGAGTAGGCAGCTTATGCCATGAAAGATGAGGCATCGCAAACCCGTTACTAGAGCAGCGGAGGAGAAGACCCAGGCTTGCATTCATTACAACCTGCCAGCTGAGGCTTTCGGTACAGTCTTGGGTCATCTTTTCTGCAGCGGGAGGCTCATCTCAGAGCTGCTTCCCATATTCTCGTGCCAGTGACTTTAGAGGAAAAAAGCTACAGTCACACAATGATCATCACTGCAGTTGTAGTTGTCCGGACAAGCCACGAAGGAACCGGAGAACGGCCCGGCTTTTACACTCTTCTTCCCAGACACCAACCGCCCTGTATGCACATTTCCAATCTCCCTATCAGTTTACAATGTACCACTGTGACCTTTGCAAACTACTCTGTTGGGTGACTGCCAATCCCCTGATTGATCACCGGACGGCTGGCGATTAATGGGTAATTGGCAGGGAATTTTAAAACACCAAAGGGAATGGGGACGGGGTATTTACATTCATTGAAATTCCAAGTCCCAGCAATTAGTGCCGGCAATCGATTGACAGCCAGGCCTCGAGAGCCGGGACGGTAACAACCACGCAGGACCCAGGGCGGGTAAGTTATCTAGAATCCTTGGGCCTGAAATCAACCCGCTACACTTATAAAAATCAAGGGATTTCCCTGCATTCAAAGATGTGAAGGAAAGAGATTATCTGCAAGGTTGAGAGCAGGAAGCTTCACATCAATATAAATATAATAAATGATAAATAGAAATGGAAAAAATAGAAATGGAGCTGGTTTGCTGCTTTGAAAGGCAGATGGCAAATCACTGCAAAAGTCTCACTATTGCATTAGCCCAGGGGGGCCAACCTACGGCACACAACGCAAGCGGCACAGGCAACCTCTATACGCGGGACACAGAAGATCGGGAAGGATACAGGCGGCCCTGTGACAACCGGGGCAAGAAACAAAGAGCAGAGCAGCAAATCAGGCAGGGAGCAAAGAGAAGGATACAGAAAGCAGAGCAGCAGATTGGGCAGGGAGCAGAAAACTGGGCAGAGGAAGGGGATCGGAGGTTAATCAAGGAGCGCCAATTTGTGGCACACCTGCCAAAAAGGTTTCAGGGAGGTGGTTGTAGCTGTGTCGGTCTAAGGAATTTGGCAGACGAGGTTCTTTGGGTAAATCCAATCTCTTTTATTAGACCGACTAAAATAGTTGGGAAAATTCTTCTTTGCAAGCTCTTACTCCATTGGCCCGTGCCAGCCGAAGCCATTTCCCCGAGTTCACTAGATATCTACCTACAATTAATACACCGGAGGCAGTGACGCACTGGCTCCGAATCTAAAATTAAGGAGAACAACAAAAGGGAATTGAAGTGCTCAGGAGGAATGACGAGATTTAATGCTTTGCTGACTAAAGACTCCCTGAGCTCCATCATTTTTTCCCATTGCCATCACAACACTTTGCGGGGGCAGATCTAGCCCCGTTTTACAAATAAGGGAAAGAAAGCATGGCGCAAAAGCAACCTGCAGATGGACACAGAGAAGACGGGTGACGGACACGGATGAAACAGAAGTCTGCCCTTCCGGTGCCTTCGGCTTTCGATCGGGTGGCCCCTAGGAGAGCCTTTGGCTCACAATGAAGAGCAATAAAGCTCCTTTCTTCTTTAAACGTGCTTTGAAACAACTACCACATTTCCAAGGCCACCTTCAGCAAAATGCGAAGACAGGAAAGAGTCTGAGCTGTATTCCTAGGGCCCGGTGCATGATGAGAAACCAAGGGAAGGAAAGAGCAACAACAAAAAGTCTCAGGAGGGGAAAATTGGCCAGAGGTAGGATTATGAATAGGCACAGAAGACTCGCTCTCTGCAGAAGCAGAAGGTACATGACAAAATGTTCAGATGTAAGGGAACAAGAAGCACCAAAAGCGAAGGATATCTAGACCGTCATCCTGGGGAGCAGATGGTTTTCTTCACTAGTTCATGTCAGGCGCAGAGAGAGAAGCAAAATGATTCACCAAGAGGTGACCACAAGCAGCCACGTCCTCCGGGGAAAGGGAAGTGTCGGCAACGATGGATTTGCAAAGTGCTCGCGTCTACGGGCACAGGCCGCCGCGGCTTCTAATGGCCCGATATCCCACAAGATGCTGCAACGGGGCACGATGTTTCTCCTCCCACCCCAGCATCTTTCCAACGAGCCATTTGCCAAGCTCCGCCCCAGCAGTCTTTGACATTAGCAGATTAGGTATTTGATTACCGATCGGTCTGATTAGCAGCAAACAGCGACTACAGGAAACGTGGAAGGTTTCTGAGAAGGAGCTCTTGAAACAACCTGATAACCAAGTACACTTCAATTGAGACCATCCAGAATTAGAAACTGAAATCACTACCCAACTGGAGGCAAGCTCATTGCTAAGAGATCTGCTAGGCCACTTGAATTAAGGTCACCGGCAGGACAATGCTGACGCAGCAAACAGGCCGGGGTCTCAAAGAGAACTGAAGAGCTTTTGATAATCTCTGACAAGCAGCAGCTTCCCACCCTCAAAAAACCTCCCTTGGCTTCTGGCCCGTTCCCTCCGTGCATCCTTGAAGATGCTGCACAGACTCGTGTTCTCACCTTTATCTATTTTTATTCTAGTCTAACATCTTTGAAACCAGACATTGTACCATCCTGTTTAGTCGCACATGCTGCATATACAGTCCAGGCATAGGAATATTTGGGAAACGGGCGCGAGTCCATAACACCACCCTAAGCACTGATGCCTAGGGAGGACGTTACTAGGCTTAGCATCCGCTCGGGTTTGCTAGTCTGAATTTTCCTTCAGACCGATGTCCGACAGATCCAGCACGCTGCCCGTTTCCAAACACAGGGGCGTGCATGCCCGGGCCAGTCGTCCAGATCAGCCAGCACCTGTTTTCAGGCAAGGGTCACCTTCAGAGAAAGATCCACATAGTCCCCCTAAACTCCAGAATAACCTATGAACGGAGGAAACGGCACGTGTGCATGTGTCATGTCTCGAAACATTCCCCCAGACCCGAAATCTGTGATAACAGGTAACCCTAAGCCAGGGTTTCCCCACACTTAGTTCAAGCCTCTTACGATCAAGTATCCCAGCCCGTTCTGACGTGACGGTTCGATTCCCATCTGAAAACACTCCTGAAAAGACCGTTCAGCCAGGTGGGCCAGGCAAGTACATCATTTTTACTGCATTACTCAGGATGTGACCACATCTGAATTAAATGATCATTTCTAAAACAAAAAAAACAAACAGGATCACTTTTCCTAGCACTTCCTTGTTCAGCCCAACAACTCCACGGCAAGTCAAACTCATGGTGGGAGAAGCCAAGATTCAGCCGGGAGCCTGGGTTTTTACTGCGCGTTTTCACCGCCTGATCCAACGCCTGGCTTCTAGCAAGCACTGGATCGGCCCCGAAAATGACTGCGCTTAAATGAGATACGAGCATGCCACACTTTGAATGCAGACAAGACGACGCAACTCGGGAATATAAGCAATACAATTTTTAATTCTGACCAGTCACCTACAAACCCCTTGTCTTTCCACTGTTCTGATGGCATTATTAAATATCACGTTTGTGACATCGCTAGGGAAAAAAATGACACAGAGATACAGAACATTATGATACAATAGTACAAATGATAAATTATTTATACAGTAAATAATGTCAATAGTCAGCACAAATTCATAAAAAGCAGCCTGCTCCCAGAATTATGAAAACAGTTTGGTAAATATTTAAATTGTAACACTTGTAAAGGAAGCAAGGTTTTGTGAGATTCTGCTGTGAAAAATAAACCGTATATTTCTCCACAATTTGTGCAATATTAATACATACAGTACACATTAGAAACCATAACAGCAAAAGGGAAGATGGACAACAATAGCTGTCTTAGCTATGGGACTTCAAAAAGACTGTAAACAGCACGACCCACCATGAATTCCCTTGCCTATCCCCTCACCGCGTTTTAGTTTCTACATAGTATAAAATGAATAAATAACTGAGCTTATTTTTTGGGATTAAAATTATACCAAGATGCTTTTACAAAATAATTAACGCTTTAATCTTTGGTCAATTTGACCAGTAAGGCTATTTTGGGATACTAACGTTTTCAAACAAAAGCACTTTCTTAGTTCGAGGTGGGGAGGGGGGTTAGGAGGTTTGGAGAAAGATCGGATAAATAGACATGCTCCATCCAAAAAAAGGGAGAAACTTTTTTCTGGAAACGTATGAAACTAGGACTATTCAGTGGATTTACAAAAGTCAGGACGTAACTGAAGCTTTGATCAACTACGGACGGGAACAACCTTTCACTGCTTTTTACCTGGTGCCACGAGTGTGCGCGGCACTTTACAGGGACACACACGTCTCTCTCTCGTCAATAAGTAGGTATTTACCAACCCAGCTATTGGTTCCGATTTCCTCCCCCCGCCATGCCTCAACACCCACTTCAGGTTGGGGATCAAGGTGGTTAAAAGTCCTTGGCCTAGTGCTATAAAACACCGCGAGGTGTGCCTATCGCTGTTCGGACACCAAGAATGTCGCCGTGATTTATTGTGCGGTACGTGTAAAAAAGTAGTACGGCTCTTACAAAAAGTGGCTTGGTCAAAGCAACAGTTTGCCATTCAGCAGTTTCATTAAACTAGGGTCCATACGCTCCCTACCAGACCCACAGACAATGTCCTAGCAATCCGTGACGATGGTTCGCTACTCTGAGCCGCAGATGTTTTAAGAAGGATTTTAATGTTTACTCTCCCCCATTTCTATCCTGCCTCCTAATGGGAAAGCCAAAAAATAAAAGAAGATACCTAACGTTTCTCAGAGGTCGCGATTAAAACGATCAGCTGAACTGATAATGCCCCAGTTAAACTCTGCTCGCACAAGCAGGTGACGGACTAAAATCTGGGGGAAATATCAAATGACCTCACTCCACCGCTAAGTAAATTAAATTCGAAATAACATGGCATGATTCTTGCCCTAGATGATGAACCGAAAAGCACTTTTTGCCCCCCCATCTGCTTAATATCACCACTTGCCGAGTTTCTCCTCCTAGCAAGAATCATGCCTTTCTGGTCTACACTGATCAACAGCTTCAGAAGAAATTCATTTTCCCTACGCCGAAAGGCAACATGAATGATTTTTTTTTTTTTTTTTTTAAAGACATAATGGGTGTGGACAGTATTTTTCCCTCCTGAATGAAACAGTAGCACATTCACATTCTGCATCCGACTCGGAAATCCAGTAGTAACAAGGAGGAGAGAACGAGCTGCGGAGAAATGTCCACACGTTTTACATTCTGGACAGTAACAGAGCTACCCCGACCAACAGAGCTAGGATCTGTGATTGTACCCTAGATTTGATCGTCGCTCAGCCTCCCCTGCTCCTGCCAAAGACACGCAATCCAGTCCCTTCCGCACCGAGCAGCCCTTGCTTTTCTGTGTGGCACGCTGCTAGGGGCTGGCACGATCGACGCAGCGTCACGCGGAGTCCTGGCATGGATCTGTTTGGGCGGTTTCGTCATCTGGCAAAGGCCACCGAGATGCACCAGTTCATTTGTGGAGATGCTCCAAAGCAGCGACGAGCTTTGGGACACCCCCCCCGAAACAGGCCCTTTGTGTCTGCGGGCACCGCACGTGAAAGCGGGGCTTCGGCCAGGCTGCCACCTTAGAGAAGGCCAGCTGCATACACCAGTAACGTTACCCGAAACCTGAGCGTGGTTCAGTGCTGATGAGCCCGAGTTAGAGTGTATAGTTCGGCTTACAATGAACAGCTGTAAATGGAATCAGTAATGATTACGGAGTGCACCTTTAGTTAGAGCAAATTAGGTGATGAAATTAATAAGTCATGTTCTTAAGTTAGAATTTCAAACATTTCACGAAGCGCTTCCGGGAAAACCAACAGCCTCGTTCGTGATCTTCCTGAAGGCTAACGGTCTGCCCGTTGCGGTAATCATCACGTAAGGAGTGAACCAAGGGAAAAAGCAATGTTAGTGTTTTTTTAATCGCAGTCTTAAAATCACATGATGCTCAAATTCTTTTAAAAAGTAATTAGTCACGAGACGTCATTTGTAATTTCCGCTATGAATTCTTAATTCCGAAAGAAAAATATTTTAGTTAATCTTCCCTTTTAAATTCTTTTTACAGAACAAAAAAAAAAAAAAAAAAAAAAAAAAAAAAAAAAAAAAAAAAAAAAAAAAAAAAAAAAAAAAAAAAAAAAAAAAAAAAAAAAAAAAAAAAAAAAAAAAAAAAAAAAAAAAAAAAAAAAAAAAAAAAAAAAAAAAAAAAAAAAAAAAAAAAAAAAAAAAAAAAAAAAAAAAAAAAAAAAAAAAAAAAAAAAAAAAAAAAAAAAAAAAAAAAAAAAAAAAAAAAAAAAAAAAAAAAAAAAAAAAAAAAAAAAAAAAAAAAAAAAAAAAAAAAAAAAAAAAAAAAAAAAAAAAAAAAAAAAAAAAAAAAAAAAAAAAAAAAAAAAAAAAAAAAAAAAAAAAAAAAAAAAAAAAAAAAAAAAAAAAAAAAAAAAAAAAAAAAAAAAAAAAAAAAAAAAAAAAAAAAAAAAAAAAAAAAAAAAAAAAAAAAAAAAAAAAAAAAAAAAAAAAAAAAAAAAAAAAAAAAAAAAAAAAAAAAAAAAAAAAAAAAAAAAAAAAAAAAAAAAAAAAAAAAAAAAAAAAAAAGCTAAAACCATAAATAAGAGGGCATTAAAACCATAACAGTGACATCTGCCAATATCTTAATTTTTCAGCCAGACGTGATAAGTCTATCAAAACTAGACAGTTAAATAAGAACCACATTATAAAAATTAGCCAAAAAAAGACTAATTAGGTCATTCTGCAAACTCAAAATATGAAACTGTACTAAAAAACAAAAATATGTGCAAAAGTATACCAGAGTAACTGCATATAGCAAGGTTAAGCCTGAATTAGTTTTAAAGCTTGCCCCGGTGAAACTGAATTCAAAGTTGTCCCACTGTATTTCTTTTAAACTCACATTGTAAGTCAAATAAAAACAAAATACACACAACAACTTCCAAATGAAGTCACTACTGGACAAGCACAGAGCAGACCACTCATTCAGCACGAGTGCAGCATGCCACTCACAGAAAATTCCTTAAGAGTCCTTAGATAGTAGTGTACAAATTCAACACCGCATACAACAGCACACTGTGTACGTGACAACTCGGGAATTTGCTTCGGATCTTTTCCTTCGGAGACAAGCCGGCTTTCTCGGTCAACCCTTTGCGAAGAAAGCAGTGCGGTTTTGTGTTGCAATGTTTAATGTGGGGGGGGAAAAAACCAGCCTCCTGGGCCCTCCAAATCTCTCCTAGGAATAAGGACTATGGGTGAACCAACAGTCTAGAACTGTGTATCGTTATGTGCAAAGACATTCACTAGCACTCAAGTCTCGTGTCTATCGTACGGGCAGAGGAAATGGCAGGTGCGTGTCATAGTATTTTTAGGATCCGGCACATCATCTGACATCTACAAAATAGCAAACGGAGTTTAAAATGGCAGGTTCTCCCTAGAAAGTGTATTGAAATGATTAACAAAGCAACAAAATGGGCGTAACCTAACTTTGGTGAAAAGTCTGAACATTTCATGTAATGCTCAACAAGCCAAAGTAAAGTACCATCTGTAGCAAGGACTAGCATTAGATTAACTGGTAAGTAGAGACAACTCTTCAAAGATCACAACTGTAAACTGCAAATCTACTTCCAAGTCTCTCATACACCGTTCAGTCCACACAGGCTTTGTTCATTTTGCTCCAAAGACTTCACCTGGAAACATTTTGAAAAGAGTTTCTTTGATTGGGTCTTTATAGGAGGAAAGGGTTAGTTGTATTTGTGGGCTGGGACGCCGATGGAGGGATTCCTGTACTGTGAAGAGGTTGGGTCATTGATCCTGCAATGCTCATGTTCATCCCCTGGCCCATTCTCGTTAGTGATGCCACGGTGCCCATCGCCGGGAGAGGTGCTATTCCCACAGCCACGGGTGCCATGGAAGACAGAGGTATTGGCTCCATGCTTATTGCTGGCACGGCACTAAAAGAAGGGCTGGTTCCCATCACGGGGCTTGCTCTCATTTGATTTAGAGTGAGGGGCTGAGGCTGATTCACTTGGAAGGGGTTGACTGGAGGTGGCACAGCAGCTGCTCCTAGTTTTGAGAGAGAAAAAGAGAGGAAAAAGACTGCAGCTCCACAGATGTCAAGGCACTGGGGAATGCCCTATACATTTCAGGTAGGGAACATGCATCCTTAACATCCCGGTACTCCCCACGCCCAAAGCACTCCTATGGAAGAGTGCCTATAGGGTACCACTCGTGTATTCAAGCCATTATGCTTTCCTGTTGCACAAGCCCCTTGACTTCAGAAAAGCTGCACCTGTTCCCAGTATTACCTGCCCCACTCTACACATGAAATGTCAACAGGATGCTTCGATGCTAAGGGGCAGTTTCTGCTTTTTTGCAAGAGATTCTGTACAAACAGGTCCCACAAGCTACAAATGTGGAGCGTGCCCGAACGTGACATTCAACTGCACTTTTTTTTTTTTTTTTTTTTTTTTTTAAAGGGCACTTAAAAATAACTTGCAGATATCCGCTATCCCTTTACTGCACCCAGCCTACTGCATATGGGTGTATTTGCTTCTGGACTGCAGCCACCCGGCTCCAAAAAGCTGCCCGAGTGTTTGGCTCGGGGATCCGACAAGAATGCGTAATGTAAACACGTTGCTTTCCAAATGACAGTCAAGTCAGGGAAAAAAGCAAACGAGAACTTTCCCAGCCTTCAAGTTTTTGAAGCACTGCCAGCAGTGCACATTCCTTACACCGTATATGTTCTTACTTCTGCGGATGGCCCAGTGACCCCTTGTAAACTTCTTGTAGTAACTGCGAATGACAGATATGCAGGCTTCCTGTTGCTGAAAACTGCCAGGTGGCTCATAATTACTGTTCATGCTTCAGTTTTCCCAAACCTTCTTAGGCTCTTGCTGTTTTCCACTATTAGAAAACAATTACCAACCTTGGAATAGACTAAAAACTGGTCAATATTTGTTACAGTGACTCATATGAAGACTCTGAATAAAGCATTTTTCCTATGCCTGCGGCAGAGTCAGTTGGTGTTTTGGAAAATGTTGCCCTGCAGCTGTTTTTCATTTCACACAAGTGTATGTGAGCCACAGCAGATCATCCCGGCTGCTCTTCTCACATCCAGAGCTGAAAACCTTCAGCACGTGATTGGCTTGTTTGGACGGTCCTCGCATACTTTTCATCCTAGGCAACTCAATCAAACCGTACAATTTTTTCAGCTTCTGTGTACATCACTATTCAGTACAGGTCCTCCTCCTCCACAGTTTTTATTAGCACTGATTATCATTTTTAGCAATTATGTTCAGCTTTTGAGGGGAAAGATGCATGTATGACTACCAAAGGTTTCATCCTGGGAGCTGCAAGGAACCTGCAATGGGCTCCTCCTGAGCCTGATGGTTTATTCAAGGATCAGGTCTTATGATATTAAACTAAGAAGAGATACAGGGCATGTCTACACATGCAAATATTGCTGGATGAGTAATTTACTCTAGAGTAAACCCACGGGCCCAGCCAGCTTTGGGCTCGCGCAGCACAAAGCTGGCTGGGTACTGCTCAAAACAGGGCAGTACCCAGCCAGCTCCAGGCTGCACGTGCACACTTGCCTGCACAGCATGGGGCTGGCCAGGAACTGTCCCGGTCTGAGGGAGGTCTCAGCCAGCTCCAGGCTGGGCGGGGAACTCTCCCGACTGTGAAGCGGAGCTGGGGCCAGGAGTCCCCTGCTGCTGGGACAGGGGGACACTACCCCTGACAGGCTCTGGTGGGGTGTCCCTGCTGCCCAGCTGACCGGGAGCAAATCTGCTCTTGGTTGGCCATCTACACATGCCTTACTGTGCAGTAATTACTGGGCAGTTAGTTTGCTATTTGCATTTGCAGGTAGCAAATTAACTGCCCAAAAGAGCAAATTACTGTGCAGTAAGAGTCTGCACGTGTAGACAGTGACACTCGCTATGCAGTAATTTGCTCTATTGAGCAGTAAAGCATCTCATGTAGATGCACCCACAGACTACTAACTTAGGAGGGGAAGAACTATATAGGATCCTAAAATCAGCAGTGTTATTATACAGATTGTAATAACGCTGAGGAACCAGCCATGCAGTAAATTGATGCAGATTCCTATCCTCAAAAGAGTTTGCGATTTGAACTGGCCAGAGAGATTGTGGGAAGGAAGAGAGCACACAGAGGGCAAATCACATACCCATGGCAGCACAGATCATCAGGAGAGCCAGGAAAAGAACACAGGTCCTTCCAAGTCCTAGTCCCTAAAACTACATTGCCTCTTCTCTGCTAAGCAATATGGAGCAAAACCTGCTGGCCATCGTTGTCTAGAAAAGCAGGCCAGGCTTTAAGTACAAGATGTAAATTAAGCCAAGAGAAGGAGGGCTGCTTCTACCAGGAAAGAAGATAAAATGGGAAAGCAAATTATATGGTGGAGAGGAATATACTGTAACATACCTGGAGCTAAGAATGGATTTAATGAAGCAACAGGCTGTGGTGGCTTAGACACCAATGAATCAAGATTCACCAAAGCTGCATTGGGGCCCAAGAAGGACTCGGGGGTTTTCCGAGCTGCATTTTGTTTGCTCAATGTCACGTTTGTGGGTTGAGAATCAAAGAGATCAGGACTTGCTGTACCACTGTGTTGGGATGGCAAATTGGAACCAGACTCAGCTGGAAGAAAAGGACAAGACAAAACCAAAAAAAAAATAGGAATCCACTAAATGCGACAGTTCAGTAAAGTCTGCTGCTTACGCAGTCATGTTGTCAGAGCTCTTTTACAAGAGTAAGGAAACAAACGATTTCATTCTGCCATTAAGTTTAACTACATATCAGAAGTAATAATGTACTTTTAAAATGTGTGTTCCATTTTTAGCTGGTTATTTAAATATATTCAATGCTAAACACCCCTTACGATATGATACAATATAAACAAAGCTTTATACAACTGGCCTTGACTTCCTAGTGTTTGTAGACACAGATAAGAGCCTCTGTGAAAAATATTCAGAAGCATCAATTATAAACTCGCTGTGTTAGCCCCTTCACTGACATTTCTTGTTGCAAAGGGACTTGCACAACTATTAAGCCAGTTCACCCACCTTCCGCTAATGTTTCAGACTGACAGTTTTCATTAAGTGGTATCAAAGTGCTCAAGAAAACAAAGTTTCTAATTTTTCCATTACTGTTAACTTCAAGAGTCTGTATGTCTACAAGACTGCCTTCAGGTTAGTGCATGTCACTGTTTTCTACCACGGGCATGACCTAATTATGACTCATATGAAAAATGCACTGGAAGATCATTTAAATCAAGCACAAGTTACTGGATTCAATACAGAGGTAACTGAATCAAGTTCTGGGGTATACCAGACTATTTTTAAGAAGCCCTGTGAATCAACGCAAAGGGAAGCTTGTTAACATCTGGCTTTTACTGCTTCATTGCATATATAACAGTTTTAAATCTGTTCATTGTGAAAAAAACTGCATCTTTTTTTAGAACAATTTTTTTATCAACGTGCTATCAAAATGATTACAAAAACTACCCATTTTCTGAGTATTTATTTGATCCGTACCTGGCTTCTTGGAAGTCCGAAGGGTGTCAAATTCAGAAAAGTCATCTTTAGCTGTACCATTCAAATTGCTGAAGAGGTCAAAAGACGAACTTCCTATTCAAGGTAAGAAAAGACCGCTGTCATTAATCGAGCTCCGGTGCTATTAAAAAGCCATTTCTAAACCATTTCTCTATGTCGAATCACAGCATTTAAGGTCAGCAAGGGGGCTTTTGCTGCTATCCAGGCCCAAGCTCTACGAGTATTGCTACCTCCTTGGTATATGGCCTTTACTTATACTTCTAGTTGCCCCTCTTTGTTCAGTGTTACAAGCCATTTGTGGAAATGGTCCGAGGCAAATCTTTGCATGCAGGTTCTTAGTTAAGTGCCCTTCGAATGTTGAGAGGTAATGTCAGTCAAACATTATTTGTGGGAAATCAGAGCAGTAGTAATTTTGTGGCCCAAAAGACAAGGGTACATTTACTGACTATAGCTTTTAAATAAAGCTTCATGCAGCTAGCTGTGGCAATGACAAATACATTCTCTATATTCTGGGATTGCAAGTGTGGAGAGAAAAGGAAGGCGTAACAAAGAAAAGGCAACACAAGGGCCAGCATGGCCATAATTGGGGTAAGAATTAGATTCCCAATTCTGCATCCTGCTTTCATATTAAAAGAACTGGGAAGGCAAAACAAAGGGTAATTCGCAGTACTGTATATAGCGAAGACCTACAGCACTAAGCAAAGGGACGCCTAGCCTTTCTAATATCTCCACTAGATAGGGAGATGTATTTAACCAAAAAGGAAGGTGGAACAGCCCATAAACCTGATGAGGAATCATTACTCCAAGTCTAACAGAGCATGGGCATTTGAAAAACCGTTATTTCTGAAAAGAAATACGGTCACGCTATCAGCTGACATTAAGCTTCCAGCAAACAAACGATCGGTAAACAATTCGTGACGATAAAAAAAACCAAGCTAGAATGGAAGCAAAATTCCACGCTCTGACCGACGCTATTTATTTCCAGACAGAGGGAAAGTCTCCATAAAACCCAGATTTCAGAATCATTTCCACAATGATTCAATTATTTTGCTTTGCCAATGGAAAAGGAGATTAGACGTGACCTTAATATCATTCCACTTATCGGTCCATTGTTTATTATGTGCAGATGAACGAATGCCAGCAAACCCATTTGCGCAGAAAATCAGGATACCACCATGAAAACACCCAGGTATTTCTGAGGCTAGTGAGAGTTACGAGAATGACGGCATAAGCAGCTTCTTGCTGCAATATCTTTGAGGGACAGATTTGCAAAGGCCCAAAGGGCAGAGAAGTGCCGAACTCCAGCTTGTGCCCTTGAAAAATCTTCTCCCCAGAACGCTGGCCATTGATCAAACACAGAACTAATGAGCCACATCTGCGGACGCACCCTTCTGCGCTACAAGGTCAAATTAAAAAAAAAAAAAAAAAAAAAAAAGACTGCTGCCTTTTAGCTTTCGGTTTAATGCTCTAGCTTCCAGAAATTCATTTTTTACCTAACCGAAGCTAAAGCTGGTCATACAGTCGAGGGTGTCAATGGCAGCCAGGCAGTTCCAGCTGCCTGGCTTATTCATGTGGCAGGTGTACATAGAGACAGGTCACAAAGAAAGAGGAAGGGAATTAGCGTGGAAAAGGTGAAACGTGAATTCGGTGCTCTGTGATTCAAGACGACGACGCAAAATTCTCCTTGTTGCGATCTTCTTTGCTGTCACGAGTCAACTCCCAAACCCTTCAGTGCAATGGCTTCTTTTACCTGATCCATTTTAGAAATTACCTGGATGAGGCAGAGAAATAACTCCTCCAGTTAAAAAAAAATATTTTAAAAGGGATTGGCTCCCTGCATTTAGGAAAAAGTTGTCAAATGTTAACACAGTCTCTTACCAGAAGTAGAAATAGGTTTGTTTGCAGGTGCTGGTCCCCAAGGATCTGCTGTAGCTTTTGCTGCCACAGACGATGACTGAGAAGGAGCCCAAGGATCTACATTTTTGGGGAGAGGCTGAGCGGTGGATCCAGCTGGTGCTCCCCAGGGGTCAGCAGAAGCCGCTGGCTTGGCACCTGGAGCAAGAGACCGCAGATCAAACATAATCTCACTCTGAAAAGCTTTCCTGGGTCGTTACTTGCCTCCAGGTATAAATTATCCCTGCAAGGTAAACACTAAGACAGCGGTGAAACAAATTGTTCAACATGAGTTGCTGTTGGCACACACGCGTTAACGTGCTATCCATCCAAACTGACAGCAGGCTCTGCGGAAGACTCCCACGCTATAAAAATAAGCTCCCACTTGAGCATGTAATTAAACTTGTAATTCCAAAACAAGGATGAATACGTTTGGGGGGGGGGTCTGAGCAGACTGTCCCTCCCCACAGCAGAGAATCAAGATTGACTGGAAATGACACAGGAAAATCCCAGGTTATATTTAAAGTTAACTCGGGGGGAGGGGGGGATTGTTTCGATAAGGCAATACCTAAAAGAAGCAATGTTTTCTGTGCAAAAACTGGCAGTGGTTAGGAAAAACCCTACCTAACAGCTTAACGTGAGTCCCCTTATAGCTGCCTTCTTTTTCCACTGAATTTAATTCTATAAAAGAATAACCGACCTATTCCACCTTCCCTGAGCTACGGTTTTCCCCATTTCTTACTCTGCTCCTCCCAAAGGCCTTCTCCAAGTCATCTCTCTTCTGTTCCTCGGTCATCCTTGCCTTCTCCCCATCACTGCTGGTTGCAATAGTCCTCCACCCTCAACCCACATCCCCCTGGTGCACTTCCATTCTAATGTCCTGATTGAGGTTTAGGATTCCCATTTTTAATGGAATAAATAGGTAATTCTTCACCCATGCAGGCCACAATGGCTAAATGATCTATATTTCAAGAGAAACGAAGGACTGACCCGGGTTGAGGCCTCCCTGGGATCCCCCAGAACAGAAGAAAGTCGGGACCGTAAAAAGCATATGACAAAATACAGAAGAGCAGCAACTTGTCCCCTGTACAGTATAGCTGCTGCCCAGTTTCTTCTGCAAATAAATCCCCTCCCCATCACCCTCTCCTGTAAACAGTCAAGCTTCTTCCTAACCCAGGTTCAGTCCAAGAAGTCATCCCTTCCATTCTCCCTACCCCAGGCTCAAATCCTGGCTCCACTGAGGGAGTCGACACTGGATTTCAGCAGTGCCAGGACCACACTGGCAGCACTTTGCCAGTACAGGTAATGTGAACACGACTTACAGTTTATTCCAGCCTCCCACCCCAGCGCGGGGCATGTGAATGGGATCTCTACTCACAAGAATCTTTTACTTTACAAAACCAAGAAATATGACAAATATTTTTGCTTTGACACCTGCCCACGCAACACGGAGGCGACCAATTTTCTTCTAGTTAGACAGTGCATTCACACACATCCTTTTTCCAAAAAATCAGATTTCTAGACAAACCGAGGTTTCGTTCCCAGCAGGAAGCATACATATGAGAGCCCCGCACTGTACTGCGAGAACTGGACAGAGCCACCCTTGTGCTAGGCAGCTGCATCACCTTGGATCACCTTGCCGGCTTTGGTCCACAATCAAACGCTCAGTTGTTCAAAACAGCACCCCAATACTCGTTGCTACAGCCAACGAGGAGACGCGCTCACCAGCACGGCTTCCAATTCCCATTGTTAGCTCACTTTCATCAACAGGTGCCGTGGTTTTGTTCCAGCTACAGAGCAGGAAATGCAGAAGTGCTCCAACTCAATGCAGCTCCTCTCGTTCCAGTTCTTAGATTGCCTTCATCTGCATTTTGGTTCGAGTTACGATGGAGGAGACCATGTGAGAAATGCTAATGACACGACTTCCCATAAACGGAAGCTTTAAAAAAAAAAAAAAAAAAAAAAAAAACCCAACAAAAAAACCCCCTTTTCTTTCATGAGACAGATCACAACAGTGAAGCATTTAGGAAGATACCTTCCCCCCTCCCCACCCCAACTCCCCTTTGTCTCTATTGAAATGCCACAGCACAGTGAGGCAGGATTAAAAATCTCTGTTTTAATGAGTCACTGTTTAACTAGCCATCGGTTTCATAAATCTGACATCTTCAAGACTATCCTTGGGAGCCAAGTAACTGGCAAGCTAAAACAAGGGGTTTTTATTAATGGCATTAATAAAGCTGGGAGCCAGCAAAAGGAACCGCTACAGCTGCAACTCTACCAGCCATTGACAAGTTTTTGCTTGTATTTTAAAACATGAGATGGATGAAATTTTCCATTAAAAAAAAAAAAAAAAAATCTTCCGAACAGTCTTAGTCTTAAAACCCCGGAACTGTGAGTGACCTTTTCTGATCTCGTGTTTCAGTTTCTAAAACAGCGAACTGTGGCTGGCCCAAAAGTTATGCAGTTGCACAAAGTGAGAATAAATTATTGCTTCAACGCTAATATTCCCATCCCTGACTTGCTTCCTACAGAGCAGCTGGAGTTGAGACAATCACAACGGGGATCTCCTTGCCACATGGGATGGGAAGAGAGTCCTAGCATCAGTCGGGGCTAAATAAGAAATCAAATCGCTTTCTACAGGAGAGGCAGGAGTAATAGACTCAGAAAGGGAAGAGCTCAGGATCGAACCTGCTGGAGAAGCTGTGCAGGAGACCACGGCTCCCCGCCCATCAGGATGATAGACTCCTGCCTGAAGCATTTCCTCCTTTTGCCAGTGGTACACGGCTCTGCCGTCTCCATTTGGCTTCCCAGGCACAGAATGGACTAGCAGTGCCTGGCGCCTCTCCCAGAAGATCATGACTTCTGGTCACACATTTGTGCCATCTGTCGCACCTTTCTTGCTACCTGAGTGTTGCTAGGACTATATTCATAGATGACATCCCTCTTTCCAGAAGTCCGAGCCTGATTTTCCCCGCTTTGCTCCACTGGATCTTTTTGCTGTCTACCTTGAGTGCCCCAGGAATTAGAAAGAGACTTTCCATTACCGCTCCATGCAGTAAGTTCCTTTTCAGTTTAAAATGGTGCTGAACATCTCTGCCCGCCTCCTTCCCCACCAAGCCATCATGATCATATTCAGAAAGACAAGGTTCTGGACACAATACTGTTGGCTTCTTAGGAAGTCACAGAATCACAGACAATGAGGGATGGAGGGGACCTCAGGAGGACATCCAGTCCAACTCCCTGCTCAAAGCAAGACCACCCCCATCCTCATGCCAACCAGGCTTTAAAGACCTCCAAGGATGGAGACTCCACCACCTCTCTAGGTAACCCATTCCAGTGCTTCAGGACCTGAGGCCTGGTACTTATGCTTTTCTTGTGCTCCCCTACTTACTAATGGAAATCACGAAGCTTGAAGTTTGCAAGGGGGGGCCTGAAGAGGTCACCTCTAGCCCATGAAGGAAGATACAAGAGGCTACAAGCTCCAATCTCAAATTTAACAGGCCATAACTACTCAAAATGACTGCAAACAAAGGCCTGTCTAATACCAGCCAACAAAATATGGGGGTTGACACTGATGACAGATACGAGGTGAACAGAATTAGATGGGTAATAAGAGGGACAGGGTTACCCAGCATGTCTCTTGTGCTTGACGTATTTGAGGAGGGAATGGGGCAAGTGATGGGTTAGCTCTATGGCCAAGAGCAGCAGCTGCTACAACATGAACAACTTGTACTATCTGCTTCCTGCTTACTCAGGGATTAGGTGGAAGAGAAGAGTGCATCTAGCCGCATTTCCTGGGTTTCTGAGCCAGGCAAGCCTGGTTCCTGCTTCACTAAATGATTCCTGGTTGGTCCAAAACCACTAGCCCAGAGGTTCTCAAACTTTGTCTTATTGCATATCCCCTCCCACATTTACCAGCTCCCTGTGTACCCCTATCAGCATACATTTTATATTTTGACCCCTTAAATGCCAATTATTATTATTATTATTATTATTATTATTATAATGAAAACTAAATTCACCATTACACAACTTCTTCCGTGTATCCCCCAGAGATGTTTTGCGTACCCCCAGGGGTATGCGTACAACAGTTTCAGAACCACTGCACTAGGTGTTACTGGTCACAAAGAACATAAATGCATTCAGTGATGGAGGATTTGCAAGGGAGCAAACTGGCCTTCCTTCTTTCTGGGTTTTTCTACCATTTCTGCAAACCTTATAGAATTGCAGCAAGTCAGTCCCGGTCAGGAAGTTTCTGGCAAATACGTAGCCATGGCGCTCAGCCAACCACCCCAAATGATATGCTCCAGAATGTAAAGCAGTCATTTACAAGGGTTTTTTTTTAATTAACCTTTTCCCAATGGTCTCTAGAAGGAGGGCTTGGAAACACCTGCCTGCAGCAGAGGAAGCCAAGAAAAACGTGGGTGTTCAGGACAAGGGCAAACCTCCCTTTGCCCATGACGACAAGCAGCTGTGGTTCTGCCCTCAAAGAAGACAGGCTGAGCAGTCACTGCAAGAAACTGTGATTCTTTCTGTACAGAAAAAAAAGCTTTGTGAGCATCTTGCTGTCTATGAGCCCCGGCTTCCAATTGCTAAAGGACTGACAACCCCAGAAGGACTTTGCTGCAAGGCATGCTGCATAGGTGACAGAAAGAAATAGGGAGACATCCAGAAAATGTATTTGTAGCTTTCTTTGACATGCTGGTCTGGAACTGCCACTTCAAGTGCATCTGGGTTTGGGTTTCTGCAGTTGAGAACCACCACTGCTTTGTAAACGATTAACATTCAAATCAGCGTAATTGTAAATCACAAAAAAGTCATTTAAGCAATTGAACTTGTTGACTGCAAGTCAGTATCAGTGCAGCCTTTTTCATTAACAATATTAAACACAATGTAATTCACTGCTACAGCCCTACTAATTATAGCAACTTTATCTACTTCCCCAACACTGCCTAATATAGTTGTTTAATCTTGGATACCGAGCACAACTACAAGTTGGAGCATGAACATCTCCCCAAGACGAGACAAATAGTTTCTGGTGCACAAAGGGAAAATGGAGTATCAGTTATCACTCTTCTACCCTTGGGGCAGAAACTTAAAACAGCCTTACCGTTTCTGAGCAAAGAACTATAAACAAGCAAACGAGATGGATCAGAATTTCCACTGCGGTTCTCTTTTCAATTAGTTAGCACACTTTTTTTTTTAAAAACCACCAAAATGGAGCAAAATACTTACACTGTGGAGTATGACGTTCTTTACCCTACTGAAAAGCTTTGAAAACAACTCAGTAAAACCAGAAGATTTTTTTCTATGTAATCCTCTCTTCAGGCACTTTTTGTTCTTACCAAACGATTGCCATGGATCAGAGGTGGTAGCTGTCACTGCAGTTCCTCCCCAGGGGTCAGTTTGGTTTGCCACAGCGGTGGGTCCCCAGGGCTCTGTTTTTTGGGGGGCCGGTGCTGACGAGGGCAGAGCATCCATGAGATCCAACAAAGTCGTATGCTGGGGGTAGGAACATTTTACGCTTTAATAAAGAGCACTACTAACTGGTAGTAGCATATCCAGCATAATGAAGTCACAAGGAAACTTTTTGTTCCTCTGTACACCCGGGGTTAAAAGTGCATAAATGGAAGAATCCTACTAACAAAAGCAACCCCAAAGCATACAAGAGCTCGGTATTAGACTAGACGTTTATGGTGTTGGAGCATTTTGAAGCATAATCCAGGAATTTCTTAATTGAAGGCATTACCTCCTTCTTTTTGGGAATTTTAACTGTGTCTCTGCGACTCTCCTCCAGAGCCATCTGTAATCTCAGATCATCTCCACGTCTGAGGCGCTCCTCCTACAAAGGAAACAGACCCCGTGAGTACTGCCCATCAGCCTAGACTCTGCCTATAAAGATGGTACAGCATGCTCTATCCTGGTCCTTATCAGACTAGTGCAGGGAGAAGGCTTCCACTCCCTGCTTCCTTTGGAGCAACTTGCAATGTAAGCGCAGGCATTGGGACTGCCAGGACAGATCACCAAGATCCCTCCGTGCAATGCGACTGGAGAGAAATTCCCTTTGCATCTCTCCCCCGGACTCCCAACGAAAATCAGCAATATACCATTAGACCTGCATCACCATTTCTGGTTGAAACCTTTTGTTGAGAACATGTTTCATCTACAATTTCCCCAAAACGAGCAACACAGGTTTAAATAATAAGGACTTCATAATGCAGTAGCAAAAACCAGTGCAAAGCAGATACTCCAACCTTAAATTATGACTCTTCTGCCCCTTTAAATCATCATTTAAAGCCATATGTCAGTTTTAACTTCAGATTTCATGGCTTTTGTCAGCCTCTGTCCACATTTAGTACAACTCTCAGATCTAAAAGGAAGTGAACGGATTATCTAGTCAACTCCTTGCCTTTTTGGATTCGAAGACAAATAGACCACCTATAACAAGTTCATGTCAAATATGAATATTTGATTCTACTACCTCTTTCTAAAGCTGGTACTTTTTTATAGCTTTTTCAAACCATTTAAGTTAGGGTTGGCAAGCCAGTCATTTGACCAGCCAATTTACCAGTCAATTGACTCCATATTTTTGACTGGTCAAAGATTATAGCAATTTTAACAAAAAACCTATATTTTTTGTAGTTTTGACAAATAAGATTTTTTTACCCATTTCTTATGGAAAAATGTGTGCTTTTTCTGGGTATTATTTGCACCTACTGGCAATTATTTTTACAATTTTTGACCAATCAAATCAACTGACCGAACTTTATTTGACCGGTCAAATAAATACCCAACTCTCATTTAAATGCAGTTTTTCTACTTGGTTTAAAACCACTCTTTCTAGCTTTATTGATAAATGATGAATGCTTTCCTCTTTACTGAATCGCTTTGCAGAGATACGAACTTTGAATTGTGGCATTCAGTTTCACGCTAATGTATTCCACAAGGAAACATCCCACGTCACTCCAGGAAAAAAATGACATAGTTCCATAATTGAGACCGAGTTGAATTTTGAATGTACATCAGATTCAGCTGTTCATACAATAGTACTTTTCCACTGAAAATTGCTTTGTAATCAAATGGCTGCCATCTCATCGCTTTCGATGGGAATGAGGCCACAGTCCCTTCTCGGAAACGGTGACCCCTTCCAAACGGGCAACCCTCTCCCGCTACTTGCAACTGGTGCGAAGCCAAGCTGCCCCCAGGGAAAGACAACGGCAACGTATGCGTGTGGGCAGAGAAGTCGAATGATATTTTAGCTAACCTGCACAGGGTACTGACCTGCTCTGCAACTTCTCTGCTCATTGCTAACGCCAGCTGCAGTTGGAGCTCTTCCTCTCCGCTCGTCTGAGGCCGCGCCTGCTCTAGTTCTGACGACACTCGAGGGGACGTAGCTGTTGAAAGGAAGAGAAATATGTCAAATATGAGGGACCGCGCATCAAGCTTACTGCCATTTCCTTGCACTTTTGATTCCAGTCTCTCAACCCACTGTCCCACTTCTGTGCAGATGCTCCTGGAAGGCCTTCATTACAAGAATTGGGTCAGATTGTGAAGCATGCTGAGGGCTGTCTGCTCCATAGACCAAACTCGACTTCTCGAACTGTCTCTATTTGTTGACCTCAAATGGGAGTTGAATGCAAAACAGCCTAATGCATTCAACTCTCATTTGAGGTCAACACATAGAGACAGTTTTAAAAGGGAGAAACGTGGAAGGCACCCTTCAATCACATTAGAGAAAGCCTGTTCTTCGAAAGCAAGAGTTTGATTTGTTAAGAAGGATGATAAAAGTCAATAAATGCTGAATATCTGGGTGGTGCAATGGATGCTAAATGGGCTGCCGTAGCATATATCAGAGCTTTGAGAGACAGGTCACCGACTTTATAAACTGTAAATGATCATTCAAGACACGCTTTGCTGTATGTTCGGAGTACTCAAATGTCACAATACAGCAAGGGAATTTGCTGGAAGTCAGCCAGTACAAGGGTAAAATAGGATACCACCCACTTTTATGTAAAATAACACCCAGCCCTGAACGGAGCAGAAAAAAGAACTATTCTTAACTACTCTCAGTATTTAGACACAAACAAGTCAACTATTCATGCTGAAGGGTTACAAAATGCAGTCTCTGCAAAAACACAGATCCTTTCATCCACACAGATTATGCAAATTGAAAAAAAAAAAAAGATTACAATTTAAATTAGCGTGAAGATATGTTTTAAAGGTAGGCTGCACCGTTTTATAAGCAGGGGTGCTTAAAAAAGTATAGGGAGCGCGGATGCAGTTGTAACATCTGCTGAAGTCACGGGAAATAAATGAGCTGCGAGAATTAGTTTCAGACTTATGCCACTGTACCAAAAAAGTTAAACTGCTTGCCAAAAGAATCAGTGGGCTTCTTTCTACACTGGTCTTTATACAATGACGCTTGTATTAGAGGCAACCAGATGCTGCAAGTGGGACTGGATTCCAGTGCGCTCAGCACTGCACAATCATTAAGCAGTTTTTGTGCTCCCTCAAAGATTGGCACAGGTGGCACAGGTGCCAGGCAGCTTCTGTGTGGGGCATATATCAAACTGGGAAGGGAAAAGGCAGCACAGAGGCAGACAGGGCAGGGAGCAGAGAGCAGAGCAGCCAGGGAGCAGAACAGCAACTTGGGCAGGGAGCACAGGACGGAGCAGAAAGCTGAGCAGTGGATCAGATAAGGGAAAGGGACTGGAGCGGCACTTGGGCAGGGTGTGGGGCTGATTTGTGGCAAGAGCTGTGACTGGTTTTATAACAGTGCTTGGCAAAAATATTAATGGGGTTGTTCTTTTTAATGACGTGGTTCCCTCCAAACAACTAGGGACTGAACTGCCCCGACTGCAGCTAGAGAGAAAAGAAAAGAAGATCCTAGTAGGGTTTCCCTGAACGCTGTACACAAAGATTCCCCTCCTCTCCCTGCCAGCATTATTAAGCTATGCTATTGAATATCTAGGAAGCTGATGCCAGCAGGGTTTCCAAGCTCCATTGACAGGGAATCACTAAGCTAATTCCTTTATTATTCGATCTATTTTTGCCCATAAAGAGCTGCTCAGTGCTCGTGTTCATTGTAACTCCAGCTTGCAGAGACATACCAGTTGCAACACCCCAATCATTAAAGAGCTGCAAGAATGGCTGGAATCAAGTCATTCAAGCCCCTTTTTCCCATCCCTCTACCCCGGCCAAAAAAAGCGCGCTGAAGAATGACATTCTTGCCTTGGCAAGAAAACACATTACCTCACTGTTCCCAACAGCGACCAGCATTCATCAGTGCCAGGAATCGAACGTGGTTAACAGAAAAGCTATATAAATGAGACCTCCGCTCATCTTTTAGATTTTGCCAGCGATTAGATTCATGTGGCTGCAATCACTTTACTTTTAAATGGCATTTTAGCAAAATAAATTAATCTCGTGGCCGTTTTTAAATGAGTCGCATATTATAAACTGATTTCAAATGAAAAAAAAAAAAAAAAAAAAAGGTTTCATATGAAAAACTGAGAACATCACCAAGCTACAGGCACGCAGCAGAGGTCATCGGTGCATTTTTCGTGCAAGCAAAATTAAATAAATGAACGCGGGGGGGTTATCTTTGAGGCTAATGTGGTCCCCGCAACCCACTGCACTTTTAAATTCCTACGTTATCGGAACGGTCCCTCTCGATCGGCCGAGGGCTGCAGGACATGTTTTAGTTGCAAGGATAGAGTAGAAAGGTTATTTATTGCCTTAGTAACAGTATCTCTGCTGCACAAAGGATCTCTTATGCCGTAGCACATGACAGTTAACTCAGATGTTTATGTAAGATGGGACTGAATGGATCGATTCGGACCCGGTAAGCCCGGCTTTGTTGCTGGCAGAGAATTTTAAGATTCAGGCTTCTCCAGGCCACATGTGGGATATTTGCTGTTAGTAATAAATCCCCTTGGCCTGCTTTCTCACCAAGACTCTAGCTACAGTATGAAGAAATACTTTCCAATGTTGGTGAACAGCTAGGTCCTGTTCTACTTTACATCTGTATTACCAGCCGTGATGTCTGCCATACGTATTTACCGATCGTTTCTTGGCTAGGCTATATTTTGGCTGTGCTTACAAGCCATCCAGGAATTCCCCCCCCCCCCCCTTTTTTTTTAAAATTTTTTTGCCCCCCCCATTTTCTGATAAATTTTGTTAGGTTAAGCAAAAATAGTCAGCAGCTACTCACCCTTCATCAGGCACAGGAGACAGCAGAGATTGTAAAAGTTCTCCTAGGTAGAAATGAAGATTCATATTTCACAGGAGAGCTGAAGTGTGGCAGTATAAACCTTCATTTCTACTAGGAGATCTTTAACAATCTCTGCTCTCTCCTATGCCTAGTTAAAGGCGAATGTGCCCGAAAGCTTGCAAATAAATACTTTTTTTTTTTTTTTTTTTTTTTTTTTTTTTTTTTTAAAATTTCCGTTGGTTTTAAAAAAAAAAATCCCTTCCATGAGTTTTGATTTCTTTTGCCTCTAGACCAATACAACTATAATCTGGATACTCAATTTAATCATGCAAAAAATGCATTCTTGCTGTTTGATATCCTCTATTCATTTAAATTCTTGACACTGCACTTTTAGAGAGAGGTAAGGGCTTGTCTCTGTGTATACAAACTTGTAGGGAGAACCAGGGCTGATGGGTAGGTAATTGGGTCTGCTAGCTCTCATCTCCAAATACTGCTGTTAACAAGGATGTTATCTCTGGAGACACTAATCCACAGTTTGAGAACTGAAACTAAGCACCGCAGAGATGCTTAATGGGATCTTCTAGACTGAGCACCGAGTCCCACTGGGTACAGTGGTTTTCTTTAATATGTACTAATCTATAGAGGAGCTCTGGAAACCCCATAAGATTGGGCCCCTGATACAGTTCATGGCCTGTTGTGACCTATTTATAAAACTTTTTTTTAAAAGGTTACATGAATATAAGGCATATATATTGTCCATATCATTAGAAGGTATAATGATATCTTTGAGCTTTAACATATCTTAAATTAAAACTATCTTCATATAAGTTTAAGAAAAAAAAAGCATCTTAACAAAAAAAAAAGCAAAAAATATAATTAAATTTAAAAAATCTGATTTAAATTTTAAAAATCCATTTTTTAATTGTTGATTTTTATCCACCCTGATGTCCGTCATACCTACTTACTGATCATTTCTTGGCTAGGCTATATTGTGGCTATGCTTATAAGCCATCCAGGAACCCCCAAAGTTTTCTCATAAATGTTGTTAGGTTAAGCAAAAATATTCAGAGACAGAGAGCTATATTATGGTTTAAATCAGTAATTGGGGGGGGAAGGAATCAATTATAGTATACAATTAGAGTACACTTTTTTTATGCAAATACTCAGGCAGAAATTCTTTAAAGGTTCTCTATGCCAAGTGATTTCAGGTGCTTAGAAGGGAAAAACAAAGTCTTGTCTTCACCTACTTGTGGTAGGGATCCTTTTCAAAGACTGCAATGACCTTACAATAATCTGTTTTTGTGAGACAGGCATGCTATTATATGTAGACTGTGGAACCAAGGAGTACATAAATATAAAGACAGAAAAGAAATAGAAATAATACCATCACTGTGTCACCCTACGATCCATGAGTAAGCCGACGCGGATCCTGAACATCAGGCTACGTATCGGCAAGTTTTACGGTAGGCAGAATACAGAAAGAAGCAAAGAGAAAGTATCTGATCTTGCTAGCTGCAAATGTCAGAAGGAGGAGCAATGGGCTCAAGCTGCAGCAAGGGACGTTTATGTTGGATATTGGGAAGAATTTTCTCACTAGGAGGGTGGGGAAGCACTGGACCAGGTTACCTAGAGAGGTGGGGGGAAGCACCATCCTTGGAGGTTTTCAAAACCCGGCTAGACAAAGCCCTCATTAGGATGATGTAGCTGGGGCTGGTCCTGCTTTGAGCAGGGGGTTGGACTAGATGTGACCTCCTGAGGTCCCGTCCAACCTGAATTTTCTATGATTCTAAATGTAGCATACTGGTAGCACATTTTATGAGCTCACTGGGGTAAAAAACAAGATTTTTGATATCAGGAGAGAAACAGTACCATCAAATATTGCAGCTGTGTGCCAGGTGATCAGATCTGCGGCATAATTTCATCAGTAGTCAGTCAGTTTGTCACACTCCAGATTTTGAGTGTCAGGAAGCAACTTCATTTGGAATGAAACTTCTCCCTTACTGACATCATTTTATTTCATTATTATCATCAAAGATCAAAGCTGGGATTGCTTTCTAGGTCAAAGCTGAGATCAAACTCCTTCAGCCCTTATCGGTTTCCACTGCTCTTTGACATCTGTTCCACCCTGAACATTTATTTGTAAGATATAAACCCCCGGAGGATAAAGCAGTACACATGCACACCAATTTAAACCTTTACTCCCCCAGTCTTTGCAAACTTTTAATAGCCAGTAGTCGTCTAGTCTACTGCAAAGCCATCACTGAAAGTCCCTTTTAAAAAGTACCTAATGTTGCAAAGATCCTTCTGGCTTGCTTCAATTAAGCAGTGATTATTTAACACCCCCCACCTCCCTTAATAAAAATGCTTCAAGCATTTCACGCAACAGAAAAGCCTGATTACAGGAACAACAGTGCTCTTTTGTACCTGCTCTTAGGTCCTGTGGTACACTAAATAGCGCGTGTTACCAGGGAATTAAACCAAGTTGTCACTTTTCTTAACCAATATGCGACAGGTCAACCGTGGTTTTCAACCTGTGGCCCATGAACACCTGGGGGGGTAGCAGACTATTATCTAAGTGGTCTGCAAAATATGACTATTATGGATCAAAAGTATATGAATACACACACTTCCAAATCAAAGGGGTCCGCACCTCCATTCAAAATTTTTTAGGAGTCTGCAAATGAAAAGGGGCTGAAAACTACTGTGCACATAGCCTTGCCCAAATCAGAACTGGTCTTCTGAATACTAATCCAGTTTCATCAATACTTGACGTGCACAGACACTGGCATAAAACCAGAATTGAATCTGGCTGGCACAGTGTTAGCATGGAATAAGGAAAAAAAAAAAACAAACCCTGAATTTCTTTTCCACGACAATCCTATTAACTAATTCCACTGAAATTCTCTCCCTGTATGGTAGGAGAAAAAGCTGAACTCCATGAGTAAATGCTGAAACTTGCAAGTTCATCACAAAACATGCTTTCAGATAACAAAACTGTTTCATATGTATAACCACACGTGTTAAAAACTAATCAGATGTTAATCTTGCAACAAGTACAGGATTACTCAGAACAATTCTATTAGGGTTAAAAGTCTCCACATCTCATAAACTGCAGACGAGCTCTTCTCAGCCCATCTCCCTGGTCACCAACTCTTTATCAAACATTGTGTTGTATAATAGGCATTTTGTTTCTCAGCTAAATTGCTACTGGAAGCCTCAAGGCAAAAAGCTCCTCGAGACTGGGCTGCTATGTGCGCACCGCGGTTCCTATCATCTGCTCTGTACGTGTCAACCAAGCCAGGGTGTTAAGATGCACAAGAGCCCTGCACTGCAATGCTTCGGAGAGCAGGATCTCGGTGCTTTGCAAAACACGCCAACCAGCATATAACTCGGGGGGCTGGGGATGAGAAAGGCAATAGCACAGAGAATGGGTAGCTGTACCTTCCCAAAGTTAAGTAGGCAGACCTTGTCTTTGGCTTACCAAGGCAAGGCCCCTTCAAAAAGCAGGGCTTAAAACCTTATGGGATAAGGTTGGGGCGGAGAAAGGAAGCAAAATCTCTGCCACCTGAAAGATACTTTTGAAGCCAGAATGAACCCACCTAACCTCCTATGTCCTCCATAAAAAAAAAAAAATTCATATTTGTGTATCTTTTGAGGTTTTTAAGATCTGACTCGACAAAGCCCTGGTTGGGATGATGTAGTTGGGGCTGGTCCTGCTTTGAGCGGGGGTTTGGACAAGATGTGACCTCCTGAGTTCCCTTCCAATTTTCATTTTCTACGATTCTTTGTTTCTATGATCTTTCCTTCACATCAGCAAGTTCTCCTAAGACTCGCACTGTGGTCAGGACAAGGGTGTCTGCTTTAACAGCCTCTCGTGTCAACCTCAGATGGAGAATGGCAATCCTAGATGGACAGGGACACTATTATTCAACTGGTGCTGGGAGAGGTAGTTTGGGACCAAAAAGAAAAGTAAAAGAAGTTAGACCCTTCAAACGCCCGCCCAGTTTCTTGAGTCCTCCTACAGCTGCTGAGTATCTTGCTTGCAAATGTGCCCCAAGTCGAGCACCAGACTCAGATAAGGGCTAGTACAATTTTATTCTGTTAATAATTGGCTAGCTCCAATACAGCCCTGCAATAATACAGGACTCCTGTAGCCTAATGTCCAATTTAAACACCCTGCTTAGAGAGCAATTTTTAAAATTACTAAATTGGAATAGTTGATGGTCTCGGCCTAATGGTTAAGGCATGTTTTGCTATCTGAAATACCATCACAATCAACATCCTTCCCTGCGTTCTGTATTAAATACTGGAATGTATTTATTTGCCGGCTATAAAGCAGTGCTTGCATTTAAGTGATTGTCAGTACATTTTTTCCTGGAAACTCCAGATTTCCTGTTCAGCTTCTTAGGGGAAATGAATGTGGAGAATCGGATGAGCAAATTCCCACTAGAACTACATATATCCTTGGAAAAACACCCCCCCAAAGGAGACAGCAATGGGCTCTCTTGGCAACCTCAGCAAGAACGAACGGTGGCAGAGACAAGAGACCGAAATGTTCAAATGCAGGTGCCTAACCTTCGGGACCCAAATCTGTACTTGGGCAGCTTATATAACTGAACTGATTTTTCACCCACCACTCCCAAAGACTTCAAATCCTCATCTTCCTTTCCTGCTATTCCCAGAGGTTTCCATTTGCATCAGGAGCAAGGATGGAGAGGCAAAAAACCACTGTGGGGGTCAAGAAGCAACTTGTGTTTTGGGGGCTGGTAACCCAGAACCAACGGGAAGCATCCGAGCGACTTGGAAAAAAACGTTAAGATTTCATAAAAGTCTTTTCAGCAGGGATATAAGGATTTAAAAGCTTTTCAAAATGACCTAGGCATTCCACATATTTTGTCATATGATTATTTTACGTAACTATCCAAAGCCTGAAAATTATCAAGCACAGCAAACTCAAAAACTAGAACACAGTTATCTATGATACCGTGTCAGAATCTACTGATATGACTGCCTTTTTGTAGTTTTATGCTACGTGTTTGGGTTTCCACTGAAGATGATGCTGCAAGGCAGTAATGATAAAAAATGTGCTTATTAACTATTCCTGATATCAGCATTAATGACACGTGGATACTGCTGACAAGAACACCTACCCTAGAATTACTCCAGCCTTACAACACAAGAGTTTCACTGCCTTTGAGGATCTCTGAAATAAAGCTTTGTGGAAAGGAGTCTACCGAAAAACTTTCCTTTACCATTCCATTTTCTTTACTTTTATACTGACTGCTACAGATCAGAACAAATATTTGCAGGAACGAAAATAATGAAAGAAAAAAGAAGTGTGGGGCACGATTAAAGATATGAAGTGGATGGGCACATCTACGCGTGCAATTCATGCTATTTGGCTCTACTGCTGCATATGCAGGTGGTAAATTTACACCGCAGTAAGTGCCTGCACGTGTAGACAGTGACACTTTACTGCGCAGTACATTAGTCTACGGAGCAGTAAAGTGTCTCATGTAGACACAGCCGCCGTCTGCAAATAGCAGGTGAATGGACTTGATCTAGGAGGTCATTTCCACTTCATTCCTATTCTGGAGGTGCAGGGCTTACATGCACTAGGGATTTTTGTACTGCTTCAGCAAACCGTTTGGTAGATGCAAATGTATAAAAAGTGACCTGCATCAGCACCCAATGGCCGGGAAGACTCCTCTCAGTCCTCTGTTCTCAAAGTGCTTATCATTGTGATAAAGTTTCTAACCCCAAAAACACAACGCAACTCGTCTTGGGTAGAGACACAAGTGACGGCAAAGATGGCATCACAAAACGTTAAACTTCCTCAAAGGAGGGGAAACTGCCTATAGGCAGAAATGACTGGATTCAGAGACTATTAACGCAGCATTAAAAATATGCTCCAGCACATCTCAAGTTGAGAAGGGAGATTGAGAATGTTGCTGTGAAGTAAAACTGTTTCAATGACAGCATCTCTACCGCGGCTAGGAATTCATGCTCAAGTCTGGATGTGAGCTACAAGTTGAAAACAGTTGTCAGCCAGTTTGTAAGAAATGGAAATGTTCCACAGAAAAAAAGAAGTGAAGCAATAAGAGCAACTATGCAATATAAAACTATTTATAGGAACAATTTTGGTTGAAAACAATAAACCTCCAATTATAAGCTTTTCCTTTTACCAGTCATTTAACTCTCCTCTTCTTTCCCGCTACATTGGACTATCATGATAACTTGTGACAGAACAACGCCAGCTGCTGTTCTCGTTTGGCCTTATCCCTCATGTTGCTGATATTGCTACTCCACCTCCTTTCTGTAACTTAGTCTTCTGTCAATTAAATAATTGAGCTTTACAGCAAACAGTGCATATCATAATATTAAGTGCATATTGTTTATAACCACAGACCAAATGCTTTCCATATGCAGCTATGCATCATTATTCCAGTTTTACACGAAAAAAATTGAGGATAGGAAGTTCTCTCTCTTACCCAATATTGATAAAGTCAATGGCTGAACTGACCAGGACACCAGTCAGATGTAGTAGCTGTTAGACCATATGGTCTCTATTGCTATGATTTGTCCCACACAAAACTATGATTTTTTTTTAATGACACTCAGATCCTATTTTTATGATCAAGAGGCAAGTGCAGAAGGCACGCATAAAGAACTTCATGCCAGATAATGGGAAGGAAAACAGAATGTATTTAAGTATGAATTAATTAAAAGGTATTTTCCAGAATTCCTACACATTCTGCCGAGCAAGAGAGAAGCAAATGAGGTCACCTAAAATTATGCACGCCCTAGCAGATGAAACTCGAATTTGTGTTTAGGCAAAAGATACATCCAAAGTTCAATTTATTAAAACGAGTTAATGAATATTCAAATCACTGTGCGAATGAACTGTAAGTGGCCTGTATTTTTCTAGAGGCAAGACTCAAATGCTATGGGTTGAGAAAATGTCTCCCAATTAAAACGGGAAACCTGTGTGCTCGTAAGCAGCAGAGAGCAAGGCGCAAGAAAGATTACTTCCTATCGGAATAGACAGTTCACTGCTTACAAAGAAGATATTTTCCCAAGGGTTTGCAAAACAAAACTTTCATTCCTTGTATGCAGGTTTTTAAAGCTGTAAGTTCAGACTGCATGAGAAGAAGGGATAAACTGATAGGAGTACTCTTCTAGATGGTGGCAATCAGATTTTTTACTGCATTGTTAGGCATAGATCAATGCAACACTAATAGTGAAGGCTTTACATTTCTGGGTTTCTGGTATGCACGGGGATTTCCCCCTTCAGCAGTCAACTCAATGACCCACCAGACAGCTTCACATACGCTAGACAACCCCTGCCTGAAGCCTGACCATACCTATGCAAGCCATCCTATACAGTCCATCATCGAAACTCTACATAAGACTACCATCAACACTGACACAACACAAGGCCTAACACCCGAACCTGCCACAGGTAAAGCCGGGGAACCACGGCAGCCAACTTCTAGAAAACCTTGTAGGTCATGGACAGAGGGCCACGCCGTCCGCTACAGAAGAGGACAAAACCCCGCAGTCCCTACCAACCTGACCATGGGGTAAAATTCCTTCCCGACTCCAAGTGTGGCGTCGGTCTGTCCCTGAGCAGCAGGGCAAGACGGTTTAGCCAGACAGCTCCGGCTTTGCTCCTAGGAGGGCACTGCCGAGTGGAAGTCGGCAGCCTCCAGTACCCAATACCCTTTTGAAATAGGTTCTGCTTTTCCTGTGTTTCTATTGCCTAGCTCCACCAAGTTAAAAAATATACTGATTTGTGGTCTGTATGGTTCGACCTGTACTTAACTCATTAGAAATGAAACGTTGGAGACTTCACAGCCCAGGAAGCAAAGACCATAAGAAACAGCAGGAGCTTGCCACTTTTCCTTACTTGTGGATGTCTGAGAAGGAACACAAAAAAACCTTGCCCCTCCTACAGCAGTTCTTCAAATAGAGAATATATTCATTTGATGTATTGACTGAAGTAACACTTTGTACTGCAAGAATGATCTGAAGTTGATGCTCATCATGTTGCACACCATAGGACTTCCTAAAACTTAAAATGAATAATAATGATTCAGCAGCATACCCTTCTGCTGCACCAAAAACACAGCCCAGAAAAATTTTGAACCCTCTGGTATCTCACTGAATATGAGAAATAAAAAAAAGATACAACTGGCACAGCTATATCATTTGTTGAAGAAATAACTTTGCAGAACAGAGCCAAGGCATTGTTAGCGTGACTTGGTAAGCATTACTCTAATAAGAGAGCAAAAGTTGAGAACAAAGATGCTGCCGCCTGATCTTCCAGCTAAGCCTATTCCGGTTAAATCAGTATTTTGAACAGAGAAAAACCAATACCCTCACAACGCAGTGAGGAGCCTGTAGTGAATCAATACTGCACAAGGATAATCAAGTACTTAGACGTTGGAAATTCCATGTTTTCTGGTAAGACAGAAGTTCTTAATATCTGAGATTATTTAAGGTCCCACCGTTCTTTTCATGATATGAGTTTTAGCCTAAGGGGGAAAAAAGAGCAGCTTAGGTAGCGATACTTTCCCTGCTTCTCTTTGTAATTCTGAACGGATAAGCCATTTTTTCTACTGCCTGCCCTAAACTCATAGAATATTCCTATGTGCTTCTAAATGGCTGAAACCCTCCACACAAAAGGTGGGCATGTGTCAATGGTGCTTGAAGCGATCCCCGTATTTATAATTTGAGAAGTGCTTCAGGATGAAGGGCGTGACAAATGTAAGATTATAATAACTGATGTTCGATCGAGTCACCACGTCGGCTCTTTCACAGGCACTCATAAGTGCTCACTTAAAGATTTTCCTTTAAAATTATACTGCAAACATTGACATTTCCTCCAAAGCAGCTTTCAGCAGAACATTATTTATATTAAGCAGCGTTCGGTGCCAAACCAGGCTGCCTTGTAACATGACAGGAAGCCCCCCAAAACAGTTGCACAAAGAAGCTATTCCTCCTACATCATCGTATTTTCATTTATTTTGAGAATGAAGCATAGTTCAGTATTGATATTTGGACACAAAACCCTGATGTTATAAATGGGCATTGTGCAGAATCGAGCATGCCAAGTACTGAACTGTTACAACTACACTTGTTGAGCAGTCAGGAAAAAGAAAATGAAATGCCTTGCTCATAATAAAAAAAAAAAAAAAAAAAAAATGCAACAGCATCAATAGAAAAGGAAACCTGGTCAGACAGCTGGGTGCAGGGGAATTCCCCGTGCTGATATTTTTAAAGCAGGATTTCAGAAAAATCAAAAATGGTGACGTGATAAAGACGACAAACCTCTGCTGGCACTTCTGACTACTGGAAATGCACACAGATTATTAGCAGACACCTCTGTGCCCCGAACAGGTTGTGTTACCCACTGGAACCTCCCAAACGTGCATTTAAGTCTAGTCCTGGGTAAAGGTATTAGGGCTTCCCAGTAAAACTACAGCGTTTTAGGCACCGCACCAACTCTTAGTGATCTGTTTATTACGTCAGAAGGATCCATTGATCCTGCAAGTCGGAATCTAAATGCTCCGGAAGAGGTGCAGACGTACAGGACAAAAACCCCATCTTTCTACACGCCCGCGGTTGGTACTTACAGCCATGGTAAGATGCGGGCGAGCCGCCAGATTTGCCGTACTCTTGCTCCGAGTAGCTAGTAGATAGGTTAGGCTGACTAGACCCTCGGCCAAATGTGATCTGGTTGCTACCAACGCCAGTGGCCACCTGAGCCATACGCTCTTTGGTCTTCAGGGCTTGGGCCCTCTCTGTCTTGAGGCGCTCATCATCCTTCAGAAGAGACACCAGCTGCTTGGACTTCTCCCTTACATTGATGCCCTGGTCCTTGCCGTCTCGGTCAATATACTGAAAGTCTTTCAGGGTCTGAATAGCAAAAATGTTCTCTTTACATTGCTGCGCCACCCTCTCAGAGCCCGTTTTAATCAGGTAATCTAACAGAGTGAGGGCCTTGTACACGTGCCGCCAGTTTTTGCCGTGGTCATTCAGCCGTTTCCAGATCATGCTCATAATTTCAGAAAAGGCCACGACATTGTAAGTCAGATCTGCTATCTCAGTCATTAAGGAACTGGAGGGACCCCAGGGGTCATTGGAGGTTGCTTCCCGAACTTTTATTTCTGCCTCTGAATAATTGTTCACAATGTTTTTCATTTGCCGCCGAATAGACGAAGTCGTCATTTTTATTTTCCTTGTAACACGACAGACCCCCCCCAAAAACCCTCAGAAAATGGTTAAATCTGTTTTACTGTACAAGCATCTGAACTATGAAGACTCTGTGTCAGTGACTGATGTGACCCTTGTTCCACAAAAATCATTTCCTCCCTTCGAGAAAAAGGTCCAAGAAACAGTGAACCATGACCTGTAAAGAAAGAAAACAGAAAATGTATTAGCCATGACTTTAATTCCTCTTTTATCAATAAAATCTCCAAAGTTTTGAACAAATGACATGGAAATCAACTGAAGCAACTTTCAAAATCAGGCCCCTCACACATTTTACATGGAGAAAACCTAGCCTGACTCCTCAACTTCAAACAAAGGCTGGGTTACCTGCTGAAAGCAAACATCTGAATAAATTAAACCAAGGCGTTAGAACTGCAAGGTAGATCACGATCTTTACTGTATTCCGATTAATTAAAAACATTTTTGCACGATGAAGGAAAGCTAAATCAAAGAACCCACTTGAGCCAGTGAAAGGGGTGAGGTCTCTAATTACCTTTCATAAAATTAAGTACCAAAGTTTAGATCCAACTGGCTTGTAAGTTGTATCTCACTTGTAAGCCTCCCTCTGTTGGTTAACGTTCGTTGTTCAAGTAATATAGGTTGTAGCCGTGTTGGTCTAAGGATATAGGTAGGCGAGGTTCTTTGGGTAAGTCTGATATCTTTTATTAGATCAACTCAAATAGCTGGAAAAAGTTTTTGCACGCTTTCAGGTACAAAAACCCTTTGTCAGGCTGAGGAAACTACCCCAGATGCTTCCTCAGCCTGATGAAGAGTGTTTGTACCTGAAAGCTTGCAAAGAAGAATTGCTCCAACTATCTGAGTTGGTCTAATAAATGATATCAGACTTACCCAAAGAACTTCGCCTGCCGTGTTGAAGTAAAACAGTTGCCTGACAACTCTCATAGGATCACAGAATCGAAGGACCGGAAAGGACCTGCAAGATCATCAAATCCAGTCTTCTGCCATGGGCAGGAGGTTATGATGAATGGAAAAGGCCAGAAAATTTCCTATAAACTAACCAGTTCATTCCTGCGGTGCCCAGGGACAAACCTAAAGCCAGTTTTGAATATCAGGACAGAGATCCTGAGCTCTTCAATGGGGAGCCCAAGAAGGAGAAGCACTAAAACAATAGTCAAGGTGACCCTGATAATGCTCATCAAATTAGATGAGAAATGCTTTTGCAGCTCCTTTACGTGGTGCATTTGACAGCACTAGTCAAACTCTCCGTTTCAGTTGCTTACCCGTGTCTTTCACACAGCACGGAAGATTTTTTTTTTCCATTATATGAAAAAAAAAACTATTTTTTTTTCATTACATGAACAGTAAAAACAAAACTACTTGCAAGGAAAGCCGAGGGCAGGCTGTAGAACTGGAAAGCATTTTTCTTTTTTTTTTTTTTTTTTTTTTTTGAAGACTACTAAATTTCAAACAGACAAAGCCCCTTTACTCAAGTGAACTTCACTCCAAACCTTAAACTGCCTCTAATTCTGATGCTACGTAAAAATATTTTGCTGCTCGTCAAAACAATACTTTACAAATTAAAGGCAATTTAAAAAAAATACTTAATAGTGATGCCATAATGCAGCTGACCACCTTAGCAGCACAAGGATAGTATTTTTAAGTTCTCCAAGACCACTTCTTCTGCAACGAAGCAGCAAGCTCACTGTGAAAGGAGTGGGTGAGAACAAAAGCACCGATTGAAAGCCCAACATTATCGTCATTCTTCAGATTACTATCGTGCCATTTCAAATGAAGGGAGAATTAAATTTCAGTTTAGACCGCTGGATTATTTATCATGATTTGCAAAAGGCTCCTAAGGGTGAACAGCAGCACAGAGGAATACAGCTCTCAGCAAATAAAATCCCTCTGTGACAAGAAGACCAATGAACGGGTCCTCTCTCGCTCAAAACATTCATCTTTGGCCGTAAGATTTAAAATCAGACTCCAGGGAAATTGCGTCATCACTGCATTTTCCTTCACACTCCTTTAAATTCAAGTCACAGGAAAATCATTTGAAACTATTATCGAACTGAGTGATACTCTGAGCTGTGAAGCACCCTCTGAATAGGAAAGAGACTACACACTGCTCCTGGAGAGAGTCCTGCACGCTGCAAATCCAGAGCCTGAAGTGAAAACCCCATCTAAACAGTCATTTTGCTCTCCAGCATATCAAGTAGGAAATGTTGCAAAGATTTGAGGGTAAGGTATTAGGACACTTAAGGGCGCGTCCACATGAGCCCGACCGTATGGTATGTGGCACCGCAAACTTGTCTGCAGCACCGCATACTGTACAGTCAGGCGCCCTCCGCGCTGCAAGGGTGTGCTGTCCATGCATACGCTGCTCTGGGGGGGGGGTTTCCCCCCCATGGGTTTTTTTTGACTCCTGGATATCCCTGGGGGGAAAAACGGGGCAGTGCATGCATGGGCAGCACGTGCTGCTGAACAGCAGGGCCGGGCCACCTGGAACTGCGCTGCAGCTGCAGCCCCGAGAGGCCCCCAGGACCCCAGATAAGGCTGCTGGGGCCAGCACAGTGCCTCCGCTACTGCCCCCGGGGTAGGTAATATGCTGCACGCCAAAGCATGCATGGCATGGGCGTTCCCTGGGGACAAGTAGCTGTGGCGCAAGGTGGGCCGCTGTGTCCCCAGGAAACCAAACATCTATGCTCATCTGGACGCGTGCGAAGAGCTTAGCAGGATTCAGACGCTGGCCGGGGTCTTTATCGGGGTGACGAGCATTCTGAATTATAATAAAGGTATTATCATGAGTTTGGGAAGAAATCTAGACCCGCTTGCTAGCCACCTTCAAATGGATACAGCTTGGGAACTAGCTTTTCTTGTTGTATCCCATAACTGACCTTTGCAGGGTTTCTTGCCCCTTCCTCTGAAGCAGCTGGTCAAAGAGCGGATACCAAACTACACTCAGCTGGGGACTGATCCACCATGCCAGTTCCTATGTTTCGGAGTCTGCACTCCAAAAACAAAAAAAAAAAATCCCAAAATTAACAGCACACCTTCAAGCATTTATTTGAAACCAGCACAAGCATGCAAATCTGCAGTATGCGCATGAGATTAGACTGAAACAGTGTGTTAAATAATGCTGTTTTTTCCCCCCACCAGTGTAGCTACCCAATGGCACTGCTCTGAGTATCATGACGGAGGATGTTCACACCAACACTTAGGTAGCAGCAGGGAAATCAAGAACCAAATGTCTTGTAACCATAAGATTAAAAGAAAAATTATAATTACATTTAAGCTATAATTAACTCTTCCTATATGCATGGCTAACAACATTTCTCAGTCACAATAACCATATCACATCCACATCATTTTATACCTTCCTAAACCATGTTCTACAATCAGCTAGATGGTGTTTCCCATCAATGTTTCCCTTGGAGGAAGAAAGAAGAAAAAAAAAAAAAAAAGCTTCAAGAGACTTGCAACTGGTTGTAATTTATTTCCAAAAGAGCTGCTATCTTTGATCTGATAGACACAATGGAATTGCAGGGGGAAAGTCAATGAGATATTGCAAAACATCTGGATCAACTACAGAAAATGAGGAGGTCACAGAGTGGACACTAGGCACTATATTTAAAAATACACCCCAAAAGTGAGACAGTAATTCTGAATGGAAAAAAACCACAGTGAGCAGCAGTCCAAGTATATGAAAATCCCAAGACAGAATAAAAAGTATAATAGGAAGAGTATGAAACCACATCAGAAAGAAGCTACTGGGCAAGCAATATTGCCAGGATATCAAAGAACAACTGTGACACAAAACATGAATCAATGACTTTGGTGACTGATGTATAAACTCTTAGGCCAGGTACAGACATTGCACTTTTACTGGTATAAGTGATCAGACACTGGTCTATACCTATAACAGAAAAGAAGTTCGGCACAAAAAAAACAGTCTGTACCCATAAGAGTATGGAAGTTTGGCGCACAGACTGGTTTCAAAATGGCACAACCCGGTCTAAGATTTGCCCCCCACCCACCAAACAGCGAACACATCTTCTGTTCGCTACAAATCTACACTACACCGCTTAGAGAAAACAGCATAACTTAGATCGATTCCACCTAGGGCTTTTTGAATATCTGCACCTTGTCAAAGTGTTACAACCAGATGTAGTTTGGAGGGGGAAAAAACCCCACCTTAAATTATTTCTTGAATCTCTCTAAAAGAAATAATTTAGCACGCATGGGAAATGGTGTATTTTCACTTAGCCCCAAGAAACATAGGAAGGTTGGTTCAAGAAATAACTATAGTTGAACTAAGCAATAGCAACCACAATATAGTGAAGTCCAATACCCTTGCAGGACCGTTCACCTAAAAAAAAAATTAGCACTGCTGCACTAGACTGCAGAAAGAAATATATCAAAGTGATGTAGGAAGAGAAATACACCCTTAATTATTGCTTGACTTTAACCATGTGCATTAGTAAGAAACTGTTTCTGGTTTTTAATGATATTCCCTTTATTGAGGCACCTGTTTTAAACGAAAAACGAAACAGGGGCTGGAGTCATTTTCAGGCCAGAAATGGCCTGCATAGAAATTCCAAACTTGAAGAGAAGCGTAGTTGATGCTTATATTTTATTATTGGTAACACATACCAAAAGTGCCAGATCCTGGAAGTGGGAAAGTGTGGATTATGTGCGTACAGGCTCTGGAACAGGATGGGATGCCCACGTGATTACCTCCTCGCTCTCACAGTTTGAAGCTTTCCTGCAAGGCTGTGTCAGCTGCTCTGCAGCACTAACAGAAGGAGACAGAGATGCTACAGGCACAAGTGACAAACCTAGCCGAGAGAACAGGCTACGGGGATCGGGAAAAGGCATGAACGCTTGGAGGGAATATTAAGCATAGCCAGCAAACATTTTAAACAAAGCGAGTGTGCCAAATTCTGTGCAACAGGCACGAAGGTACCCCTAACTTTCCCAAAGAATTCAAGATTTCATTTGATGTTGTATAGTTCAACAGCAAGGATAAGATTGCTGGAGGTTTAGAGTTTGTGCCGTGTAGCAATCGGGCATTCAACATATTTGATATTCTGAAATAACTTCTCCATTTCAATTGGCAAGTAAATAGTTTGCATACTAAGGGATGTAGAGTACAGGCATTAACCCGGTACTTAATGAACCAAAGGTATGTGTAGAGCCACTTCATTTCTCTAATACAAGTATTCCACCTCCGACCTGCTAACATCAACTACAATTTTAGAAGGGGGTTTTATTTTATCTTGTTTAAAAAAATCAAAGGAGAATTGGGGGGGGGTCACCTATTTAATGCTTTAGCTATATTAGTGACCTGGCAGGAATTTAATGTTTATGGCAAATATTTTGGCCCTACCGATATATCAAGGTCAGGGAACTTCATAAAGCAACTGCTGAACGGTATGCAAATCAGCTGCTGCCTCAGCCCACAAAATTAATAATTTCGTTGATCACTGCTGCTTGGGGAATACCACAACTGCCTTTGAGATGAAAAGCCAAATATTGCCATTTCCTAAAGGAAGTGAGAACACATTTTTAATGCACGATTAGTTACTTTCATAGAAAATGTAGTGCTATTTTCATAGAAAATTTAAGTTTCTTTCAGTGAGCCTTAGTGAATTAGCATCCCACCAATGAACCACTGGAAAAGGACAATGCACTTGCAACTTCAGCAAAAGTCTGGGTCTGCATTACAAACAGTACAGTTGCAAGTACAGCAGAAAGTAAGACTAGTTCTACAGCTGCTGCTCTTTGCAGAAAACCAAGAACAGGCACAATCAACCTGAACAGACTTTTCTTAAAAGCAGCAGGCAAGATTTGTGTTGGAAATTTTTTTTTTTTTTTTTTTAAATTGTGCCTCCCAAATTTACTCATTTAACCTTAGAGGCAACTTTGCCTCTTCTCTCTAATAATCTTGTCTTCTGTCTGACGGCAAATGAACATGCAATTTTGCAGAAAGCAAACTGGCACGGACAGAGGCTGTCGAGGGGAACGTGCATGCAAAGGGGGGCATCTAATTTTTTCACTTGCTCTTGCATCTTGCTCCACACTTTCATTAAGTGAATAACCCTAAAACATACATATTCGGACAGTGAATGCAGAGTGAAGAAATTTGACTGTAGTTCTTCCTACTGGATCTCTCAAAGAGATTAAGTTCAGTAAATGAATTTGCACAAGAGAAACCACCGTCTTTAACTGGCAAAGACCAATATAGAAGAAAAGCCAGGCCACACAAACCTTTATGAACATCACACGAAGAAGCTGCAATACAAGCCTACCTAACATACCGGCTTTCAACAAAATCCTTTGAGTTCTCTGGAATGTAAAAAAAACCCCCGAAACCCATGGTTTATCTGTGCTGATAAAACAGTCTTCACTATAAACATTAAGCTTAGTAAGTAAATAGACCTGGACTAGTTGACTATTCAGCTAAATTAACTGGAAAATAATGCTGTTAATATGTTCCTTTCATAACAAGGCAGTATTACTGTTAACTTTTGCCCTGTTTAAAAATTCACCAGGGCACAGATGTAAATACAGGAGTTAGTTCTGAGCTGCATATGTTGGAGGAAAGAAATACACACACAATTCAGATCGGGCCCGTTACTCTCAGCGGATATGAAAAATTTCTTTTTTTAGAACTGCTGGAACTAATTATGTCTTTAAACTGCAGGAGACAGTTGTCAAATTAAATGGCACATAGTGCTAGAAGCACAAGATATTTTGACCCATATAAAAATCCACTGTCTTTCTTTTTTCTGCAACAAATCTGAATTTTTTCTCCCGAAGATTCAGAGAGTGTTTGTAAGAGACAGTCACCTGGACCCAGTTTATATATACAGGCAACCCCTGCTTAGCGCTCTTAATTGGTTCCCGAAAAGTGAGCGTTAAGCAGAAATAGCCTTAAATGAAACCAAAAGTTTTTGATGAACCAAGATGGTGACCACGGGCGTTATAAAGAAGCTAGCTGAGCGCTAAGTGCAATCGGGTATCAACGTAAAACGAGCGTTATAGCGAAATAGCGCTAAGCAAAACAGCATTAAGTGGGGGTTGCTTGTGTGTGTGTTATATATATAAAAAGAAAAGAAACATGTTCTTTAAGTCGGAAACAACCCATGAAACATCTTCAGGATAATGGCTATGCAGCTTCAAGTAAAGAGAAGGAGATGGTTTATTAGCTGATGTACCATCACCTTGTATTGGTTAAATCAGAGATCAAATCCCCTTTATTCATGGCCACGATGGTCTTCTCTTGGTACAGAAATATTTGTATTACTATGAAACCTAGAGGCCCACAAAGATCGTGTTAAGTGCTATAACACAACAGAAAAGACCATGCCTCAAAACGGTGCTAAACTTGACACACAAAAACAAAGGGAGGGAGAGCGAAAAAAGGTAAAAATCTGCGAAATGACTCGTGAAAGACGCGCAGTAGATGACAAAGAGCCAAGAACAAAACCAAGGTCTGCCAACCCTCTGTCCAGTTGCTCTATCCGCTAGACTATCCTGTCTCCAGTTAAGATATCCCTCATGCCTAAGCATTAGTTCATGCAAACTGCAACATCAAGGTAGTGATTCAAACGTAGACCCCAATGTCAGCAGAAGCAGCTCTAATGAAGTTGATGCTTATGCCGTTATTTAAAAATACTTCTGCTACTGAAAAAAAATAAAATAAAAGTACATTAAAGTTTACTGCTGAAGCACTCAAAGTCAGGAACTAGTGAAGCGAACCTTAATTCTTCCCCAATTTGCATAAACCTAATGATTCAGTTGTTTAAAACTTGAAGCAGTATATGGCCATGTAATACGTGATTTGTTGGATTAATGGTCAAATCCACTATAGCAAATCCTCTCTTCTTATATTAAATTCCATTCCCCGGATCTTCGGGACAAGCCAAGTTATTACACAGAATTGCTTAATAAAGCTGTTAACACCAAATGCTAAATCTGGAAACACTGCTTATAATTCAGTGCTCCCTGGAAGATGACAGCAAATTTGTTTTAATTACTGCGGCAGTAAAAGTCCTCGGAAAGAGGAGACATTTATTGAATAAAGGACTGCCTGCAGTGAAAGCCTTTAGTCAGAATTGAGGGATCAGGTATTGTTATTTCTATTATTTTGGAATAATAGGCACATATTTTTTTCTTATACATTATATAGGGCTGAAACCCTATCTGGCTTCAAAAACGATTCCATTCTGTAGCTGCAAAAACTTTGAAAGGGTTTTTTTCTCAGGCTCCCACTGATTGTACTTCACAGATTTCCATATTCATAAATAATTCTCACAGAACAAACAGATAAGTGAGTGGGTATAGCTGTACGGCCTACCGCATATTAAGCTACTTTGATACAAACACTTGTTTTCCAATCCATACACAAAAAAGAGGAGCAACTGTGCACTGTGATGCCTCCGAGAAGAGTATTAAAAGACGCTATGAAGCTTTGCACAATGCATAAAAGCTAACAAGCAGAACACATATTAGCTCTCTTGTGCTACTGTACAATGAAGAAATCCAGAGTCGTGAGTATAAGGCAGGCACTGAAACGACTGCTGATGCCTTCCTGCCATCTCCCTTACAAATTACTTAAGGAATCCACGTAGTTTCATAGGTGTTAGAGGCTGTGTGGCAAAGCGGGCCTCCCCAACTAGCCACAGTGCTAGGGTCCCCACTTGCCTGTGGGCATGCCACCCACCTGACTCGCCTGCCATGCCTTGTTCTTAATTAAGATGTTATTTAAGACAGGACGCTGCCCATTCTTGCCCCGATGCCAGGGGGCACTATCTGTGGCTCCGTACCTCCCCTACACCGCCCCCTTAGAATGAGATCTGGGGGGCTTCACCTGGCTGACTTCCATGCTGGGCTCTGCCCCAGCCTACTGCAGCCCCTGCCACGTGGTGAGCACCCCCCAAAGGTGCTCTGCCACAGGCTGGAAGGGACCTTACAACATCATCAGGTCCAGCCCCCTGCACTTAGGCAGGAAAGATGGCTGGGGTCAGATGACCCCAGCAAGGAGAGAGGGTTCAATTTAGGAGGAAAAAAAACAGTCCTCTTCCCCTGAAAGCTAAATACTGGTCCCCTGCAAACAATTTGGGGGGGATGAGGAAGCCCCAAAAAATGAGCCAATTCTGGAAGCTTTCCGCTCCCTTTCGCCAAAAAGAGAAAGAGGGGTCAGCTTTCATGGAGGACAGGTGGCCAAAGTACGTCTTTAAAGATTTAATGCTGATAAACCCCCACAAATAAATTTAGATTCATGATCTGCAAGGTTTGATTTTACCATAGATTTTTCAGCCATGCCTCAAGGTCCCAGAGATAAATTAAGTGGTTTTTAATGTGGACAGAGACATAGGTACACAACAGATCTCTGCATCCAGGGGTAAGCATTACCAGGTGATTTTCTCCATCGTGCTTTTTTATTATTATTATAATTACATTTGTTTGCAAGGACCCAGCATCTGGCATATTATCAGAGCCATGTTCAGAATATCTGGATACTTGGGCAGTTTAGTGAAAGAGGAAAGTGTCCCTAGCCAGTTGCACTTTGCAGCTCAGCACGTAGCTGTATCACCTGGCCACTTTACTCCAGGACCTGGAAAAAAGTCAATGATGTGAATGTTTAACTTTACAACCTATGACACAAATTAAAATCACTGGAAAGAAAACTGATGCAGACTGCATGGGGGTGGGACACCGTCTGGAAGAGTCTTGCAGTTCACTGCACATCACAGCTTCATAAGGGGCCTAATTTTAGCTTTGGCAGCATATCTTTATAAAAATAACACATCCCTTTGCTTATACCTAGGTCAAGTGTCACCCTGACAGCAAGCTAGCTTCATTTCATGCAGCAGGTCTCGTTTTATTCCTCACTCGTAATACAGAGATGACTGGACAGGTAATGAATAATGAAACAGTTCCGAAGCGTAGAACAGCATAAGGTCAAGCCATTATGCACTGAACCAAAAACCCTAAATGTAAATTAATCTAATAGTACAACAAATAAGTATCTACCGGGACTCTCCAAGGGGAAGCCGTTCTCTCGGGAGTTTCAATCAAAGCATTTCTACATGTATTCAGCAAATAATAAGGAAAGGAAAATTGTCTTGATGTGCTTCACAAAACTTAGTGTAGAAATCTAAAGCATGTGCAACCTGCTACACCCATACGGTCATTATTTTAGGCTGAAATAAAGAAGATGGGAGAGATTTTCCAAGATGAAACCCCATGAAAGCTTGGTTGGAGACGCACCTGGAAGGACTTCTCCTTAGAATCCATCCCTGTTAGCGTAGTATGTGCTTGCTATTTTAAAAGTTAACAAAACCTCAAAGCAAAGCCAGCTTCCTATCAGCTAAAAACATGCGCTAAGATATAACACATTTACCCCACATTTACTTCCAGATTACAATCGGCTTAGTTTCATGGTTATTAGTCTTGGAAGGGACCTATTAGATCATCAAGTCTGACCCCCTGCCCTGGGCAGGAAAGAGCGCTGGGGTCAGATGACCCCAGCCAGGTGTCTGTCGACCCCAGCCAGGTGTCTGTCCAATCTCCACTTCTTAGCTCAAGAAGTTAAATGTACAAGGCATGTCATGAAATCACAGAATCATAGAAAATGAGGGTGGGAAGGGACCTCAGGAGGTCACATCTAGTCCCAACCCCTGCTCAAAGCAGGACCAGCCCCAACTAAATTGTGCTGGATATTAGGAAATGTATATTATCAGCTATTCACAGGGCTTTAGGGATAAAAATACTTTGATCATTTTTAATTGTAGCTAACCCCTGGGGGAAAAAAATATAGATATATATCTTTTTAGATCTCTCTCTCTCTCTTTGTATATCTATAGCTATATCTATAGATACATAGATCTATATTGATCTGTATCTATCTATAGATCTATATCTAACTAGATGTATGTCTAGATATAGACATATATTATTTACCTCAACCTCAATCATTTTTAGATAAGTAAACCACATAGCCAAAGTAGTCTGTAGGTGAAAAGTAATCATTTAAAGACAGGGTTTGGTTACCAGATGAATGTCGGGGGTTTTTTTTTTTTAACGTGAACTCAGTGCTTAATGTAAAAATCTGCATAAATAAAGAGAAGTGGTCTTTGGGTTGAAAGTGCTGCCATGGAAGGCTGAAGCCCTTGACGAAATTCCTGCAAAAAGCCTGCAAAACTATTTCTTTTCATCAGGTTTGTGGCAATCTTGAAAACCCGTATCTTCAGTCTGAAGGCCTGTGTGTACTGCAGAGACTCTGCCCCCCAGAAGGATGCTAGCAGCAGAGCCCCTTAACGGAGACAATGGATGCCAGCAGAAAGGAGGTTTTTCTGCCAGCACAGCTACACCACAGCACTGAATACTAGCTAAGCTGATAAAAGCAGCATAGTCTCACTTACATGAGAGGTTACTGGTGGAAACGCAGCTGTACTTGTGAAATATCGTAGGCTAAACCAACCCACAGCTTCCTAAACGTGTTGTTTTAAACTGGTTAAAGGCAGACAGGGGATCCCAAAGTCTAGTCTTCCAAACTCTTACAGCACTAGAAAAATACCGATACACTCCCTAGTGATGCGAAAGACTTCCCTGGCAAGGTGCCGGGGGTGCGAGGGAAGGAGAGGGCACTAACCTATCATTTTCTACAGAGAATTCCTTCAAACGTTATTGCTCTAGTCCTTACAGCTGTTGAGAAAGACTTGACTATGAATGGCATTTCACGTCGTGCCCCCAAGCATGCAGAGACTTCTAGTGGCTGTGCTGCTCCGTTTGGTCCGGATGCTGCAGAGCGAACATGTCCCCTCCTCATCCGAGAAGGGAGAGCATCAATACCGGTCAGCATCAATACCGATATTCAGGGGGTTGTTGGCACAATGTCAACTGCAGCAACAATTTTGTGATGCTGCTAGAGAAACCTGGAGTGGCACAGAAGGACACCGCTGTGCTGCTTAAAGATGGGTGGATGGAAAGACTGATCCCAGCCAGCTCAATACGAGACAGCTCAATACTTTGGTATATTAACACGGCACAAGGAAGCTTACACTGCTATATCCTCATGACCGAGTGGTTTTGAAAATTTGGCTATGTGAGCCAGCCTACAAGGGGCCTGCCATCTAGAAATTACGCAGCACTGGAAGAAACACCTTTTCCAGTATGCCCTAAAGCACTGAGTTTTTCTTCAAAAGCTTTGGCTTGCGTGTGCAGAAGGAAATGCAGTCCCCTGGTCTGTCGATCTCCCATCCTTCATCTGGACAACATTCAATTAGAAGTCCAGCAGACATCGATTCACCCCATGTGAAGTATTCACTCTGAGCAGCAGATTGCCTGAACACCATTCAGCTGCTTCACACTATAAATGGAAGGAGGAAAGCAACCTTTATTCTACACAGCAAAGTAAAAGCCTCCTGCTGACCTGGTCTATCCTGAAATGCAGATATCTGCAACCATTTCTTCTAGGAACTGCCTGCTTTTCAAGCTGGACCAGTTGTTCTTATCAGAAAAAAAAAAATACGGTGGATTATCATTCCTTTTAGAATTGCTCTTATGGGAAAAAACAAATAGTTTAGCAGGGTTGTTGGTTGTAGCTGGGTTGGTCTAAGGACAAGGCTCTTTGCGTAGATGTGATGTCTTTTATTAGATCAACTAAATAGTTGGAAAAAAGTTCTTTGCAAGCTTTCGGGCACAAATGCCCTTCTTCAGGCAATGGGAGAATCTCAGGCCATGAGCCTTTGTGGGACTCAATCTAATACTTTTTTCCACTGGTCATCTCTAGATATGAATCAATAGGAGACTCTTCCATTGCCTGAAGAAGGGTGTTTGCGCCCGAAAGCTTGCAAAGAACTTTTTTTCCCAACTATTTAAATTGGTCTAATAAAAGATATCACATCTACCCAAAGAACCTGGCCTGCCAAATAGTTTAGCACAAATTACTCCACAACAAGATATCCCAAATTCAAGTCTCTCTGCTCCACATCACCTTGCTTCCCCATAGATTCGTATCTAGAGATGGCCAGTGGAAAAAGTATTAGGTCGAGCCCTGCAAAGGCATTCAGGCACAAATAAACACAGCTGGGGAAAATGTGACATATCAGCTTTGATCAATGCAAAGAATCCTGTTGCGTTGATTATAGAATAGATAATTCAAGTTTCAGGTCTCACTTTATCACTCTGACGCAGTCTACTTGGCTCTGAGCAGTATTCTCCCCGACACCCACCCACAAATCACCACAGGAACACACTAACAAATTCAGAAACTCATCAAGCTACAAACACTCATGCACACCAGTGATTAGAGAAAAAAAAAAAAAAAAATCAATCTGTATCCATGTTACTGAGTTAGAATGGAAAGGCTTCAATTAATTAGTGCTTTTAGCACGACATGAATTTCAAATGAGAAGGTCTCACTCAAGTGGCATGGAAGTTTTGCAAAGCTCAGTCTATTCCCACGTGGAAAACCTCCATCAAATCTGGAGTTAAAATTGTCGGACAAACACATGCCACTTGTGCAAACCAAAAACAGCAAGAAAATTACTCAAACACCCTGTTGACACCTCTCAATATAAAACTATCTCCATTCCACCATGCCCGGTCCATACACCTCCACTCTCACCCTGAAAAGTGAACGTGTAGCCTTAATTCATAATGTACATGGCTGCAGAGAATCTGTTTTGATGATTACCGTAGGGTCATCGTGACTTGCACCAATTTTTTATATATATTAAAATGGTGAAAGTCACATATATATTAATATATAGAATTGCACCAGTACAGTCACATATATATTAAAATATAGAATTGCACCAATTATATGACATGGAGCTCTCACCAGGCGGTTCTGCTATGCCAGGGGTGGGCAAAATGCAGCCCGGGGGCCGAATGCGGCCTGCAGGGCCCCTAAAAGAAATTAGAAAATTAATATTTATCTGCCCTGGGCTGCCTGTCATGTGACCCTCAATGGCTTGCTGAAACAGCCCTCCGTCCAAAATAATTGCCCACCCCTGTGCTATGTGGTGCGTGTAGCATGGTGACAGGCTACAATTTTTTTCCTGTAATATTAGGAAAAGTTAGGTGAATGAGAGTCCCATGCTAGCAACCACTCCAAATTTAGTAATAATTTTAGAGCAGGAGTTGGAAAATAAAAGCTGTGCATGCACATGTCTTGCTGTAGGAGGTTTATGGTTGAATTCAAGGTTATGTATTGGTTGGTTAGGACGGTGGGAGGAGACATATGGGCTGTGGGTGGTGGACGGGATGAGAGGTTCAGAAGGGGGAAGATGTGGAGAGTAGATGGGCTATGAGCTGATATACCTCCTTTTTTTTTTTCCCCCCTCACTTTTGTGGACTGTCTTGGTGGACTAGGCAGCTTAGCTTTAATTCAAAGTCAACTAGTGTGAGAAATCCCCAGGTTTTTTATAGCTATATTCTTACGCATATCCTTGATGGGAATGAATTACCAAACTACGACAAAGCAGACCACTGGATATGAAGAGAGCTCATTTAGACTGAAAAACCTTTCAGTATTAAGCTACCCACAAAGGAAGGTGAAAGCGTTAATAAATCCTCCACGTTGCTGGGATAATCACTCTTTTTTGGCCACATTAAGTGTGATTGTATGGGTTATTTTATTTTTTCTCGTGCAAACTTAGCTCTGAAAATTCTTGATATATATTGATCTGCCATCAGCTTCCTAAGGTTTTCTGAATCTATCCTTCTGCAATACTTCTACCTACTCTCCTGTTTCAAGTTCTTAGATGGTATATGCTGTGAGTAGGTGTTAGCTTGCTTTTCTCAAAGAGGATGACAACGGCTTGTTTCTCCAAAGCATCTGCTGCCTGTTCCATTGCTAAATGTCGCTTTCTTCAAGTTGGCTTCTGTAGGGAACATGTGTTCTCTCCTCTCAGATTTGATCTTTTGTCATCAGCAACTCTGTAAATACCCTTAGTGCTAAAAAACCAAATCAATACTGGTAGCCTACATTTCTATGCAACATTTCAGCTATCTTCCAAGGAAGTGACTAGATCTAGATAGGGTTTGTAGCCAAAATCTTGAAACAAGAATTGTTATCATTCATGCAAAAACAGATATGTGGCTTCCCCAGCGTACAGATTATTCTCTTGATGGTCTTTTAAGGACAAATAATTTCTCCTGACTCTTGGCATCAGAGACCTCCTTTCTTTCCCTTCTCGAGAGAGGAGGGGACAGTGAAGCTTTCTCTTCTACTTGTTATTCTAAGACTTTTTAAGACTCCACCAGACTTATTGTTTCTTGCAAGAGCATCCCAGTCCACCCAGTCACAAGACACAAGAGATTCTAACCTATTAATGACCATCAACTAGCAGAGGCGATGAATCCATCGATACCGTCCCTAAATCGATCGGTATAACATTATGCTGAAGAGGTTACTATTTTGAGCTGATGAAATTCAAACATCTCTGCCTTAAGCTGTCAGCAACCATTTCACTGAAGGTGGAGGAATGGATGTATTAAAATCACCCTCAATTTTGTTATCCCTCTCGAAATGCTTGGTGCAGTGTCTACTTGCCAGTATTTCCCTGCCAATCAAAGGCTTGTCCCTACAGCTCTTGGGACATCTGCTTCCTTGGCAAGATGGGGAGCACACCTTCCACTGTTCATTTTCATGTATGGGGTGTGAGGACCCAGCCTTTCCCTTCTTCTTAATATCCAAGTCAGGTACTACTGAATCTTAAATTGTGCTTTTTAGTTTGTGAACACAACTCCATAAAGCCCTCAACACAAGGCTGCTGCGAATGTTCCAGTGCCTTGGATTTCCACCTCGTCTTCTCAGATGTGGCTGTCTTCTCCATCTTGGGAGAAGAACATCAGGATGCAAAGACATGTGCTTCCTGAATCCAACCAGTACCTCTGAGTTTTGAGCTATCCCTAAGAACGACCTGAAAAGGCATTTAACTTAAATGAACCGAGAGTTTGCTATTATGTATTTTCTGAAGGATGCTTAAGGTAGACCTGAATGTTCTTGTAGTAAAAGAGCAGAACAAAGACTATTCTGCCTGTCTTATCTTACCCGGGAACCTCAAGTCTAGTCTTCTGCCGCTTTGCTGCAAGACTTTTGGGGGCTGACTTCAAACCTCAGCATAGTTTTTGAACAGGCGGTCTGCCTAACTTAACCCTCTTTACACTTGCAGATAAACTTGTATCAGCACCAAGCCAGCTTGTGAATAAAGTGGGTCTTTGTTGAAGTCACTTCTTAAGATTCAGCACCATTAAATGCAACATCTCAGAATAGGCATCTATAACATCGTGTTAGAGAAGCTGTTGAAAAAAGTTAAGGGGGTCGAGATTAGTGAGCCCAATAGCTGCTATCACAATTTTCAGCACCACAGAATCTCCTCCTGCTCCAAAGGAGACTTATCAACATGGCATGTGCACACGCATACTGAGTCAACTTAAAATAAGCTAACTTAATTAAGCCGCCTTATCTAAGCTGCCCTGAGTCGACTTAGCTACGCCTGCTTAACTAAGCCTGTTTATGTAAGCTGCCTTAATTGAGCCACCTTAACTGCAACAACTTAAGTTAAACCACATTGGAACACACACGCATACAGCTCCTTGACATGGTGGCAGCCATCTTGTGAACTAAGTCAACTCAGCTAATACAGCTCAAGATAATCCACCTTGGAGGTGTACTATCTTGCGCTGCATTTAAGCTGACTCTGCTCCACATACGTGCGTACGCTCTGACAGTTAAGGGGGGTTTAAAAAATTAAGCCGGCTTAACTGTCAGAAAGTTAGTATGTGTGTACACACCAATGGTGCTGAAAGCAGTGAGAGCTGCCACATTACCTGAGCTACAACACCAGAAATGCTACAGCTGAACCAAAGCTGGTAACTACAGTGAGGTTCAGGTGCACCGAAGGCCACTGCTCACACCCTAAACTTCCACCCAGAAAATGGATTAACAGGGCTTGAATCTCTGGATGCCACCAACAATTCTTTCTTTTTTTTTTCTTTTATATTGCTAACAGGTACATATTGAGTCCTTCAAATTAATCTTATATTAACTTGTCTTCCTTCATTCCTTCTCATTGTCTTCTTTTTTTTCCAGCACAACCCTATGTCCGGGGCAGCTCCTGAATTTTTGTTCTGCGAGACAACATCACAAATATCATAGATATGCTAATCACTTGGTTGTAAGCAGGGTTTTTTTTTCCTCTCCCCTGCCCCAGAGGCTGGGAGTTGGCTAAAATAATAGCTTTAATCAAAACAGTGTAGCAACCTGTAAATAAAAAGGAGGCAATAGAGAAAGACTTGAATGCAGTCGGCATCTGTTTAGAACGCAGTCATGTAAGCAGAAGGCGGTGCTTAAATCCCTCTTGCTAGGGGAACAGATGCAAGAGGCACTATTTTATTAAGAAGCATTAAAACAAGGGTTTGGACAAAGATGAGGCAGAGACTGATCTTCAGAGATCACCAGCCTCATAGTGACTTTTAACAAACACAGCCCCTCTCTTACGCTCATTAGACACTAAAGTTAAACAGGTATTAACAAAAGATTTTGTGAAGCATCTAAGGTGGGGATCTCAGCCACATGTGCTCATGAAGCAACATATGGTGGTTCCAGCCTGCAAAGCTAGAGGGCTTTGCCCGTGCCTGCACCCCTGCCCACTCCGGAGCTGGGCAGTGAGGAGCTGTGCCAGTGCCAAGCAGCATCCAACTGTCCCCGCACAGCTGCTACTTCTCCCCCCTTCCCCAGCTCCTGACTGACATGGATCAGATGGTTGCAGTGGTGCATCAGCAGCAGGGGACTTTGCCTAGCCCCATACTGGAGCCAGGCAGCTGAAAGCTGTGCCCACACCACCGCTGCTTCTAGGGGTGCACCAATAAAAGATTTTTGGGGCCAATAACAATGACCGATTATTGACCAGCCATATCAGCCGATTCCGATCCGATTGCCAATATGCAGCCCAGCAGCTTGAAGAGCAGCATCTGGCTCATAAGTCTGTTGGAGGGAAGGGGCATGGGGAGGGCAGATCGAGGCCCCCATAGAGAAGAAGGGAGGGGAGCGGAGCTGGGGCAGGGGCAGGTGCTGCACAGCCAGGGCAGTGCGGAGTGGGGTGAGGGACAGAGCTGCAGGCGGTTCACCTCGGGGAGTGGGGAGGAGGACCAGCTCCCACTGATGTGCACGCCCCAGGCAAGGTATGGGGGCATGTGCTTCCCCCAATCTGTGCACGGGGCAACGGCGGGCTGCCTGCTGCGGGCTCAGGGCCAGGGGCTGTGCTGGCCTCTTCCCAGCAGAGGGGCTGGGCCAGGACTGCGCTCGGGCTGGGTGGGGCAGGACAGGGCGGGCATCAACAGTAATAGAAGGAGGGCCTATGGGGGGCTACAGCCACCCCAAAATTCACCATAGCTCATCTCCCAGCGCTGCCACCTCCCACCTTGCCCCTGCCTGCCCTGAGCGCAGCCCCAGCCTAGCCCTCCCGCCAAGAAAAGACCAGCACAATCCCAGCCCCAAGCACGCAGCAGGCAGCCCGCTCTCACCCAGTGTACCGATCCCGGGAGCACATGTCCTCCGTGCTTCCCCTGGGGGTACGCAGAGCAGCGGGAGCTGCCCCTCCCCTCCCCTCCATGTCCCCCGGATGAGCCTGTGACTCCGTCCCATGCCCTGCCCCACCCCGGCTGGGCAGCACCTACTCCTGCCCCATCCCCAATGCCTCCCTCACCATGGGGGCCTCAATCTGCCCCGCATTTCCTGGCTGCAGTGTGTATGCACTGGAGCCCATGGAGAGCTGCACTGGGGCTGGACATATGAAGCCTGAGTCCACGCTACCACCTCTTCTCCCTGCCCTTTCCTGCCAGCTGCAACGTGGACACAGCTTCAAGCCAGTGAGGGCTATGCTGGAGCTGGGCAGCTTCCAGCTATGTCCAGACCGCAGCCTGGGGGGGGAAGAGTACGCAGATACTTGGTTCTAGAGCAGCTTCCCAACAGCTGGAAGTGGGGGCCTGGGAAAAGAGGTGATGCGAGCCCCAGCATGGGCACAGGGAAAGCTCCTACTGCTGCCTCCTCCTGATGCTCTACAGATTCACCAGCGTTCACAGCTGGGCTGTTTCAGCCCATGGTTTGTAAAGGTTGCCATACTGGAAAGCTTCATTGCTATAACTGTCACTCAGAAGTGCATTTTATTTACCTTTTTAACACGTATAGGTATATAGGTCAAAGTCTGGGGATGGATTCATTATACGGACAGAAAGTACTGATACCCGTACTTATGCTGGCATAGTTATCGGTCTTCTTTTTTGTAATTGTGCTCACGCTAAGGAGCTGTACCACTGTGCTATGTCAGTGAAGTCAACACAACAGGCAGCCAAGTCCCCAATGAAAATCCCTTTTGCTCAATGGTTCAACTTTCTTCATCTTTTTACATCAGAAATGTAGATTGTTTTTGACAAGCATCTTTCAGGCTCTTTATAAATCATAAATAGTAGAGAAGGTAGAGATTTCCTTCCCATTTTGCTAATCATTTAACCAAAAAAAAAAAAGAGGCCTTTCCTGGAAGGGGACATGTTTTCAAAGGACAGGATAGCTCAGTAAAATTGGCTGCACTTACCAAACTGACCCAAAAGGTGAAAAGATTGGTCCTACCATACAGCATCCAGCCTATTTCACATGTCTGCACATGAAACACAACCCACTGTTGAACACAGGGTCTTTAAGTATGCATTATTTTATTTTACCTAATATTAGCTATCCAAGATGAAAATGGCATAAGCCCCAACCCAGCAAAACCTTTCTGTATGTAATACTCTCACACCAACAGACTACTTGCATGTTTAAAGTCAAGTGTCCACGGGCTCTTCTGGATCTGGGCTGCAGATCCAGAAATGCATATCTGAAAAATGTGCAATACAGGCAGCCTACAATATCTTGCTCCTTTTCATCCTCTTCAAAAATTCAACAGCTTGCGAGTTAAAGATAGAATTACCACCATCCATATTACTTAGTATAATGCATGCCAAATTATATGACGTTCTGACTTTTGAAAACATATGTAAATTCTTTCTTGAAGGCATAATAAATTTGTATCTTTGTAAAATTAAAACCACTCCAACTATAACTACTGTTAATTGGAAGATGACGGAAGATGCAAGCTACCAATTATACTATTTTCTGCTTCACAAACCTGTTAAACCAAAATGATCCATTAGCTTATCACAAGTCCCCAATATTTCTCAAATGGGTGCATTTTAAAACAAAACAACCCAAAACATTTCATAGACAGTCCAAAACATCTATACTTCCATGACACTTGTACACCTCTCTGTTGTACAATAACTTTGAACATTAAGCATTTAAAGCCCTCAATCTGGTGTTGCAAACTGTTAAACAATCACAAAGAAAGGTTTAACTTTGAAATTCCTCTACAATCATCCTGCAAATAAAGTAAAAAAATCAAATTTCAAAGCACTTGCTATTTCATACTCATACTAAATCTATGTAAGATCTTCAGCTCCTAAAAGCTTAAATGCTGTTGAAACTTGGGTAGAATCCATCTATAATAATTGCCGATTGATAAAACTGCTCCTGGCTTTAAAAAAAAAAAAAAAAAAAGTGGACTTCACAATGACAAAGTCTACTAAAGTAACAATATTCTGATCTCAAGCTGCAGGTAGCCATCATACGCATTAAAAAATAGCCGGAAGTGTACTATAAAAATTCTTAGAAGTTATTATTTAACGATTTAATGTGGGGGTTTTTTTAATCTATTACTTACAGTTCTCACAAAAAAGTCCTTGGCACATATTTCGTTGCCAGTCTCTAACTATACCAACCAAAGCAGCATCTTTACTTTCTGAGAAATGCACCACAGGGCTGGTAAACTGAAAGCTGAACTTACGTGAACTTGGCACAATTAAAAATTAGCCATTTTCCACCCCCATAACAAATGCTTGAAGCTTTTCAAAAAGTCAGCGCAGGGAGCACAATGCTAGCCTGCAATCATAACATCATGTAAGAAGGCAATTTGGGCTCCACAAAGGATAATATTTCAGTAAGTAATACAACAGATGTTAGTGTCATGCTTCCAAATGGTTTTTACACAGGGAGCTTTTTTTTTTTTTCTTTTTTAAATGATAAAATATGTGAACACTAGTCCCTTAAAGACTCTCAAAAATGTTCATAACCTGATTTGCCAGGGAGATGAAAAAAACCCATTATCTCCCCACCTCCCAAAAGAGTCATTCCCATGCACACTCCAGCCATACCACAAGCTGGTAGAGTGCTTCACTGATTAACTGGCTGCACAAACCAATAAAAAAAATTGAAATTCTGCTTTTTGAGTGAGTATTAAACTTCGTTTCTTTACATATATTCACACAACACAGCACGTTCTACGTACAAAGTATTAGTAAACTGTCTCCTAGATTTGCATTTAGAAGTGAGGGACCAGGATTAATGAAATGGCCAATCCTGGTCTTCAAATTACTTTTCAGATCATATTGCATGCTTGGAAGCATCCCATCCACCCCTTCCCATTTCTTGCTTCTTGTTGGTACAAGCCTCGTCCCTACCCAGGCTGTGTTGAACATAAGCTGCGGTACTAATTGGGCAACAGAAGCCGACTGAAGAAATCGTTGCTTCTAAAAAATCCTAAAAAAATTAGGAGAAAGGTGAAGCTTCTGCTCATCCAAAATTAGGAGAAAGGTGAAGCTTCTGCTTACCCAACTAAGTGAATGGGTGCAGGCTTTCTAGCTGGAAAAAGGAAAAAATTAAGCGTGAAGTCAGCCTGTGTGTATCCAGGAGGACAAGACTATATAAAGTCATAACATTAGGATTAAAAATAAGCACCAAGTGACTGTGAAAGGTGCAACCCCTGAAAAAGCAAATGGGCAGCTGCACCTGTGAGTCGATTTTCCTACAAGTGAGCTTTTAGACATTTCTTAAACACATGTGGGCTATGGAAGACCAAACCAGCGCGTTCTCAAAATCTGATTCAAGAAGAAACTCTCCTCAAATACAACGCTCTCTTTTAACTCAGGAGATAAAAATCTGAATCTTTGGTTTGCTCTTCCCTCCAGGTACATCGTTACCTGCAAGGTTTGGTAGTGCAACCTTTGTGATCCAAATTTTCAGCTGTGAACGGTGCAACGTGATTCACGCAAGTAAGCCATTGCCATTAAGGGTAAAGTCAACAGAACTTTATGAGAGAGTAATTGCGCACCGACGGAAGAAATGCACAATCAGGGAAAAGACTATAAAATTACACAAACACAGAGGGGGATAAATTGCAAGTGACAAAAATACAGTCAAGAAAGAGCTGATGACAGATTTTCATTTAAGTGCGAGGAAGTAATTTAAACTGTCAGGAGTTGTTGTAATAAGATGATCATTCTTTGTAAAGATTCTTAAAGTGTCTTTGCTGGAATAAACCGATAGAAAAAAAAACAATACTGATGAAAACACTTGGAAAGGTTCAAAAAAAATTAAAAAAAAAAAAAAAAAGATTCCAAGACTAGAAATTAATAAGGTTTCTAACCTAGTGAAGATGGGTCTCAAAGCACATCGGTAATATCAGAAGCATCTCTGTCACCCATTGATGCTATTTTAGGCTAACACTGATACAACAAACGTACAAGTCTTTTTATAGGGAAAATAGCCCAACAAAACAGACCTGAGGGAGATAAGCTTTTTGCCTCTGCTTGCTGTGTTTTACATAAGACTGATAAATTGGTTTAACAAGATACTCTATTATATAAGCGAACATCTGGAATACTGTGAGAAAAGCTGTTAGGTCAAAAAGGGGTTAGGGAAATGTGGAAGAGTAAGATGAATGAAATCCTTGGATTCCTTCAGCCCTGAAGTATGGAGATACCATCTTCTCATAATCCTCAGGACCCATTACTGAAATGATTGGTTATTTTGACCACCCCTGGGCTAGACGGTGAACAAGGGATCTGACTTACATATTCACTAAACCGAAGGAAGACCAGATGCAATGGAACATTTTAGTGAGGTGCCTGGCACACCCAAGGGATGGAAAATGAACCCCAGAAACAAGCTAGGAAAAAAACCAAATGTTCAATTTGTAGACTGATTTTCAGGCTTGCGGCACAGATGTGATCACTCCCTCCCTCTCCCCAACGCAGGACTTTAATTTGCAGATGCAAGATTTACTAGCAGAAACTATGAACAAGGATCTTGACCTTTGGCTGAAAAAGTACTTCCATCAAAACGATGGGCCTTAACATCAAGGATGGTGAAATTTAAAGTGGGGGGAAAAGCATGCTTAATCCCACTTAGCTGTGAAACAGTACGGCAGCCCAAATAAGCACTGAAATACTTATCCAAACGTACAGGGAACAAGGTAACTGCGCAAGCCGATGGAGGTGGAAAGAGAGAAGGTCTCTGTAGCCCATTTGTTTGCCCAAGAGTTGACTCAATTCAAGCGCTCAGCTCCCAAAGCTGTATTATTATACTTACTATACCTTGCAATGTTCTGTATTTATTCAAATACACCTACGTGTTGCGGGACATGGCAGCTGCAGGCAACATTAATGAAGCTCACTACAAAAGCAGCCTTGGGAGCCCAGAAAGGAGCAGCTGACAACCTGCTGGAAGAATAGTACGGCATCAGAGAAAGAAGTCTCGTACCGTAAGTCAGACCGCCAGATTAAGCAGCTCAAGAAAATGAGATGGTAGGTTCCTAAGGTAAGGAAACATGTTACTTCAGGGGAAAAAAAAAACAAGTTTTCATATCCAGGAAAATCAGATATGCCAAAGATTTTGGACCCTTCAAAATCTGCATGCTCAGCTGGGATGTCATTCTCTGTTAACAAGAAAAAGGATTCTGAAAGTACTGTTTTTTGAAACTAAACTGTACCATGGCTTTCTGCTTTTAGCAGATAAAAGAGATGAAACCTGCTCACATTTTGGGACAGGCACCATGGATGTATAGCTGAGGAAAGACATGCATTTACAAAATTATCCCCCTATAACACTATGGAGATTGACTACGAAGCCAAATTTGCTAAATATTACCTAGTTCCCATATATCACAGCTTGGAAACCTGCTAGTAGCTAACAAATTAAAAAGTCTATTTATTAAAGAAGCCCCAATATAACAAATATTTTCCCCATGTTTAACTTTACATCCAAGTAACTGTGAGCACGTGCAACGTAAATCCCATCTCTACACCTGCCATTTACTCCAGTCCAAACTGGGGAGCTAAAAGTGGTTACAGGTCTTATACTTGCTTAACTACTGCCAACAATTGGTAGGACAAGCTTATTTTACAAACGCATGTTTAATGTTCTTCTGTCCTGGGTTGATATAACAAAGCCCTGCACAAACCAGAGGGAAATAATACATAGTATTGGGTAAGAACGGCATCCACCGTGCTGCCAACTGCACAAAGTAAACAGCATTTCTTTTTCCGCTAATATTTCAATTATGCTTCAAAGTTACTTGTAATACTTGCTCTCAACACTACTTTTAAAAAATGTAGCATCTTTATCAATTGATGTTTACTGCAAAGCAAAATTTAAGAGCTAAGACATCGAGGTAGCATTTGCTTCAGGAGCTGGACAAAACAGCAGCATGTACAAATTGTACTAGCTTGCGATTTCAAGAAGCTGCAAAAAAAACTTGCTTTAAAGGGGACCCTAGTAATGAAGTCATTCTCATTGAGGGGGATGGATGAATGAATTGGTTGTAAAAGCTGCCTTTCACATGGACCTTGTACTTAATGCAAGCATCTTAGCTACTCCAACAATTTTACCATGTATTAATAGTTTAGGAACAGGTTATGATAAAACCAACTGAAGCCCAATCGCAAAAACCACAACTGTAAGCACAGAGCAGTAAAACCAAACACTTAGCACTGCTCTTTTAGTTTTCAACCACAAAGAGGGAAAAATTTTAATTGTCCCTTGCTGTGACGCTAAATTTGTAGAGACTCCTATTTCAAGACAAGATCTAGACACCTGTAGCCTTTGAATTCATGTCCTGCTGCCTAACAATGTCTGAGCTGAGCCCATTCTTTTCCCTCCGACAGAAAACGAAAAGCTATTTTACCCCAGCAGCCGAAAACCATGAATTTTAGGAGCTTTAGGAGTAGGCAACGTAGCACCTTGGCGACACTGTAACCCGCTGAAAGTACATTATCGAGGCTGGGAGGCCTAAAATTAGACTTACCAGTTTTGTTCTCCAAGAGCATGCATACTGTTCCTCTCCGCTGGGCTTGCTGCATTCTTATGAGCAAGCCCTGTATTGAGATACACAACAATCCTGCTCTTTGAAGCACTTAAGACAGCAGGACGCTGGCACATTTCAATACCTTGCCTGTTCGTATCAGAACAACAACCAAAAAAAATGGAAAGAGAACATAATATGCATTCACACAAGCCAGACACCCTGGCATTTCTGTGAGCGGGACCCCAAGGGAAAACACTGCACTCTCTAACCGCAGCATCTGGAAAGCTGAAAAGCTTTCTCCCCCCGGATATATATATATCTATAAATGATATATATTTATATAGATAGATATCTATCTAGATATATATATAGATAGATAGATGATATCTTAAAAAAAAAAAAAAAAAAGATTTTAGGATAAAAGATATCTTCAATCGAGCAAGCCTGACAGTGGCCCTTACGTTCGATCTTCAACATATGTATCCTAGAGCTGTCAGGAAAAACAAGAGGATGACTAACATACGCTTGCTATCAAATCAAGCTCTCGCACAAAAGCAACCGGTGATTATTTCCCTTTAAAAGGAGGTCACAAGCGTTTGTACTGAGATGAAGACATTTGGCATTTCCCAGCGGTGCTCCAAGTCTGGAGGCTTCTTAAAAGCCTGGAGATTTCAAGTCATTGAATGGCTGATGGTGGAATTAAATTATCATGATTAATCAGTTATGTAAATACTGATCAGGTCATCAGAGGTGGAATTAATTTATACTGATGTCATTGTATAGTTCTGCTCGTGCTAGTCATTAATATGCCAACTGCTCGTTAAAAATGACTGCACGGCCAATTTGTGTGAAAAACGCCAAGAGTACTAAAAGTCACAAAAAAGCCATATGAATTAGTTATCAAGTTTCAAGAAGCTACAAGCCTCCTAGGTCAGTCCATATAATAAGACCACCGGTTGACCACTACACACAGACATCCCTACCACCGATATTATCTTATGCCGAATACTTATGATTTAGGGACCCGGTCATAGAAAAATGTCAATGAGTGCTAGACTTATAAGCAGCTTTATGATTTTGTTTTACATCCCAAAGGCAGGCACTAATTTCCCAGTGTCTTCAAAGATGGCTTAAAAGAAAATAAAAATCAACCTTATCCTTAGTATGCCGGCATGTAGGACACGACACCCCATATCATGCGTGCGTCTAGTTATTTCATGACAGCAAGCAAGTGGCGGGCAGCAAAAGTAAATCAACTTTCTAACAGAGGAGGAACTGAATTTTGCTTCAATCTGCCAGCATCAAATGAAGCAAGTCTCAGGACATTTATCTCTAGACTTCATTTCCTTGAAGCTATTATTAACATATTAACCCTTTGAAAGATTATCCTTGAAAATGTATCAGCCTGGCCTACTATAAACTGAAACTTCTAAGCATTTCCTAATACCACTTAGTGGTTTTCTTCATGCCAACCCGACGCAACCAATATTTAAGATCAAAAACATGAAACGACATGCGAGAGTTTGCCTGGAAAAAGACCAAAAAAAGCAAAACGATGCCCTGCTCCGCTATGAAAGGATGCGATCGATGACCAAATGTTCACCAACCTGCATTAAACTAGGGCAATTCTCAATGTTGGTTTGTTTTTTTAAAGTAAATTGTAATAAAAACAATCATCTTTTATTACATCCTAACATCCCATTTTTCTAAGACCTTGTTCTGCCACATTTTGTGCAATATAAAATTATGCAGGAAAAGCGCCCCCCCCGTAGTGCCATGAAAGAAAAGGTGCGTTTTAAGGGAGATAATCACACAAAACTAAAGAGATTCAGAATAACAAACAGCCAGAGCTCATACGTCTAATATACAAAATTCACAATTTCTGTAACACTTCTTAAGAGCCAGGGCAAACAACAGTTAAGGGGACTCAAAATTAGTCTTTTGCTACCTGGGCGAGATGATACACATTTCCTCGCATCAACTCGATTCATTTCATCGCGACATCGCTACGGGCTTCAAAACGGGGAGCTTTAAACCAAAAACAAGCATTCTCGGTGTCACCAGAAACAGGCGACCTGCAGCAAGCGAGGGCAGAGGCCGGCCCGACACACCGCACAGAGCCAGCAGGAGCTTGCGTGAACACACGCTCACTTCCACCACACCCTGCACTAACACGTGTGTGTGTACGTATGTATACGAATATAGCGTATGTACACACACACACACACACACACACACACACACACACACACACCACGTGTTTGTATACAAGGGCACACATGCCACACACATGCACACACCTGCTACACACATGCACACAAACACACCTATATGTATGCGCACGCACACACTACACACATATACATACATGTAAGTACATGCACGCACACATACAATCATACATCTATGCTCATGCACACACATACACACCTGTGTACGGGTGTATATACAGACACGCACACCTGGATGTGTAGGTCTCATCTATATGGACAGGCACGTATTACACAGATATACACTCATGTGTGTATATTATATCTGTACACACACACACCTGTGCACATATCTGTGTGTCTATACACACACAGACATGTGTAGATACACACCTGTGTGCATCCATATAGACACACACATCTATGACACAGGCACACCTGTGTGCATACCCCCCCCGTACACATACACACCTGTGTGTGCAGACACCCCGCCCCACACACGCGTGTGCCCCCCGTGCCAGGCCGCCGCGACCCCGCGGGCGGGCGGGCGGACAACAAAGGCTGCGGGGGGACGGGGGGGAGGAGGAGGAGGAGG
>NW_005842091.1:2194851-2242473 GCF_000455745.1 Alligator sinensis
CGGGCCCGGGCCCAGCCAGCCAGCCCGCCCCGCCCCGCCTCGCCTCCACCGCCGACACCACCGCCCGCACCCGCACCGACACCCGCACCGCGCCGCGCAGCGCCCCCGAGCCCATCTCCCCACACCACCGACCACAGCGCCCCGTCTCCCCGCAGCACCGACACTATAGACCTCATCTCTCCACAGCACACACCCCATCACCCCCATGTCCCCACACCACCGACCCCATCTCCCCACAGCGCACATCCCACCTTTCCCACGACCATCCCCATCTTCTCCAGCTCCCCACAAGCACAGACCCCGCTGCCCCCCCAGTCACAGCCCAGCCCCCTCTCCCCTCTGGTGCTCACCTGGCAGCTCTCCCCCCGTGTGCACACACACACACACGCACGCACCTCTGGTTTTGAGGCGGCTGTGGAGCCGCGGGGGAGGAAAGTTTCAGCTCGGCACAGTGCAAGCAGCCATCCCCGATCTCCCTCCCACGGCCGGGCAGCCCCACCCTGCTCAGGGAGTGACCAAAAGCCACCGCTGCTCTCAGTTCCCCTCCCGGGACCTACCGCACCCTCTGCCAGGCGGGACTGGAAACCACTCGGCCCCACAGCCCACACCGCCCTTCCTCATCTTGCCCCAGACTAGAAAACAAAATCTGTTCCCTCGATCATTTGGTTTTCTTTTTTTTTCCCGAGCCAAGAAAAGATCCTTTTTCACCTCCCTCCCTTTTCATCTTTGCTGCGGCAAGTGCCGGTGCAAGCCGAGCTCTGCGAAGGCCTCTGGGTATCAGCGCCGGCCCTGACAAAAGGCACGTCTCGGGGGCAAGAGCCCTCTGAACGTGGCTCGCTAGTTCCAACGCGGCTCTGTCCTTTGCTGTGAACTCTCATTTGTTTCCTTTTAACGCTGGGATGTGCCACGAGGATAAAGGATTAGGCCAAGCTTGTAAGGCCTTATCTGTGTTACGCTTTCCCCTCCCTGCTGCCCCCTTATTCTCTACCGTTGTTTTAATTAGTGCAAGCGCCGCTGCAGGCAAGATACGCCTGGCTCCCAGCACTTGAGCCACGCCGTCCCCTGGCCCTGCGCTCGCCCGTGTGAAATGGCACCCTTGGGAAGTCGTGGGTAGGCCTCGCTTGGTGCCGACGCCAGGTCTCCCCAAAGTCATGCAGATCACGGCGGGGGAGGCCCACGGCGTGGGAGCACAAGGTCATAAGTTGTATTTCTGGATGCCGCGAGTACACGAGGATACGCAAGTCCTCGTGTTATCTCTGCACCACGCGGAGTGAGATAAGCTGGATCGCCGATGCAAATCTGTTACCTGCAGCGCACACCTGGGAAGGGGAGGCTGGGCGGTCCAAAGCGTGCTTGTTGGAGATGCGACTGCGTCCAGACGCTAACCAGGAGAGAGGCAGGGCAAATAATGGTTAAGGAGACTAAAAAGTCTTTTGCTACCTAGGTGTCACCGGATTTTGGCAGCTCCATATAGGAAGGAAGAAAGGACTTTGACAACTGGACGAGAGACCACCCCCTGCTTCATTTGTCAAGGCTGGAAAGTGTGATCCAGGCCACCGAGTAGGGGAAATCCTGGGTTATGCTGGGAAGGGACGTCCTCTAAAAAAGCAGGCCCAAGGCAGTTGAACAAGTCCTTATTTGCTTGGCATAGTGTCTGCATGCACGTATCTTGGGGTAACTTCATGTCATCCCCCCGTCTCCTGCTGACTTAGACCATGTCAAATAACAGCATTATAGGAAGAGTTCAAGATCACAGCAAGACACTTGTGTTAATAGCACTAAAGTGAGAGATCTACCATCGCCACACTCGATGGGACCTCACTGAGGAAGTACTTGAAGTGCTTCTCCAGTCATCTACACACACACACACACACACACACACACACACACACACGTATGCGGAGCCAGGCAGTCTAAGGTTACAGCACTGGAACAATGATTAAATCCTTACCTGAGATCAGAGGCTGAAGGAGTTTAGTGATTTCATTTCAGTCCTCTTCAGGCATGTGTTTGCACCACAAAACCATTTAAAGATGCACGGAGATGGTCCATCTCTGTCCAGGAGACAGTCAGATCTGGTACGGGTCAGGAGTAAACTGCATTAGCAGAATGCTGCCTGTGTTACGTCTGGCTCCAGCTAGTGCTATGAGTCACTTGAAAAACTACGTTTCCTGACAACCTTTCTTTAACAACAACAAAAAAAGGTCAGAACAAAAGCCAAGAAGGTGTTGCTTTTCCAGTGCAAGGCGTGTCAGAGAAAACAGTGCAAGTTTTAGGCCCAACCCTGCTTTTCCTGGCGTCGATGCCAAAAAATTCCCATTGGCTTCAGTGAGAGATGTATCAAGTTTTAGAGACCCGAGAGCTGGCTGCAGTGAATTATACAGAGAGTTTCATGTATTCAAGGCATGCTGTTGAGAGGCAGCGAGTAGTTTGAAGCTGGTCTGCGAGCCAGGAACTCCAGTTCTGATCCCACCTGGGTCAATGATTGTTGGGTGACCCGAGAAAGATGTGTGTGGTCATCCAACTGGGAAATAAAATCTCTGAAAGGGCTCAACACTGTTAGCAAAACCTGAAAGACCCCTTCACCTCTTGCTGCTTCAGACGCATCCACCGTGGATCAGTGGAAGCTGAAGACTGAGGTGTACAGAAATGCTTTATTTCTCTGTGTATAATTTAAGACCATTGATTAGGTGACTGAGAACAAGATCTCTTCATAGAGAAGATTCGGAACGAGTTGTTTCCTGCTGCCTTCTCCCGCATCTAAGGCCATGTAGCGAACAATTCGGGCAAGAGTAAGATGGGACGTCCCTCACCATGGCCAATTCAGACTTGGGTCCTTGTTTAGGCCAAGTCAACACAAAGTGCACTTCACCCATAGGAATATCGATACACTATACCCCTGCAAAATGCTCCTACAGACCTAGCTAGATAGGTGGAAGGGCACTTTGTCTTGACAAGGTAAATCCACCACCCCAAACAAAACAAATGGTATTGGCAAAAACCCAGTTTTGCTGGAAGAATTGCCTTCGCACTGGGTGCTTTGGTAGGGATCACACCTTGTCACATCCTTGAGCGATGCTGTAGCTATAATGGTGTGAATCCAGCCTTAGACACTTGCAATGGTAGATTTAGTGTGATGAAGGCACCCAGACTCGCTCCCCCAAGTTATTTGGCCTCTGACGGGTATTAGTAAAACGTGGTCATCGTTGTGGGCTAAGATTTGAACTCATAACCCAACAGCAAAAAGCTGGCTGGTCAACTCCCTTAGTCCTTCTTTGGAAAGTCAGAACTGTGCTTCATCCATAGGAACTGAAGACTGCCAGGGACAGGGACCTCCCAGGCTGTCAAATCCAGTCACCAAATATGATCAAGCTTGCGACCTTCCAGTCATGATGGCAAGGCAGAGAGTTAAAGGCCATTATTTGTGAAACTCATTTTTCATCGGCAATCTTTCACCTCCATATCTCAATATCAGTCCACATATGGCAAGCAGGCGGAAGCTAGAGAATCCAAAGACCCGAAACAAATAGACGTTTCCAGTCCTAGCTGCAGAATTATAATGACGGGAACCACGGCACAATATATGGCACGTTAGACTAATCTCCCAGCTAAGGAGAGAGGGGCACAGTCCCTCCTAGTCCTTTTAACCTAACCTAGCAGAGCAGCTTCCAGGAAGCCACGAGCAGCACCATTCACAGTGATGAAGTGCATGTTGCCTGCACCGGAAATGCAGCTACGTGGAGCTGGAACACCACTAATTAGCTAATGACTTTGTTAGCCTGTCTGGCCACAGTTTGACTGACACTACAAGAATATCATCCTAAAAGAATTTAACAATAGGAAGTGCCTTCCTCTTTTTGCGGTAACACCAGTTTAGTATTGCCCAAGAGATTATGAACAACAAGGCTTTATAATGCTTTGATTTTCCAACCATAGAGGGGGAGGAAAAAGAAGAGCCTGTAAAAAATTCTAAGGATAGCTTGACAAATGTATTCCTGCCATTTGAAATTTGATTTCCTCGTTCTATTGTTTCCCATTTCCTGAGAGCTGGCTTGGTGGATCACATTTTCTTCTTCTGTCTCCAGGCCTCGTATCCAAACGAGCCTGTATCTCATTAGACTGATGTATGGGCCTTGCTGCATGCAATTCAATCTCTAAATCACGGTCATTTTTGCTTTATTACCAATTTTCTCTCCCACTCCCAACCCTGTGAGCCATTAAAGGAACCTTTTTAAAAACAGAGTTGAATATTATCAAATATATGAAATAAAATGTTAGGTACCTTAAATACATGTCTAGACCTCCAAAGACAAAGAAGTCTCACTTTTCGAGATGGTTGGCACACTCCGCTCCATTGACTTCAGCGGGAGCTGAGGTTTCTCAGCATTTCTGAAGAACTGCTTGTAGATATGGATTTGAAAAATTAACTTGAACCACCCAGGTTTGGAAATGTTGTCCGCAGCCACTTAATTCAAACAGAGACGACGACAACAAATCTAGTAAATTTGACTATAATCATACCTAGAGATGAATGAGGAATTGGTGGAAAATTAATCGGCAAAGGCAGCTTTTTTCTGTCGTGTTGAATCATTCATAAGATGCTTACAATGTTATTGTCAGTATTCGGACAACCCTCAGTCATTTCCACCACATTTTTGTTCTGTAAATTGTTCACAAGTCCTCGTCGCAAGTGTTCGGTACTGAAAGTTTCAGCTGCATGGTGGTTAGCTTTGATCACCCCAACAGGTCATCTGGGTACTGTTCCTTTTCCCACGCCGGCTTAATTTAACTCTCAGGGCTTGTCCCCATGTTGAACAGAACCCATAACACATATGTGGGTTGGTTCACATCTTTAGTGTGATTTAGTTCAGACAGGAAAGATTCACATTAAATCAAAATAGGACATTTGCCTCCTGACAGAACTATTTGAGTTTAGTTCACCACACAGACGAGCTTGTAGAATTCGGTTTCCAGTGCACGCATTCCTATTTCCAAGTTCAAAATTCCCTTTCCGAGAACATCCTTTAATACTTGAACTGAGCTCACACCATGGAAAGAGGTGTGAAAATACAGCCTCAGCAAATGCAGTGGGGTTTTTTTTCTCAGAATGAATATTCAAAGCAAATGTCATGGGACAGTCACATTTGCAGCGTGCTCGGTTCTAGTTATTACAAAGCATTTTGCTTCCTTAGAAGCACAAGTCCCATTTACACGGGATTTAATTAATACACAGGCCTCAAGTTGGCCCTGCACACAGGGCGATTGCCACCTTTTCCCCGCAGGCTGGTATTCTAGTCACCCCAGTCATTTGTTAGCCTTCCTTTCCCAGCTCTCAGTGGAGAAGACAGGCATAATTCCTCCTCCTCTTATCCTTACTCTATTGAGTTGAATGGCAGTTTCTTAGGACGGCAGCATCCCTGGGTTCAGGAGCTCTTCATCAAGGCAGTGCCCTTTACCGCTTTTAATAAGAGACAAGAAATATATAAGACACTTGAATGGGCTTAGTTCTGCAGCCCCTATTCATGCTGCATGGGACTCACAAGCCACCTGGGCCAGGTACAGACATTGCACTTTCACCAGTATAAGTGATCAGAAACCAGACTAGACTTGAGCAGAAGTTCAGCACACAGCCTGGTTTTAAAACAGTGAAACCCGGTTTAGATTTGCTCCCCACCAAAGGGCGAACGTGTGTTCTGTTTGCTACCGATCTAAACTACGCCATGTATGGAAAACCACCTGACTTGGATCAAATCCGCCTCGGTCTTTTTGAATGTTTGTACCTAGCCAAAGTAGTGACTCTTTGCTTAAGAATTACAGAAGGAGACACAAAGTACTTGGTGAAAATGCAGTCATCTGAAGTTGCCTTGCATTCAATGAGAGGAGCAGGAGCCATCAGTTCGAGGCTTCAGGTCTGCTCAAAGGGTAGAAAGAGACAGCACGTTTTCTAGAGTCTGTGTCTTCCAAATCAGCATTTTGCGACCCAAAAATGGGTCGCAAGAATATATGAAAGAGTCGCAAACAAACTTTAAAAATGGATCAACTAACTTTAAATGGATTCTCCTCTAAAGGAAAAACCATGGAAAACCGTGGCTTTCCCCTTGCAGGCCATCAGAGTGCCAGCCTGCAAGGGGCTGCTTGGGGACCCCCTCCTGCTCCACACACACCCCCTACCCCAAACACTGGGGGGCTGGGGGCAGTGGGTCGGGACATTGATGTTTACAATGGGGTCCTGGTACAGAAAAGGTTGAGAATCGCTGGTCTAGATCAGTGCTCCTCAACCTTTTTAGACTGGCTGGGAAACACAGCTCTTTCATTTTTGCTCTTTTCTTTTGATTGCAGAAAAATCAGTGAGCAATTCTTCTGTTGCAAAGAGCTCAGGAAGATGCCAACAGGTCAGAAGGTTTGTAGCACCCTGGATTCCTGCTTGAAGTTTCGGGGCTTATCTCGTGAATCACACGTGCACACCTAATATTGTGTGACACCCCCAGCATATTTGAAAGGATCTGAAGGCACTTATGGTGCCACGCCACCCAGGTTGAGAACCACTGTTCTGCATCTAGGATCCAGATCTTCACCCCTCCCATCTTTCCAGTGCTCCACACCCTAAATAGCTTCCAGCAAGAAGGGCTGGATATAAATTACCTTCTGAGCACCTCATTACCTTTCCTTTAGCCATCCAAAGAATGTCTCCCAAAAGCCATGAGTGTCCTCCTCCTTGCCCAGGGGTGGCCCTCAGAGCGCTTCTAGCCCTTTGTAATAAGGACTTACAATGACTGGCTTCATTACGCAGGCATTTCACGTGGCCATGGATTATCTCGGCTAGTCCCAAGCAATTCTCATGTTAGTAAAAACCATCATGCGAAACTCGGTTTACCAGAAAAAACAACCTGGTAGCAGAAAAAGAAACTTAGTACCTTGCTGTGTAGCCCAGTCTACAAATTGATCTTCTATCACCTCAACTGATGGCGGCTGTGCTAATTATTCAGCCTGATTATATCTGGTATGAAAAAGGGAAATGGTGAAAAAAAGAGGGAAAAAAAGAGTAGGTTTCACTGACAAACCGGAGAGCTTAATGAGCAATCAGTAGCAGCTGGTCAGGTAACAATGCCCCTGGGTCTTTTCTTAATGCTTTTTCGTTGTGCATTTTAATCAAGTAACTGGCCAACCAAATTGCAGAATAATCCATCACCGCCTTTTCACAGTTGCCCCCAGTGATCCAACTGAATGCAAAGGATGTGGCAAGCTTTGCACTTTGGCATAAAAATCAAATCACAGGTGGAAAGCACAAGATACAAGAAGGCATGCAAAGTAGGGGGGTCTTATTCTCCTGTCCCTTGCTCTGATGACACCGCCAGTAACAATATCACCACTGGAATCGGCTTAGATGCAGCACCTTATTACTCAGGTAAAGCAGAGTCAGGCTCCCAGTTACTATTAGCAAAGGTACTGAAGTCTATTTAATCATTAACTGCCCTTCTGCTGGGATCACTTGTTTCGCTCAGGAAGAGTGGAGGCCAGAATCAGCTACACCCTAATTTTGCTGGGATAAGTTATACTCAGGATGTATATCAGCAAAGATGACTTACTGCAGACCTGTCCTCTAGGGAACAAGGACCCACTCCAGTGTGAGCTACCAGGCGCCCACCAAAATAGACAAGGAAATCTATCCTCTTCACTTGGTGGGGGCTCTCCCCTGCTATTTACACTGAGAAAGCAGGAAAGGGTATTTCCATCAAGTTACTTCAGTTTGACAGGAATGAAAAGTAATAGCAAACTCCCAATCAAAGCAGCATGCTCTGCAGTGCTGGACAAACCAAAGGCACAGCACTTTTGTACAGTATCTATCAAAACTGGACTGCAGCTTCCAGGCATGACTGTAAAGAGAAATCCAACGATTAATAGATTCAAATCTCGTTTGGAAATCTGGTGAGATTTCTGATGCATCCCGATTCTGACCAGTCAAGAAATAAAGCCAGAACAGACTTTCCTGTAGCATTGTGGTACTAAAAGTGCCAGTGTTGATATATTGAAACTAGCCACTGAATTGAGGAAGTTACCCATTTGGGGAGGGAGAGATTTCAAAATGATGTGGCTTGTGTTTGGAGTTCACATCCCTCTCTCTAATAAGACCATCACCATGGAACTTGAGCAGCTATAAAAATACACTTTAAGAAGTCTTTTAAATGTTCTCCACGCGCCTTCATTTCCTTTTCCCCCCGCTTTCATTTGGATCATAAACATGTTCAGTTATTTCTGGTATTTATAAGGAAGCACTGCCAATCCACCCATCAGGCGTTGCCATAGTGAGAAAGCTTTTGCAAAGCAATAAAAAATAAAAAAAGGTCTTATGCCTTTTCCCCATGATTTGCCTCACTTTCAGCCTTCAGTGGCAATCCCACCAGTGAACATCCTAGGATCAAGAGGGTAAGACCAAAGTCAGACCAAGGCAGGATACCCCAATCCATCTCACCGGTGAACATCCTAGGATTAAGAGGGTAAAACCAAAGTCAAACCAGAGCAGGATACCCCAGTCCATCTCACCGGTGAAACTCCTAGGATCAAGAGGGTAAGACCAAAGTCAGACCAGAGCCGAACACCCCGATTTCAAGCAGGGGAAACTCCACCAGAGCAAATACTGCTGGTGACAGTCTACATCAGGAGTTGCAATGACCCCAATCACTTGCAGTCAATAGTTAAAGTGAAGCAAATCCCCATTTTAGACAAGGCAACATCTTTCCATCTGTAACATGAGTTTCTTGTGCTCCACAGCTGTTGACCCATCCATAAGACTATTGCTATTGACTGATCATCAAGAGAAAACAGGGCACTGGAAAACAAGCAGACCGTGGCTGTAAATGCTTCTTACCGCATGGAAAACCCACTGAAGGAAGCAAACTTTCCTCGTCCCACTGAAAGGGGGCTAGCAGCACTCACGTTTCCAAAGATGCCGCAGATGAAATGAGAAAGAAAGGCAGGGGACAGGAAGGGAACGAGGGGCTGATCCCCTTCAGTAAACAGCTAGCTAGCTATGTAAGTGTATCACCACCTAATCCTTCACAGCCCAACATATCAAGCGGCACAAGCCAACCCGCAAGCAATCCCCCTTTATGTCCCTTCCTCCATCAGCTGTTGTTCCTCTAAGACCTTAATGCAGAGCAGGTGCTGGAAGTCACTGCTATTTAAAGTGTTATATCCATTAGCCCGGGTGACAGCCTGACTATACTAGAGCGGCCATCCCTGGGCAGGCCAACAGACTTGAAGTACTGCCTGCAACAGTGGGAAATGCTGGTACATAAATCCCAGCACCTGCAGGCACTAGTGACTTCTGAGCAGCATCCTAGATACCCAAGGGATTAATATGATATGACCTCTTTCCTCGCTCCCCCTTGCAAGAAACCGAGAAGAGCCTCACCCTCGAACGAGGGGAAGGAGGCATGGACTAGCTTTTCATTCTGGATTCCTAGACCTGTCTTCCACAAACAAATCCTGGCCTGGGACAGGCTAGGTGCTGCCACAATACAAATTATAACCACGTGGCATCGGAAATAGATGGGCCCTAATATTTAACAGCAAATGAAGAAAAAAAAATCCAAGAAACTGGTGCGAAAGGATTCCCCATCAGGCCTCAGAGCTGAGCAAGTCATGCAAGAACCACAGAGCCCCAAAGACAAGAAACTCTGTGCAATCAATTTGGTCACTGCATTTTATTTGAGTGAGCTACCGGTTTGATGGGAAGTGCTGGAAGAGTGTTACCTGTGGCTCTTTCGTTCCCTCCGTGGAGATGTGCATAGAAGAAAAACCTCCACCTTGCAGGGTCAGCAAGTTTCAGTAGGCACCTGGGTGCCAAGGCAGGTTGGTCGAGTTATAATTGGCCGTAGCTGGCACACCCTGGACCTGCTACATTCTTCTGAGCTGAGTGGCATGGAGAAGTACGGGATTGCTCCCTGACTTCGTAAACATTAGGAAGTCAAAGGAAATATTCCCAGTCTGGTCCTTCAACTCCAAAGTCCCTCTTATCAGTGAATGCAAAGAACAAATACCAGCACAGATGGGAACCAGCTTTGGCAAAGCATATCTCTGTTTCTGCTGGGGCACGAACCACGATTGTATCAACCATACTCCCAAATAAACTGCAAAGCTCATTCCTCTTGAAACCGTGCCAGCTGAAATCACTTTCTAGTGTATCAGTACCTGCTGTAGCTCAATTTCCCTATCCAACGTGTCCAACTACTAGGCTGACTATAGACAGACTATAGCTGAACTCCCCCTCAGGAATCTCTTAAATGGTTGCAAGGCAGGATTAAGGTTGGATTCAAGCTATATTTCAGCCGTGTTAGACTTCACTCCTTTGGAAATGGTGCCTCAGGTCTGATGCATGAGATGAATAATCAGTGTAGTACTAGGGAAAATCAAGTAAACGAGAATCGCCCTGTGGGGTGGAAATCCCACGTAAGACTCCAATGAGCTGGAAAATTGTTTAGGATGCCTGCTGAGCTAGGCTTTTAATTGTTTTACACGGAGAAGGCTCTGAACTCCTGGAAAGGTCTGGGCTGTAGCTCAGAAGTGAATTCATCTGCTGGAGCCACCTTCATGGCAACGCACGTAACGGCACGTTGCTCTGCGGGACTGTAGACTGCTCTTCGCTGTCCTTGCAGTTGTGAAACATCATTTATTAGGTCCTTTGCAAACAGCGGGCCTGGACCAGCATTGTCAGTGCTCATGATTTCATCACAGGTCTCATGATGGATGGCATTGTATTGAGCCCCCACCCCGGCTCTGGAGTCATGTGATTGCATCAGACTCTCAGGTTTCACGTTGGAAAGAGTAAGTTTCTAGTCCTCCTCTTGGAAGAAAAGCTTTGATACACACCCAACAAGGCAAAGAAGAACCTGCATTTACTAAATCTCATGAGTGTTGGAGCCAGCCTCGTGATGTCCAAAGGCTTGAGGTTGGCCTCCGACTGGTTCTCTCTCCATGGCCTTGTGCTTTGTGCCATCATTTTACACCTGTACAAAATGTATGTAAAACCTCACCAACCCAACCCTCTTTTCAAGTAAAACGTTTAAGCACTGCTTACCTGCTTTCCCAAATCGGGCGACATTTAAATGCACATGGCAAGAATCCCTTGAAGTGGGGCTTTAATGAATCTGTATCGGAGAATCCAGTCCAACGTGCACAGGAGGACGACAGCCCGGACGAGATTGCGCTGCTGAGCCAGTTGAGAAGCCAAAGAGTCGCTATCGATGCTCTTGCTGCTCGGGAGCAAACTGTCTTTATAAAATGTCTCTATGGGCCCGCTGTAAATAGGAGCTAGCTCATTTTCAGGAGACAAATGTGTGTGATCAGCTAATGCAGGATATTGGCACATACTGGTGGGCCGGTTTCAGCAGAGGAAAACGCCAAGTGAGACGAAGGGAGCAGTCTGAAACACAGCCCGTCACAAGACGAAGGAAGTTGAAAACGCCATGAGGCTGCATTTCACTACGGATCCCATTGTGTAAGCAGCTTATTGACCAGTTGGTTAGTGGGGGAGGTGAAGGAAAGATGGCAGAAAGTGGGGTGGCAAGTCAAAAACCAAAAGCAGCAGCTGCTCTTCCAGTGCTAACTGCGCCACTGCCTTGAAAGCTCTTTGATCGGTTCACCCGTCTGATGCACAAAAAACAAACCTGCGGCTCTGCTTGCTGCTGGGATCTCGTCGGCTCTCGTAATCAAATAGGATTCAGCCTTGGCAAGACTCAGATGGGAAGTCTCCCAGGAAAAAAACAGGCAAGGGAGTGTCATCGATTCAAGAGTGACATTGTCTAAGTGGGGAATTCGTTCTGATTTCAGCTGTCGGCTTGCCACGAGGCTGGGCTCAGCCTGCGCACGCCGTTGCTTTCCTGGGTGGGATCAGTGCAGCTACACTGATTGCCGGCTACTGACGGCTCAAATTGAGGTTAATCCCTGGTGCAGACAAGGCCGAAGTGTATGTAGGAAAGGGCTGTAAAAAGGATCTGTGCTGCATCCTGCACACGAAATGAAAAATTAAGTTTCTGTGTGCTTAATTTAGTAATCTCCCCAAGAGTGCTTTTGAGGATTTACTGCAGTGCGCTCAGCCTGCTGCGCTCACGGCACTAAGCTTTGGTTGCGACAGATGCTCACCGGGTTTCCCAGACCCCTGTGCAAAGCTGGATTTCAGACCAGATCTCCTGGTCACCTGGCAAAGCCTGTTAATATTTCCCCGGCTTTGGACCGTTACAAATCCTGGGGCAGAGGACAACGATCTAACTAACCCGTCCCGTGGCCACTGCACTCGTTTCTGTGAATTCAGCCTGGAGCCAGGACAAGAGTTCACCTGAATTCCCCCCAAAATCCTTTCGTGCCAGAGTCATCACAGGGATTTGACCTCCCTAAAGCCCTGTGTGGTTTTTAAACCAGCTGCGCTTTGAGAGAGCAGCCAAATTCCCGGGACCTGGGCTTAGAGGATGGAGCAAGGCATGTTCAGTCATGCTGCATTCGAGAGAGCAGATCGACTCTGAACCTTTCAGATGCCTCTCCAGCGCAGCGGGAAACCTTCTAGTAACATTAATGCGACAAGACAACATGTGCACACATGCTGTTACATCCTGCCGTCACCTAAGCTTTAGCATTTGGAGATGGCAGGGCGCTCTGACGCTGCGGAGCTTTTCATGGCTAATGAGCGCTAGGATTTAGAAATGCCAGGTTGATCCTGCCCCCCTCCCGCAGCCAGGTGGCCCTGCTGAAATGGATGATGAGACTCCTCGCTGGAGTAAGGACAACTCACAGGAGGAGGGCTTTGGACCCAGGCCTGTGTTTCATCAATGGCTTTCCATAAATACCGGGAAAGAAACAACTCTGCCCCTCTCAAAATCCTAAATCTATGTTGCAGCTGCTCTGCTAAAACCAGCCCTGTGTCTGAATGGAAAGGAACATGCGTGTGCGCGTGTGTATGTGTAGCATGGGCTAGGAAAGCTTCTAAAAATTGTATAAATATAGGGTGAGAGAGAAAGTTTTATTAATTGTAAAGCTTTCCTACTCTTCCATGACTAGGAGGAAAAGGATTCCTAGAGCCGGATTGAAGAATCAGGCCCTGTTGTGCTGTTAACTTCCTTTTTGTCCATTGGCTACTGAACTAGAAAGGTCAGTCCCCCCAGTTTGATACTGGGGTTCCCAGCATATAGCTCGGTGTGGAAATATCTGGGGCCAGATTAACTCTTTACTGGGCCCTAGGCAAACAAACTCTTGAGCCCCACCACTGAAGATGAAATTTTTATATGACTTTTTTCACTCGATAATTACAATATGTTAAATAAGCACAAGGTGAAGCCCTTCTTCACTTAGGGCCCTGGACATATGCCTAGTTTGCCTATGTGTTGATCCGGCCCTGGGTTTCAGCACGGCAGGATGGTTTTTAAAACACATGTCTTGCCACGTTATCCGGAAAAAAAAAAGACGCTTCTCCTTGTAGCACTTCATAAAGCACGTTCAAAGTGCGAGCAAAAGCCTGCATGACACAGCTCACCTAACCAACAAATAGCCAGGCCAGAAATCGGGAGAAACTCCTGTGAAATCGCCCAGGATTTTCACATTGTGTGTGACCGAAATCAGGATCCGGCACCCTCCTATAGAAAAGTCTATTTAAGGAGGAAGCTATATAGAGCCAGACCTTTAGCTAGTATAAGTCAGTGCTGTGCCCCTGAAGGGAGGATTAGGGCTATTTTTTGAACCTGACTTCAGCATGAGTAAATCAGGATGCAAATTCAGCGATGTTTCGCCCAGAAAGAGGTCTAAGAGTGGGCCAACCCTTTCTGCTCAGGAAAGGGTGGTACGGAGAAGCCAAAGCATCCCGAGGATCTGCCGCTGCACCTGCATCCGTGTGCGAGGGGAGAACAGAAGGCCTCAGTGCCCGTCTCCCCTTCGCTCCCTCCGTCCGTATCTCCCTCCTGAATAGATGATTTCAAGAGGAAGACAGTGCTTGGATTCTGTCGGGCTGAACAGCACATCCGGTGCTCCATGAATTATAACAAGCCTGGGCCGCAGTCCAGCCGTCTGCCTCCCCCTTCCATAGCCATACGCCTGCTGTACAGATCATTACCAGCCAGGCCGGGGTGGCAGGAACGCGCACATCCTCGGCCCAAGGAAATAACAGACAAGCAAACCCTCCTCCCGCCCCTCCGCTCGGGGCTGTCCTCTCCAGCTGACCCGCTCCATCTGCCCGGGTGCTGGCCAGGAAGCCTACACAGGGCTCCCTTCTTTCCTACTCCACTCCCCTCAGGTCCCGCTGGAGCGACGACACAGGCAGCGTTCACCAGGGTCCAGCCGATGCTTCGACCTAAATGAGCAAAGTGATGAGCTGCGGAAGCAAGTGTGAATGCACGTGAATGCCCTTGTGCACCCTGGCAGAGCAGTGCCTCTCACTTGCCCACGGGCTTTCTCTTCCCCAAGCAACAGTTGGTCTAGAGAACGACCCCCAGGAACGCGGTGGTCAAACAAGATCAAAAGCCACTGATGGTAAAAGCCTCCTCAATGACCTTCCCCCCAAATAACCCTTGTGTGCCCGGCAGTCCCTTCCACGACTGCTGACTCCCAGGCAAGTGGAAGAGGGACTCAGGTTGGGGACAGCCGAGTTTGTGGTTAGCGTGGGTTTAATTAGCACAAAACAAGCTCTGCATCCACTGTCAGTTCAAGGATCCCCCTTTGATTCATCCCACCCAAGCCCTGCCTCTTCTCACATGCAAGAATTGCTGCAATAATTAACAGAGGCTAGATCCAAACTAAAGAAATGATGGGCTCTGGGTGCCTTTTTGGTCCCCGTTGGCTTGGCGGTATTGGCCAATGGACCCTGCCTTCTTGACTTTGGACTAACACGGCTCACTACGTCTCTCCGATACCCCCTGCCCAGGTAGCAGGTGTTAACTCTGCTGGCAAATGAAAAAGGTCCCGCTGGATCCAATGATGCAGGTGGTTCATTGACCTACCAGGATCTGAAAGGGTAGGAGCATCTCTCTAGATACAGAGGATGAGGAGTCCAAGGCAATTAGCTAGCAACAGCTGTACCTAGAAAGAAGCTCTGAAGTGGGCTTTATCTTCTCTTCTTGTCAAGAATTTCTTTCTGTTGATAGGTGTGTGTGTCCTTTCCAAGCAGGCAGGCAAAAGCACCTGTTCGCACCGATCATTCACAATTTCTCCATAGCCCTTTTTTCTTTACTTGGAAGTCACAGGCTTACCGCTGAGTCACGGCAGCGCGGTACCTTATCTGTCACCCACGCACAGTTTGCAGGGAGGGGGGAGATCTTTTATTTTTTCAAATACTTCATAGAAAAATACCAGATGTCATTGTTGAGGCGACGGCTTCTCAGAATCTGTTCCAGTAGCTGGCTGAGACTGGAGGGAGCTAAGTCTGGGAGCTCGTGGCTTCCCTTGATCCAGATCTACCAGCCACGCCGAAAGCTCTTCTTCATGCCCTTGTGAGTGGGCTATCGCTGGCAGTGAGTGGCTCCTGATGGAAAGGAGCCATCCTCCAGCACAAACGCTGGAAGGAAATAATCTCTCTGGCCAGTCACAGACCTTTAACTGCTGTATTAATTAAGGGGTACTCTCATCTTGTTCCCTCTGCTGTCAATGGCCAGTTGGGTTTTGCCTCTGCTTTCCCTATCATGGCATCTGGCATTGTACTTGCTATAATTACTGCTGTGCCTGTCTCCTTTATTAGTGCAATGGCATTCTCCCTTGGAGAGCTCCACCCGTGTAATGGGAGGTGTTATTTTAATACCACAGTGTCAGACCGGTGAAACGAGCTCTCACTCGTGCTTTGGTTTTGGTTTGGACAGCCCTACCTGTGTTGACGGAAAGGCTGGGTCTCGGGGTTACTACCCAATGCAATGGGATCGAAGTCCAGGAGGCAGGCAGAGGACTCCACCCCATCCCTGCTCATGGGCCCAGTGCTTGGATTCATCCCTTCCTCCTTCAAACTCCTCCTGGCTCCTCAAAGCATGGCTGAACCAGAGTAAGGGAAGTGGGGTCCAGACGGCAGCACGAGCCCAGTCCTGAGAGACCACAAACAGAGCGAATCCATCCTGCGGCGTATCAGAAACATTTCACCTGCGAATGCCAACCCCCCGACTACATCCAAGACAACAGGCTAAACACCCCCCCACACACACTTCTCTTGCTGGGGGCTGTTCCTATATGATCTGCTCCACTGACTTGTGCTCTCCGCTACCAGCCCCAATGCTCTTCCAGGCCCAGTAACCTAAAAACATCCTTTTTGCAGATAACCATCAGACCTGGATCCGAAATGCAGATCCCGTTTCACGCTTCCCATCCCACCCTGAACTTCAAGTGCGTGAGATTCATCCCTCTGCCTTGCCCTATTCTCTGCAAGGCCCCACGAGTCCCGCAGCTCCCCTCCGGTTCTGCATTTCCAGCCGGTTTGGCAGGGCTCAGATGCTGCATCCCAACTCGGCCTCCTCTCTAGGAAGAATTGGCCCAGCTTCTTTTGGTTATGTTATACAACACCCCCCTGCCCACGTGGTCCCGGAGACATTTTCAAGCTAGAGGCTAAATCCTGCTCCTGAACTGGAGTCGGTGACCTCTAATGAACTCAATAACTGCAGAGCGGGGAATCACTTTACACCCCGCTGACGGGCCGTGCCGCCCCTGGCAGGCAGCGTGGCAGCTGCCTGGCAGCTCACAGCAGAGCAAGCAACGGTCCCGGAGAGGACGCAAAGCAAACAACAGCATCCAACTGAACCGACCGGGGAGACTGAAGGAGGCAGGGGACGAGCCTTCCCGAGCTGGTGTCTGGCCAGCACACGCCCCTGCAAAAATGTTCATAACAGATGAGTAAGTACGGCGAGGAGGTGTCTCCGCCTCGTCGCGGTGTTACGTCTCACAGCCGAGCAGGGACCCGTGCTCTTCTCACTGATTGATACAGGCAACTCCAGCTGCATTTGCTTTCTATTGATTTTGCACAGCTGGCAGGCAGACAGCACCCAGGTAACCTAGGCAGCACTTGGATCTCATCTTCTGATCGCACGCACATTTGCTCCGCAGCTCTTCGGTATTTCGCTGCTGGCAGGCCGGATACAGAATCGGCCTCGCTATATCTCAGGCCGGCCAGACAGTCCACGCCACGCAGGGATGCTCTTTGCGAGGGCATGTTGCAACCAGGCCTGAAACTGGGAGCAGAGAGAGGACAAAGAGGGTTGAATATGGGCCAGTAGACAAGGAAGGGATGTCTGATCTCTTGAAAAATGCTCTGCTGCTGTGCCATCCCAGGGATCCAGTCTGTTGTCATTTATATTGCACCAGCGCTCGGAGGCTCCGGGCTTGGGGACCAATGTGCTTGGTGCTGTACATGCGCCTCCAGAAAGACCTGCCTTGACTTTAACAGCTAATGACTTACATTAATGGGACAAGATGGCAGAGAAGAAACAGAGGCCCCTAATGGGAACATCAGATAGTGGTCAGTAGTTGAGCCAGGACTAGAGTCCAGACTCAGGCCCTTGGCCCTACAAGCTCAAGCCCCCGAGCTGTGCGAGCAGTGCAGCTTTCCCAACACTATCCCTTGCCAAACCCTAGCCCCAGCTCTTGGGGTTAGACTGAGACAGCCTGCCTGCAACCCAGGATATGCCTTGGATGACTCAGAAAGCCTCTCCCTGATATGAACTGTCTGAGCAGACGTGTCTGCTTTGCACTCTCAGCCCTTCTTTTTGTTTCTTTGGCTCTTTCTAACATTTTCCTACAGGTGCTGTCTCGAGATAGCAAAGAGTTCACCAGTCTGGTTCTCTACCCCTGTCCGGGGCGGTTTACGCCGAGATGGAAATGACTGCAAGTTCCGATGTGTGGGTCTGGATTTTTTTTCTTTTTCAACGTGTGCGATGATCCCGGTACCGACGAGGCGCTGGCTTCGCGCCCGTTTCGATTCCGGACGGAAAATCCTGACTCTTAAGAAACTCCCCAAATTCTATCGAACACAACACTTCGTGGCATTTTCTAGCCTGCCTTTCAGGCTGCTCGGTGAATCATTCGTCATCGCAGCGCTCGCTTCCTCTCGGAGCCTCTCAGGGACCGACCAAGTCATTGCAAAACCCCCTTAAATTCTGTTGACCTATGTGAATACCCTTGCGGTCACATGCAGGGAGCGTATTCATTTGGTGCAAGAGAAGATACCTGGGGGTATGATTAGCTACGTGCACCGGCTGTGCCCGTATTGCCCTGCAAGCCTCACGGTCTGTATGTACGGCACCTTGCAGTCACTGTTCTCTGTGTGCACGCACTATGTGCATGATACAGAAGCCGAACCCCGATGCGCATTCACCCGGGCCAATTTCTCCGCTGGTAAAAATCATCCTAGCTCGGTTGATTGCAGCAGAGCTCCCTCGATTTATTCCAGCTCCTTATGACTCTGCCCAGAGGATTTGTCCCCTTTTGAATGATTTCCCAGGCTCACAGCATTTATCTCTATTTGGGAACTGCCTGACAAACTTTTCGCACAGGGCTTTATTCAAACCCTGTGACTGTGGAGAGGAAAGACAGCCCATGCCGCATGGGGTACGCACCGAGACTCCCCCAAAACGCAGCTTGCAGCCCAGACACAGTGGATCTACTCACCTGATTTTTATTTCATTAGTCCTTTCCTCTCTTCCCCCCTTCTTGCAGTCTTTCTGCTCTGTGTTTTTCATTTGATTTACTTCCCACCCCCACCTATCAGCTGCTCCTCTTTCCTAATCTTTGGTTAGTTTTGGAATAAAATAAATACATCCATCCCCAGTGAAACACTAACCCAGAAGTGTGTGTCAGAGCTGGGCTAGATGTGTAACCAGGCAAAAGGAGCAGCCCTGTTCCTGATTCACAGGATGTGCGTGCTTGTGTGCGTGGGCGAGGAATGTGTACGCGTCTGTGCCGATGCCCTCCGCACCGAGAGCACGTTTCATGGGAAATGCTGTCCAGTAAGCTGCTCGGTGAGCGGCTGGATTCAATGCTAATATTTTACTAGGATTCTTCGGATGAAAATAGCAGGCACCGTCGCCACCGTCCTGTATCTCTGCAAGAGAAACATTTCCCATGAATTCAACTGCAGGGCTCAGGGAAGTGGCATGGGACCACCCGGGTGCCCCCTCACCAGTGTGCTGAGCGCCCTTTGCAGTTTGTTTTGCACGGGGCGGCGTCAGTTTGTGGGTTTCCTTCTGTAGGGGGAGGAGGAAAAAGTTGGGCACCAAGGAAAGGAGTGGTGGGGGGCGGCGTGGCATTTGCATCACTGAGCTCTGTTCAAAGAGCGCTCTTAGTAAAGGGGATTTTCCAGTCCAACTGAATGCCGCCCTCACCACGGCTCAGCCTGCTGCAAGGTGATGGTCTCTATGCCCTCCCTGCTTGCCAACGCAAAGGGCACCAGCTCCAGGGCTGCATTGGCATCTCACCCTCCCGAGGCTTGCCCGACCTCATGGAGCTTTGCCAGGATACAAACTAGTTCAGCTACAGGGTCCGTCCCAGGTACCCTCCACCCTTTGCCTCAACCCCTGCCCCCTGAGAACAGCTCTTGGGGGGAGACGGCCAAGTCCATATGTAGCAAGCACCGTGGGACTGGGATGAATAGGTGCCAGAGAGGAGAAGCTGCTTGCCACGTATAGCATGGTGTCCCTTGCCGACGAGGACAGGCAAGGCACCCCTGTGACGACAATGAAACGGACCCTTCCCGAAGGCTGCTGGGCCCCGACAAAGCTCATGTTGCTCTGGCTAGGATGTCTTTTCCTACAAGGGCTGAAGAGGGAAATAAATCCCATCCGATTCCCAGTGCTCGACCTCAGACCCCCTGCGAGCACGCTCCTATTGCTGGACCTGCCGGCGCAGGGTAGCCGGGGGTCCTTCACCCCAGCGACATGTCACAGGCCACGGCACGGTCCCCCTGGGGATCCCTGTCCCCATCCTCTCAATCCCTCCGACTCGTTTCCATCCTGCTGGCAGGAGGCGGCTGCCGTTTGAAGCCAAGCTCTACAGCAAGAGCAAAGTGCATCCTGCGACGGGGCAGGCAGTCGGACCTGATGATCTGTTTAGGTCCTTTCTGACCCTAAGCACTAGGATACTATGATACTATGGCTCCAGCTGAGCACGGAGGCCAGCAGGAGCCCAGGAGCATTTCCACGGGCCGCCTTCTGTTCCTGGGGCATCAAAAGGGGCTCACAAGTTCTCTACTACAATTAAGTTGCAAGCAGGGGAGCCTCTGTGAAACCTTCCCCAGGGTCACAGCCCGCAATTCCTTGCTCCCTCGGTACCAGGGCAGGGTCCCCTGTTGCAGACAGGTTGTGACGCCCCAGAGGTTTGAATGTGGACTCATGTCTTTGCAGGCAGCTCCACCGGCAGCACTCGAGTGTGAACGGCCTCCGTGTGCAGATGCAGCCCCTGCAGAGCCCTGACCTCACTGAGGACTCTTCAGCGCCGCTACAGAGTGCAAATAAGGATAAAGAGCCCAGCACCTTTTATCCTAAAGAATCTTTGCAAAATGTACAAAGCATCGAGAGTGCTTTCATTGTCAATCAGCGCCTCAAACGATCCCTTGTGGGTGCCAATCAGCACCTTGGCGGTCCAGCGACCGGGAGAAGGAACTCCCTGCAGATCAATGAAGGATGCTATACGACTGACTGATCCAAGCTGAGCAGCAAGAGCCCTAGCAGAGGGGATGCTCCTAATATCACCGCCTTGCCTCTCTCTGCAGCTGGAGCAGGCTCCGTCACGCATGGGGAGCTCCCTTCTGCTCCTGTGTGCCCACGTGTCCAAGCCAGAGCTGGAAACTTGACCCGGCAGGTTTGGCTTCGGTCTCGTCCCCAGTTGATTCATCGGCTGCTCCGTGCAGCCATCTGCCCCCATGTTTTAACATCCTGCAAGAGACGCTTGCAGGTGTCTCTTGCACCCGGAGCTGAGTGGTGCAGGGACGTTCTGCAGATGCTTCGCTGTCGCCCCGCAGCTGGTCTCCACGGGGTCTCATCAGCAGGCTGGAAGCCCTGCTTGGCCCTGGCACCTTCCCCGTGGCCCTGCCCATGCAGATACAGAGTTGTGGGGCAAACCCAGTCCTGAGCCCCGTGTGAATGGGGCTTGGGGGAAGAGCTTGCAACGAGGGAAGGTCACTCCAGAACTGAGCTGCTGCTGGGACACCAGTGAGGAAGAGCAGTTTCTATACCGGGCAGCTCCTGGATTATCTCCCCTTGCAATCTCCTCTATCCTGGGCAGCCATCAATACAGGTTGGATAACAGAGAGGCCAGACGGACCCACTTGCAGCTCCTGCTGCCCCAGAGCAGGCCCGGGTGGAGACCAGTGCAAACCAGGGTGCAATCAGAGAGCCCATCTGCCCTGCCGACCTTTGTCAAGATCCGAACTCAGCTCTGCCTGCAAAGCCATCTCCATTATGCCGGCTCTGATTTCCAGCTGAGATCCAGCACCCGTGAACATCCCCACGGCCCCATCCCAGCGCTCCCTGGTGATCCATGACCCTCTAAGGAGGTGCCAAGGCTTTGAGGCGCTGCCCGTCTGGGTTTATCCAGATCATGACACCTGGGTCATGGAGACAGCCCTGTCGCGGGGGTGATAGTAGCATGCCCTGTGCTACGACACTGCTCCAGCCCCATGTTTTAACATCTCCTAAGCTCAGCCTGTGAGAACCAGGCCTGTGCTATGAAAATCAAGGCTGCCTTCCCTGGTCTCCCTCGCTGCAAATAGGGCTCCCAGCACCAAAAGTCATCCTGATGGAGGCACCCGAGGAAAAGCAAGCCGATAAGCCAACGTCTGGGGAGTGGATAATATGCAAAGTGCAGACATCCTGGAAGCAGCAGCTGCAGCGGGGAGATGGAAAAACGAGGGAGAATCACATCGAGGGCGGCCTGAGGTTAATGGGAGGAAATGAAGGCAAAGGAAATCCCAGGCTGGAGATAACGAGAAGCCGAATGGGGAGATGGATTAGGTCTGGTGCGTGCAGGCAGACACAAATAAACCTGGGGAGATGCCCACCCAGGCAGGAGCGAATCGTAGAGAATCACAGAGAAGTCGGGCCGCAAGGGACCTCCAAAGATCATCTAGCCCAAGCCCCGGGGACACAGCGAGGCTGGAGAAACCAGTGTCCCCTTGATGAGGGTGGGCTCTGTTGTGGGCTCTGCTTCTGCCTGCCGGGGAAGGAGATGGGGGAGTGGGCACTGGCTGCAGCAGCTGAGAGAGGTCCAGGCTCTCCCCAGCTCCTTAATTTGCTGTGGGCACCAGGACCAAGCCGTCGGGCACAGTGGCCTCTCTGGTCGTGGCATCCCTGGGAAGCCCATGAAACCTGTCCCTGCTCCCCAGAAGACGTGCTTCCTTGAGGGCCTCATGTCACCTGGTCCCCCGTGCCCCCCACAGTCGGGCACAGCGCAGGGCGCTGGAGACAAGATGCAAGATGCTGCTGCCTCTCCTAGCAAACCCAGCGCCTTGCTGGGGGCTGCCCAGCCCCGGGCAGCATTCAGGAGGTAGCCGGCTGACTCCTGCTTGCCTACAGGGCCTGAGAGCTGCAGGTGAGCAGCCCTGTCGGTGAGCTTTGCATTTGCATTTCCCTCCGGCATCTCATACCTGAACTGAGTGGTGACGCATGAGGAGCCCAAGCACAGGTCCCTGCCGTGCACACACGTGTAGAAAACCCACCGCACCTCATCGCACCCTAGATCCAGCACCTGATGTTCCCCCTGGGGTCTAAGCCCAAGGGAAAGGGCCTTAGGTGACCTTCCTTCTTGGCTTCGGTGGTGCTTTTGCCTCCTTTTCTGGTTCATAATCACCCCGACGAAGCCCAACCCTGGGCACACAGAGGTCGTGGGGCTGTCTGGGTGCCCTGTGCCCTGGCTCCAGGTTCACTGGGGTAGGGCTGTGATGCTGAGGCATGGCACGAGGGCATGTTTTGATCCATGCAAAACATCTCCAAAAATCAATAGGGCTGTTGCAAACAGCTCTCCGCCGGGGCTTCCTGGCCTTGGAGGCTTGGCTATAGCCTGCTGAAGGGGTGGGCTCGGGCTCTTCGCTCCTGGAAGAGGCCAAGAAACCAGTGTGGAGCGCAGCAGGGAGTGGGTCACGCTTCAGGCTGCAGAAGCAGAGCTGGCCTGGACCAGCGGGTCCTGCCTTTCCACCGCCCAGCGCTGAGCAGGGGCAGGGTGCAGCTGTGAGCTCACCCCAGCATTTCCGTGCTGGCAGCAGCTGGACACAGCTGTGTCCAGCAAAGAGACGCCCCTGTTCTCCATCGGGGTCAGGGCGTCCTGGGCCCTCATCTGTCTTTCATTTGCTCCAGGGTTATAAATAGTCCCCGAGCCTGTTTGGGAGCCGACATCAAAGGCTGACGCTGGGGTCGGCTGGGTACAGCTGAGATGGGAGCAGCCGGGGAGGGGGAGAGAGAGACAGCAGACAGCTGCGCCTCGTCCCCTGGGGCACAGGGCTTGTCCCTGGCAGAGGCTGCCAGGCGGGTACAGACCGGGCCACCCTGGCACAGGACGTGCACATGTCGTGGGCATGGGCAGGGCCACAGGGCACAGGCAGGGTCAGAGCTCAGGTGGTCGGCGCTTCTCCTTCGTGCCCTGATCCCCTTCGCTCGGCCCTTGACAATCCCTGGTGATACCATGGGGCCGACGACGGGGCACGGACAGATTAGGAGAGCTGGGGGCTGCCAGGGGCCACTCTGACCCCCCTGCGTAGCCCGGACCCCAGGTGGCTCTCATGCAAGGGAGGGTCTCCACTTTCCTGTCCCTCTTGCCATCCTCAGCCTCCTGCTCAGTCTCGGTCCCTGGCATCCCCATGACAGCAGCAGGGAGATGTCTGTCTGATAGGAAGAGTTTCCTCTTCCCTTCCTCTTCCAGCTCCTCCCTGGGAAACAGGGGAGGAGAAGCCGCGTAGTGTGCAGGGACCACGCTGGGGCCCATCGGCTTGGAAACCTCTACCGCGCCGCGCCTCTGCAACTGCCTTTGTGCAAGAGGCAGCTGTTTGCAGCCGGGGGCCGGGTGCCCTCTGCTGTACAAAGCCCTTCCCAGCACCCGGCCCCTCGCCCTGCCCAGCGCAGCCTGGGCGCTCCGATCTCCAAAATCCCTGCCCACCGCCCCCCGCTGGGGAGAGACGGAGCCATCCAGGGGCTGAGCTATTCCCCCGGCTTGGAGCTGGGCTGTATTCCAGGAGTGGGAATCGATGCATCGTGGTGCCTGGGCGATACAGGGTACCCTGGGACTTTGCTGGGGATGCTCCCTGTGCCCAAGCAATGCTGTGCAGACCTGGCCGGCATGCCCGAGTGTGGCGGCTTTCGCCACAAGGAGCTGGGCTGGGGTCTGCCGGGCCTGCTGGTCACCCCTGACCGAGGGGCATCTCCCAGATGCCTTCAGCTCTCAGCACCCGAGACGCTCTTGGCTGGACTGGACGCAGCCCAGAGGCCGTGCATGAATGACTCACCCTGCACAGCTCCGACCCGGGCCTGCTCCACCCCGACTTCCACACGACCCCAGGAAGCAAGCGGCGTCTATGGCAGTGGTTCTCAGTCCTGTCCACACTCGATAAACTTGAGCCCCCCCCCCGGATGGACTCGAGGCCCCCTCGGGGAAAGCCAGATCCCCGTTTTCACTTGCTTTTTGACTGCAGAAGCATCCTAGGGCCGTCCTTGTGCTGCAGAGAGCTGCGAGGGCTCCCCGCCAGGCAGGAGACTATCAGCTCTCGGGATGCCTGTGTGGGCTGATCTCAGGAATCGCGTTGGCACACCTTGCAGCGCTGGCATTGCGTGGCACCCTGGAAAGGACTTGAGGCACCCCAGGGTGCATGGCAGCTGGATTGAGAGCTGCAGGTGGATGGGCGGCATCTGCTTGCTTTGCCGGTGCCTTGCAGACCGACCCAAGCAGTCAGCAGAGGGCAGCAGCCTACCTGCCGCTCCTGTGGGCACCTGCAAACAACTGTGGGTGGGATGGGGTGGGGGACGGTGGGAAACCAAGCCCGGTCTGGCCTCCGGCCGACCCCATCCAGTGCATGTGGCAGGAGGAAGGGGCAGAGGGAGTGGAGAGCAAGCTGTGCCTTGTTGGTGCCAGGAGGGGGCAATGCCGTCCTAGCAGCCTTGCCCAGCCGTGGCTCCCTGGGGCTGGTTCTGGACGCATCTGGGCTCTCAGCATTGCCATGGAGTTGGTATCACAGGAGCTCATAGGGCCGGAGGGCACCACAGCGGGGCACCACAGCGGCACGAGGGGATGCCAAACTGGACCGGGTCCCTGCACCGGTCTTCGCTGTGCAGAGTCACACACCTGCTGCAAGCCAAACGGCTGAGCGGCCTGCATCCAAGCCAGGTGGAAGGAGCCACGACACGCCCGGTGACAGCAGGACGCAGTAGGGGCATCGGCCCAAGGGCCGGGTGGCCGTCAGAGGCCACAGAGAGATGGAGCTGCTCGGACAGGCATGGTGCTGGGGAGCCCAGCGGGAGCGAGGAGCTGCCGGCTGCTGTGAAGGAGGCATTTGTGCCCACCCTCTGCAAATAAACCGGGCTGGGCCACAGAGGAGGCTTGGGTCTCCTCCAGCCACAGACCCCCCAGCGGGGCAGCCGGAGGGGACCATTTGTGCCCCTCTATCGGCGTCCGGGCTGTGCTCCAGCCTGCTGCACCTTTGTCTCAGCTTCCACCCAGCCCCCCCGCTCCGCGCCGGCTCCAGGTGCTTCCTGTGACTCTTGCTCACGGCTGATAAGCCTGGCAGGAAAAGGCGTCATTGCCACGAGGAGCCCTGGTACGGCCCGGGCTGGCAGGGTGAGGCCGGGGGCTCCGGGCCCGGGAGCAAGACGGCTGCGGGCTGGCATCAGCAAAGCACGGCAAGAGGCTCGGCTCAGGTACTGCTGACTCCCCGTGAGGACCTTTCTGTGGGCTTACCCGGGATCTGCATGCATCCTTCAGGGCAGGCAGCGCAGGGCACAGGGAGGGGGAACCCCAGGCAGGGAGGGGCCGCGAGCCCTGGCACGGCTGAGCCTCAGACATGATCCCAGGAGATGGAGAGAGGGGCGGCAGCCCTGGAGCTGCCCCGGGGGGTTAAGTGACTTGCCTGTGGCCCCGCAGGGGGGCAGTGGCAGAGAAACAGCCTCGCTCTCCCAAGTCCCAGGTCAGGCCCCCAATCCCTGGCCCTTCCCATTGCTTCTGCCTGCTCCTCCGAAGGCCTGGGGCACAGGACTCCCCGAACTCAGCCCTGCCCCTGTCCCTTCCGGTGGGGTGCTACATGTCCCACCCATCACCCTCTGCTACAGGGAGGGAAACTGAGGCTCGCGCAGGCTTTGGACTCAGGGCCCGCTCCAGCTCCCAGGGAAGCCAACAGGAGCCTCCTCGTTCAGTCCAGGGGGCTCTGGGCCAGGCCTGGAGGCGGCCGCGGTGGAAGTGGGAAAGGAACCCAGGAGTCCTGGCCCCGAGCCCCACTCCCGTCCCTGCACCCCCAACCAGGTTCAAGTTCGCACGTCACCTCTCACCTTCCATCTCCTGGAGGCGCTCCCCCCACCTCCGCCCCTGGTGACACCCTGGCCTCTTCCTGTCTGGTGTCTGCAGGAAGACACGCTCACACGGCGCAGCGCCAGGCTACGCAACAGATGCCCAAGAAGCAGGAAGCGAAAGCTGCATAGTCCTTATGTGAGCCGCCAGCTGGGCTCTCCTCCAGCCGTGCCCGGGGCGCAGCCCCACTGCGACGGGGGGCGACTGAGAGGGGTCGAGGTGGCACGGGGCCAGGGACTTGGGATCCCAGGGCTCGGCTCTGCAGCCGGAGGATGGAGTCCGTGGCTCTGTACAACTTCCAGACGACCGAGAAGGACGAGCTGCCTTTCCATAAGGGCGACACACTGAAGGTAGGTCTGGGGGCATGGGTTTCCTGGGCAAGGGGTGGGCAGGCTGCCCCACCTGAGGCTGCATGGGTGCCCCCAGGCCAGCTCGCAGGTCCCCGCTGCACAGAGGATGGAGACCCTGAGTGTGGGTTTGAGTCCTCAGTGAAAGAAAGAGACACCCTTGGGCAGTGGGGGAAGCCAGGGGGGCAGATGAGCCCCAGTGGGATGGCACACGGCATACCAAGGCCTCACCTCCCAACACAGACCCCCCTGGCCGAAACACCCCTGGGGTCCCTGCGCGAGCACTGGCCATGCAGCGCTCTGTCCGGCAGGGAGGGCATGGATCTGGGCCCAGTGCTGCCCTGGCAGGGGACAGGGGCTGGCTGCCAGCCCCCCTGGGGGCAATGCCAGCCCCAGAGTCCAGACCTGGACCTGTGTCAGGTCCGGGGGAGTCTGGTACCCGTATCGTGCAACCCAGCTCAGCTCCTCTGGGTTAAAAGAGGCTTAACGTCGAAGGCAGCCTGGCGGCACCCAGGAGATGCGAGTTCAACCTCCTTTAGCGACCTTGGACAAGTTATTTAAACCCTCGGGTCCTTTCCCCCCATCCTTTGTCTTAAGTGGGAATCAGGGCAGAGATGGTGTCTTGTGCGCCCGTACGGCACGTAACACGACCGGGCTCGGCTCTCCGGTGGGGCCCTGGATTCTCCTGCAATCTGCCCAGACGCAACACCGGCCAGATTTTCACACTCCTGTTAGGCAGGTGTGATTTTGGACAGGACATTTCTCACATCACATGTTCCCCGGGTTTCCCGAAGCCAACGCTGCCAGAAGACCAAGGCAGAGGGGCCTTAAAAGACAGATTCCCTCCTGCTATGGGGAACCAAACTGATGCTTTGCCCCATCACGGATAATCAATGCGGCTGCCTCACACTTCTGGCCCTAAAGGTTTTGCTTTCCTATCCAGCAATAGCTCTGTAGATCCTGTGCGAACAAACAGGCCAGAAATAGTCCTCCGAGCAGGGGAGTGTGAGACAAAGAGATGGGCATGTGGCTAAGAGGAACTCGGCAGCCCAGGGGTTGCTACCCAGCTCTGCCCCAGACTTTGGTTTTGGGGCGAGCACCTTCCTCGCTTTGTGCCCCCGTCTCCCACTCGGTGAAATGCGGATCTCAATGGCACTTGAGGGTAAGACCGCACCACACACTGCATGTGGAGCTGGCTGTGGGCGCAGGGGAGCGGACACGCGCCGGCTACTTGAACTTGCCCCTGGACCGATGTGCATTAACTTCACGACCCGGAGAAATCACCACCTAGAGCCATCTGTGGACCCGTTTCTCCAGGCAGGTCCATCCCTAGGGTAGCCCTTTGCTCCGTGCCAACCAGCTCCCTCATGCCCGGGGGGCCAAGTGCTCGGGGCAGCCAGCTAGGGAGAACGGACCGGGCTGTTTACCAGAGGAGCCTCGGGCAGCTCTTCCCACACCGTCCGCCGGAGCAGCAGCTCGCCGGCAGCGCGAGGTTTCAGATCCTGTTTGCACAGCTGTGCTGCCCCGCTGCGTAGGAGGGCTGGAAAATAGCACCAGGGCTCGACTGGGCGTCAGCGTTTCTATTTTCGGAGGGGGGCGTGCATTTCCTCCTCTTCTCTTAAGCAGAGGGGCCTGGCTGAGCCCACACCTGGGCCTCCACCCCTGCACCTCTGTTGGCCTCTTTTCAGTAAGGAAAATACATGCTCGTGCGAGCATAGCAGAGAGCTCCCCTAGCACAGGCCGCTCTCAGCTGGCATGGCTCTGCTGTGAAATGAGTTCAAAGGTCATTGAAATGAGTCCAAACCAGCCTGCAGGGCTGTGAAATAGGAGCTCCGTGGCCAGGAGCAGCAAACAGACAGCAGCGGAGCACAACCAAGGATGGCTTGATTGGTGGAAGATCGAGACTCTTAAAAAGACGAGGGGGTCATAATACCCATGGGATGAAGTGGGAATGAACCCCTGTCTTCAAAGGCAAGCAGTTTTTGCAAACCCAGCTGTTTTAACCCAGCTGGCAAGCCCCCAAGGCTGAGCGGCTCTGCTCTGAGCCGGCCTGTTCCCCAGGGCGGGCGGGTGCCTGGGCAGGGAGGGTGTTTTCTGGGTCTGAAGGGCATCAAGGAGGGACTGGCAGGTTAACGGCATGGTGGGCTCCCTTGTGTCCTCAGATCCTGAACATGGAGGATGACCAGAACTGGTACAAGGCCGAGCTGTACGGCTCCGAAGGCTTCGTCCCAAAGAACTACATCAAAGTCAAGCCGCACCCGTAAGTACCTTCCCGGCGCCCCGCCAGCCCCGGGGCTCTAGGCAGGCAGGAAGCCCCAGATCCCAGGGAACGAGCCGCCCCGCTGCTGTGGACCATGACCTCTGGACAACTGCGTCCAGCAGGCCTCAGCACTGGGGGGAAGGCAGAGGGTCCCCTTGGTGAAGCAGCACCCCATTGACATCGGGGCTGGACGGAGCCAAATCACCCCCCACAACTTGTGTCTGCCCCCCTGGCTTGAGAATCGCTGCCTCCAGCTCCAGCACGGCTGGAGGACGCAATGGGGATGTCCTGCCAGGGCTGCATCTGAGACCCCGTGCCCCAGCGATGTGCCCCAGAGCCAGGGGAGAGTCACTTGGGCCCTGTACTCTGGCTTCCTCAGGGACAGAGCCAGGCCACAGAGCCTTGGTCTGTCTGTAATGCAGCCTGAGACCCCGAGCGGTGTGAGCAAAGGCATCCCAGCCCGGTCACGCAACAGCAGTCCGGGCAGAGAGACGCGCAGAGAGCCCCGAGAGCGACACGACGAGCCCAGCTGAGGATCCCCTAGCTCAGGACAGGTCCCTGCTGGCCCATAGCCAGATCAGCACGAGGCATCCCTGGCTCCCCGCGGGGCACGGGGCAGGCTGGGCTCAGGCGTGATGCATCGCCGAGCAGCGAGGGGTGGACCACGGCAGGAGCAAGGAGCCTCGGGAGCAGGAAGGGGCCCGTGAAAGGCAGCCTCTGGCTCTGCCAGTGTGTGTGCTGTGCCACAGACTCACGTGCCTCCACGCCACAGCCCTCCCGGGAGCTGGGGCCCAGGCGGACCTGTGGGGAAGAGGGCGGCACTGAGCACAGCGGAGGCGTGGGCGGCAGGATGTGGCTGCAGCTGCAATGTGAATTCCTAGCAAACAGGGTGGAGAGGTAGAGAGAGGAGTCTCCTCCTCCTAGTGCCCCCCAGGCCAGGTGCGAGGGGCAGTCCCACGGACACTCCCTGCACCACGCAGGGCACCGGGGCTGCTTTAAAGCTGGTGATGCCCCCACGGCTTGGCCACACGTGGTGGGCACGTCATGGGGGGTTCGGTCATGACCTCAGCCAGGCCTGGCCGGATTGGCTCAGCACTAGATCTTGCAGTGGGAAGCGTATCCTGCCTCCGACACCGATGCTCTTTCTGCCCTCGGGTGAGTCACCTGGAGGTGCTCAAGGCGCTGGTGTTTTCGTACCAAATACCTGGCAGGAAGCCATGGCCCCCGGGCCTGCACCATGGCAGAGCAAGAGGGCAAGCAGGCGGCACGGCTGCTACGAGAGCTCAGGCTTAGCTTCATGCCAGGGTGCCCGGATGCCATGGGGGAGCTCGAGGGGCATCACCCCATGCAGCCGACACCAAGCAGCTGGGAATGGTCCCTGCCTCCGGCCGGTCTCTACCACCCTTGGGCCAGAGCTGGCTTCACCCATCCTGTGCCCGGAGCAGCAACAGGCGGATTGAGGCCCAAATTGTGGGTGAAACCCCCTTCCCGTTTACCTGGCCTCAGCTCTGGTCCCCTGCCCTGCTGCTTTGTCCCTGCCCCGCAGACCACCCCCTGGCCTCTCCCTGCAGCCGCCCTGCCCCTTCTCCAGGAAAGCCAGTGACCCTGAGCAGTGCCCTATGTGAGCGGTGGGGTCAAGGGGACAGTCCTGCTCCCCCTGGCAGACCCCCTGCCCCCTCCCGGCTTAGGGCCACATCCCCCACCTGACCCTAATTCAGCAGCTCCCACGTGAGGCCCGTCTAGATCCACCGCAACCACATTTTGCAGCCCTGAAAGTGCAGGACGCCGCAGGGGGGAAGCAAGCCTGACTGCTGACACGACACCCTAGCGCACGGGGCTGCGCCGGCGACCACAGGCATGCACGGGCAGGGGAGGGAGGAGATCACAAGGCTGAAGCTCACTGCCAGACTGGAGCCATGCTGCGGTCTCCTTCCCTCCAGAGACTGCCCCATCCCCGCGGCGTTGCTTTGTTAGCAGCGGGTGCAAGTGGAGAGCGCAGAGACCCTCTCCACGCAGGGTCCCATCCAGGCTCTGGCACCGGGCACTATCTAGCAATAGAGGGGCAGGCAGGGCTGAGACCGAGCAGCCCTGACACTGGGTGTGGGGTGGGGAGAAGACACCAGCCGCCCGCTCAGCCCCGGCTCTGTGCATCCTGCAGGTGGTACGCGGGCCGGATCTCCAGGCACCTGGCCGAGGAGATGCTGCTCAAGCGCAAGCACTTGGGAGCCTTCCTGATCCGTGAGAGCGAGAGCGCCCCAGGAGACTTCTCCATCTCCGTCAAGTAAGTTGCCGGCCCCTGCTCATCGCTAGGCTGTGGCCTTGCCTGCCACAGGCTTGGCGGGGGCGCCCGCGTTGAGCAGAGCAGGGGGGTCAAGCTGCACACCCTGCCCGGAGGTTACCACCGCTAGACCCCCCTGCCGCAGCGTGACTGACCCCCCCGCCCGACAGGCACCTGTACCCATTTCCCAGCCAGGGGCAAGCCTAGACTTAAGCTGGAATTGGGACCTGGCAATGCCTCTTGGCACCCTTTGCTGCAGGGGTTTGGCTCTTCATCCTGCTCCCCGGGCGCTCGTGACATGGGGGCTGGCACTGGCTGCAGGGATCCAGCTGGGCTGTGCCAGAGGGGCTGGGTACATCCCCGTCTGGCACAGCTGCACCGCAGGTGGACTAGATGCAGGTGGTCCAGACACAGGTGGACTAGACACGAGCTCGGCACGTCGTGGGCAAGGCCTGTGCAGCCTTCCTGCTGCCTCCCCTGAGATGCCCCCGGCCCAGCTATGCTCACCAGCCCGGGGTTTTCCTCGCCAGCCAGCGCCTGGGGACGAGCCAGGCCCTTGTCCCGGAGGAACCCCAGCCATCAAAGGGACCTGGTGTCCCAGCCCCTTGGGCTGGTTGGGGGGGCCCCTCCTCAAGCCGGCCACACGCATACACACGCACACGTGTGCATGCACGCAGGTCCCTAATCCACAGGCAGCCTGCCAACTGAGGCAGAGGGAGTTGGCTGCTTTCCAGCCGGTTCGGTTCTCACGCTGCCTGGTCTCTCATTAAGTGCTTAAGGAGGCTCCCGGATGCCCCACATGGAGTCAGAAAGAAAAGGAGCAGCCAGCGCCTTCCCCTTGCAGGAGACGGGTGTGGGTGGCCAAGGGGGGCTGGCTCGTGCACACGGACCAAGGAAAGCCAAGATCAGAGCCCAGGGAGGAGAGGAGCTCAGCTCAGCCCTCCCAGGGCAACTGCCCTTGCCAGGATGGCTGTAGGGACCGGGCAGATGTGCTCAGACCTGCCAGACCATGGGAGGCTGCATGACCCTGCAGTACAAGGGTTTCTGTGGGCATCCCACTAAGGCTCCCCTGGGAACGTGGGGGAAAGATGCGGCCCATCGCCCAGACGCCAAGACCACACATAGCAGGGTGAAGGGGCAACGATGCCAAAGACAGCATCCACGTTGGACCACAGCGGATGCAGGATACCAGGCTCACAGGCCTGAGGCGGACTATGTCCAGCCAGAGCATTCCCGCACGCCCCAAACGCAAGGGCCTGGAGCCTTGCGGCTCGCTTCAGGATCAGCCACTCCTTTTAAACATACAACACGCCTGAACGGAGAGTTGCCTTTGGGTTTCTGAGCCTTGAAGCTTCACTCCGGGCCTATTTTAAGCGGCTTGTCTGCAGGGTCCAGAGACATCCTGCCACCTTTCAAATACCAGCCCCAGTTCATGTCCGTTCCCAGGCCTCCAGGAGCTGGCACTTTCAGGAGGGTGTACCCAAAGCAGAAGAAAAAAAGAAAAGAAAAAAAAAAAAAATCAGTAATGCAAAAACAAGATGACTTCCAACCACAAAACCAAGTGAAAGTGCCCCAAATGCAGAAGCAAAGCCCTGGCCCCTGGGGAGAGCGGCTGGGGGCTGTGATGGGAGCTGTTGCGCTGACGGTGTTTGGAAGCAGACGTGCCCTGCAAGAAAGAGCCCGGGGCAGCACTCGCTGGGAGAGATGCAGGCAACAGAGATGGATGGAGCAGGGTTTTACCCTGCATTAAAACATGGGATTGTTTGTTCTTGCTGCCGCGGCTTCTAGGAAATCACCTGATGGCAGGAACCAGGGTTTGCAACCACGCCTGGTGCCAAGAGAGTTGCACGGAGCCAAGAGAGGAGCTCCCGCATCGCCCACAGGATGAGAGCTCGGTGCTTTGGACCCGATGCCTTGGGCGAGGCCCTGCCTAGCCGGTCCCCAGCGCCCAGCCCGTCCCCTGCTGCGCAGCCTCGTCCCTTGCAGAGCCCAGGAGGAACGAGCAGGCCCTGGGCACGGGGTTGTGCAGCCAAGCTGCACCGAGCTGCTGGCTGAAGCCACCCTTTGCAGCCACAGCTTCCGCCCTTCACACCCACGGCTCAGCCTGGTTACTGGGAAAAGCACGCAAGGGCAGAGCTGGGCGGAGGCACTCGAGCCAGAGGCCCTGGGGAGTCACGGGAAGCCCCAGCCGAGGCTCCAGACCAGGCCCCGGCACGCGCCCGGCTTTGAGATGACTCGGAGGATGCGCCAAGGCCCACGGCTCTGCCCACAGCTCCTTGCTTGTGGCCTCGGAGCCGTGCAAAGCCACCCACGCCTGCACCCGCCTCGGAGCTCGCATCCCCCTGGCTGGGGACCGTCACCTCTGCCCGGGGCTGCAGGAAGCCCAGGACAGTCTGGGGAGGGCCAGCCCCTCTCACCAGGCCCAGCCAAAAACAGCCGCCTGCACTGCAGCCTCTTTATCCAGCCCTGCCTCCGCCCTCCTGGTGCCTTGCACCTGTGCGATACCACACACCTGTGCGATAGCTAGGGCTCAGGCACCTCTTAACTCTTCCTTGCCCTGGCAGGACGAGGCCTGCTCCATCTCCCTGGTTCGAATCCTCCCAGCTGGGCAGCCCGGTTAGGATGGGGCTCAGCCCCTTCCCCAGCGCTTGGGTCACAACTGATTTGATACGGGCACAAACCGGGGGCGGAGGGGCCATGGACCAGCTGCAGAGCCCAGGAGTGGACTCGCAGGAAGCCCTGGGGATCTGGTTTCAATCCTCCCCCCTGCACGCCCAGCCTCCCCTGCCCTCTGCCTCCCTCCGGCAAGGGCATTCCCGTCCGAACATCAGCTTCTCCCTGTTTTCCTGTAGCCAGGAGCACAGCCTGGGACGTGCCATGAGCCTGCTGGGCCTCAGCCTGGGATGCAGGAGGCTTAGCAGCAACTTATGTGCCCCGCTGGGGGAAGACAGGCCAGCCCCGCAGACCCCTGGGCTGCCCCTCACCCCGTGGGGGCACAACGGGACCAGCTTGGGTCTGAGCTCGGAGCCCCCCAGGGTGGCTTTCAGGCTTGGGGGACGGGCAATGCCTGGCCCCAGAGCATGTGGCCCGCCCCCCCGCCGGGGCATTGCTGCGGGCAGCTCAGGTGCTGGCACAGCCCTGCCTGGCTGCCGCCTCCATCACTCCCCACAGACCACGGGACACATCCAGCTCGTGGTCCCTCACTCCCATTCCCTGCCGAAGGAGCTCAGCGCTCCAGAGCTTGCTCGCGGCTCCCCCGGCGCTTGGATGTCTGAACGTGGGGGCAGCCGGCCTCGTGGGAGCTGCTGGGCCATCTCCCCTGGGATCAGCCCAGGGCTGGGCACAGACACAGACCCGATTCCTGACACCGGATGAGATACCCTCTGTCCGCAGCCACCAATGCTGCTCCCTAACGCTGAGACCCTCAGTCCTCCTCATCCGTCACCCCCCGGGCCCTGGCTACAAGCAGACGCAGGTGCATTTGTACACAGCGAGGCACTGATCTCAGCCCTGCTGGGAGCTGGTTAATCCCCTGCCCAGCGTGGGCCCTGGGGATGGGGTACTTGTTGCTAGAGCGTTACTCACAGCCTTCATTTGTCTGTCCTGGCGTTAACAGGGCAGTCCCTCGTGCGGAGGGGCTGGGTGGCTCTCTCAGCAGGACCCAGGGTTTCCCCCTCTGCCAATGGCTTACGCAGGCGAATGATCGCAGCAGGGTGCTAGTGCCTTCCCTGCCACAGACTGACCAGGAGGCCCCGGGCAAGTCACCTCATCTCTCTGTGCATCATCCTCCCTTCCTCATCCATGGTGGTCAAAGAGAGCTGGGGGCGTGGGCAGGGGGCGTGAGTCCCGTGGAGGCATAGCGGAGATGTCTTGTGTAAGGCACTGTAGCAGTGGTCTCGATGATGCCCTCCCCTCTGAGGATAACCGCCTTGTCGTCTCCATCTGCCCTCAGCTACGGGAACAACGTCCAGCACTTCAAGGTGCTCCGGGAGCGCAACGGCAAGTACTTCCTCTGGGAGGAGAAATTCAACTCCCTGAACGAGCTGGTGGACTTCTACCGGACGACCACCATCGCCAAGAAGCAGCAGGTCTTCCTGAGGGACGACAACCCACCCCACGAGGTACGAGGGCGCGTGGGGGAAACGTGGCATGGCATGGCATGGTGTGGTGTGGCGTGGCGAGCTGCAGTCTATGCAGCTGTGCCCTGCCCATCGAATAGGAGTCAGCGTGTCCCCACACAGCATTCACATGCGTGTTCGCAGCCTACGTCTGTGCCTGCACACGATCACAGTAGCCACAGCCCTTGCAGCGCACCACTCCAAGCTGCCGTGCATTGCGGGTCTTGTGCGTGGCCTGCGAGAACAACAGGGTGCCCCAGACTCGAACTCAGACCCCACCCCCAGTCCCGTCCGAGAAAACACCATGAGTCCTGACCCATAATTGTGGACGCCCACACCCTGCCAGGCTGGGGCGCAGCACTGGGATTCCCAGGGCAGGGGGCACGGAGGTGGCAAGCGGGCAGGGGTGGGGGATCCGTGCCAGCCATCAGCAGGGCAAACCGGGCTCCTTGCTGTGTCCATCCGGGGTGGGAGGAAGCTGCGCTCACCCGCCTGGATTTCGAGCCTCCTGGCTCTCCTGACGCACGTCTCGCCCCGTGTCGCTGCAGGCAAGGAAGCCCAAGTTCGTCCAGGCCCAGTTCGACTTCTCTACCCACGATGAGTCCCAGCTGCCCTTCTACCGTGGGGACATCATCGAGGTGCTCGACTGCCCCGACCCCAACTGGTGGAAAGGGAAGATCTACGGGCGGGTCGGCCTGTTCCCCCGGAACTACGTACACCCCGTCCACAAGTGACCGGCTGGGGGGACCCCCCGGTACCACTCCCTCGGTACCCCACGGACAGACTGAGCAGCCCGGGAGCTGACGCAGAGCTTGTGGGAGACGAGTCACCTGGCATCGGAGAGCCCAGGACCTCTCCCGGCGCTACAGCCAGACTGGGGCATGCTGGACCCTGCTGTGAATCGCGCCTCCTGCCAAACCCCTGCACCCCTGGAGCTGCCTCTGGCTGAGGACTGGCAGACGCTTGACCCACACCCCAGTGGGAACCTGGATGCGGCGGCTCTGGCTGCGTCTGTGTGCTGCTCCCTCCCTGCTCCACCCCCGTGTCTCTCAACCGTGAGCTTTTCAGGGCAGGAAACTCTGTCTTCACACCTGTTAGCAAGGGGCCAAGCCGCACGCCAGGCACTGTGCACAATAAAAAGGCCTAACCGCAGTCCCCAGCTGCTCCCTGAAGCACTGCGAGCTATCTGACCCTGCCTGGGGAGGGGCTGGGCTGTTCCCCGGTGCAGGGCACCCCTGGCTCTCAGCTGCCGGCCTGGGGGGGACAGGGAGGTGTGTCAGAGGGCTGCTGATCCAGGCTAACCGGTGGCCGGACACTTGCAGAGCTGCCGGGCAGCATTCCCCGAGTTGCCTGGCCACGTTCTCGACCCAGCCCCTTCCCCTTCCCAGATCTCATGCCATGGGGGAGAGAGAGGAACTGAACTGCCCCTGGGGGGGCTTCAGTGCCCCAGCCCAGCATGCCTGCCAGAGACAGGGGCACATCTAAGTTGGGTTTCCCACCCTTCTCTCACCCAACGCCCCCAGACAGGTGCGCCCCCAGCTCAGGCCCCACTTGTTCTCCCTGCCCCTCCGGTGTCCCTGCTGACCCAGGCCAGACATGGGTGGGCAGGCAGAGGTGAAAGCCCCATGTCCACCAGCTGAGCTCTCACCCTGGGGAGACCCCATGCATGTCAAGCCCGAGCCTGGTCCCACCTGTCAGTGAAGGAAGCAAGAGATTGATGCCCCTTTGCTGTCCTCACGGATACCCAGCGCACATGACCCCGCAGGGCCCTGCTGACCAGGGTGAGAGCCAAGCTGGAAGCCGGAGCTGCAGTGATCACTGAACCAGCTTCGGTCTGGTTGGCAGAGGAAGGCTTGCGATGGCTTTCACAGCAATAAAGAAACGTGCCTGTAGCCACAGGAAGCCCCTGAGCTGGCCTGGCTGCTACCCATGGGGCTGGGGCTGGCTGTGAGCTTCAGCCCCACAAGCCAAGCCCACACTGCCCCAACGAGGCAGCCCACGGACTGGTCTCCCACCCCACGAGGCTCCCTGCCCAGCTGCACGGTGAAGTTCAAAGCAGCACGAAGCCAGAGCAGGCAAGAGCGCCAGCTAATACCCACTGCTTTACGCTCTAGCTATAGCTTTATGGGCAAGGAGCCAGCAAGGGATGGGGGAGCAGCTAGCTAGCGCGGGCTTCTGCTTTCAGAGAAACTCCCAGTCCATCCAACATCTTTGCAGCATTTAATTCAAGGCACCAAAGCCCGTGTCCTCCGTCTGCCCCGAGACAAGGGGGCGAGTGAAGGAGAAGGGCTCGGAGAAGACTGGCTGCAGTGCTCACCAGCTCCAGGACGGCAGTGGTACCCAGAGCAGACCCAGGGTTTCACTCCCAGAGACCCCCCAGCTCCATCCTTCAAGGGTCACGTACAAAGAACCAGGCATGCCATGCAGGACGGGGGAGCCCCGGGCTCCCAAGAGGGCTGGGGGCAATGAATGGGGTTTGTATCCAGGGCAGAACAGTCCTGGTGATCTCCCCAGTCACCCCAGGCATCGATCCCTTGGGTCCTCACGCTGCCTGACACCGCCCTGGCTCCAAAGCCTATGCAGGGGGTCGGACTCGATGATCTATCGAGGTCCCTTCCGACCCTAACATCTATGAATCTATGAAAGTAGTACGAAGCAAACACTGAGAGCCTCTGGGGTCTCTGAGGACGGTGCCCCTGGCAGCCCCGACAGGGCCATGGACAAGCTCCCTGGCTCCAAACCCCTCCAGTGCCCAGAGGGAGTTGAGAGAAGCACGGTTCCCTCGACCTGCCCCCCGCCCCCGCGGCCTGGCAGCCTCCCTCCCAGGCTCCTGAGCGCGTCCCAGCCCCAGCCTGGCTGAGCAGGGGACAGTCAAGCAAAATAGGCATAGAAGAAGACATTGATGCACATCAGGAGGATGGCATTGATACAGCAGATGCTGGACCAGAAAGGGGTCTCTGTGGTGTCCCTCAGGGCTGTTGCGGGGGGTCCCTCGGCCGTCACCCCCCGGGGCCAGGACATGCAGTCCGTGCAGGGACAGCTCCAGGGAGACCCCTCCTGGGAACCTGTGGCAGAAGGAGAGAGACCTGGGAGGGGGCAGGCGCCACTGAGCCCACCCCCTCTGCACTTCCCACACCCAGGGGCTGGCCACGGCTGTCTCCAGAGCATAGCCGCGGGGGCTGAGACTCAGGATGGCCCCCGCCTGCACGTGCCCCTGGACTTGGGAAGTGTCTGAGCCCCAACATCCACCCCCCCCTGGACCCCCTGCTGCACCTACCCTCCTTCCCTCTCCGCAACGAACCATTCCCCGCCAACACCTTGGCCGGGGAAGGTGCGGGGCGCCGCTGGGAAAGGGTCCACCAGGTGAGGTTCTGGACCTGGAACGAGAACAGGGAGCTCAGGGGGGCTGAAGGCAAAGCCGCTCGCCCTGCCAGGCTGGTGCCCACTGCTGCAAGAGGGGCAGGAGGGCTGATGCCCTATAAAATCCGGGTCCCTTTAAAGAGCTTCAATAGGAGCCTCTGATGACACAACCCCCCGGTCACCAGGGGTTGTAAGACACGTAAGCCCTGGTGATTCCTCTCCTTGCAGGGGGGCCCCCAGCTCACACAGAGGCCAGCAGGTTGGGGGGGTTCATGTCTCTGAGGCCCCATCTCATGGCCACACAGCAGATGAGGACTGGGGTGGGGGGGGAGCTGCAGCAAAGAGGTTTCATTGCCGATCAAAGGGGGAAGGAAGCACCCCAGGGGGGATTGAGCCCCTGCCGGCAGGCACGGCTCAGCGAGTCTTTGCAGACACCAGCCCTGCTGGAGCACAAAGCACCTGGCCTCAGCACACAGCGGCCGGACCCGGGCACGGGAAAGAGGATTAAACTAGTTTCATAGGCACGATCCGTTCTGGGGTTGGAGGACGGGGCTGGAACTCCCCAGCTCGGACTTTCACCCTGGGTTTCTTTCTTGAGAAGTAACTTCAAGGCAGCTTCCTCCCCGGCAGCACCCGTGCTCATGTGGGAATGTCCCAAGGGGACAGAGACCTGCTGCTCTGAACTAAAGCAGGAGATGCAGCAAGAGGGCCACTAGGTCAGGGAGGAAAGCAGAGAACAGCAGGGATGGACGCAGCTGAGCTACCAGCTGCTGGTGCTGCGTGAGGCTAAGGTTTGCCCAGGGGCAGCGGCCGGGGGCTCCTGTTGGCACCTATGATGTGCCGGCGTCCCGGAGAGGTGCACGTGCTCTGGAGGCTGCCCCGTCCCCTGCAAAGCTGAGCAGGGAGGGGATGGGGTGCCCTTGTGTCCAGCTGATCCTTGGGGACATGCCATGTGGCTCGGGGGGATGTCCCCAAGCACCGGGGCTCACCTGGGACTCCATGGGGGGGTCGGTCAGCAGGCTGACCCCCACCACCACGACGGCCGTGAGAGCGCAGAGCAGGACAGCAAAGTGCAGGTAGTGGATGTCCCTCAGGATGGAGGGGCGCTCATCGGAGATGCCACAGCGCGGCGTGGGGTGAGCAAACTCCAGCCCCAGCCTGGCCAGGCCGGCTGCCAGCCCCACCATCAGGCCCCAGAAAGCTCCCTGCAACACAACGACAGGCAGGCAGCCGGTCAGGTCTCCATCGCGGTCTCCATCCGTGGAAGGACAGCAGGGCAGCCACCAGTCAGGTGAGGAACGAGGCACCAGGAGGCTGGGTTCAAGTCCCTGCTGTGCCACCGACTTCCCAAGTGACCTTGGCACGTTACTTAACCCCAGCTGCCCATCGGAGACAGCAGCACTTCTGGGGCCTGTTTAGAGCGACAGGTCTTTGGGGCTCATGGGGACTTGTTCTCAGCTGGGAGCTACCACACGGGCACGGGCCAAATAAGACCCAGCTGCCTTCTGGCCCTGGCCAGGTTGCTTTCTGCTACAGCAGTGTCTGGACCCGAGGGGACTTTCCGTGTCAACTCGGCTGCCGGGAGGTGAGTGAGGTCATGGCTCGGCGTGCTGCACTTGGGCAGCGATGCACATCGGCACCTGGCTCGGGCCCGGCTGTCAGCGGCATGTGAGCCACCCACCAGTTCCTGGGACCCCCACCCCGCTGGGGCTTTTTTCAAACGTGGGCGAGAAGAGTCTCCTCTGGCCGTCAGGGCAACGGCGCTCGGTTCCTCAAACAGGACACGTCTGAAATCCCTGACGCAACAGCCCAAATCTCGGAGACGAGCACGATCTCCGAAGCCCTCGGCACTGCTCTAAGAAGCGGCTACCGACTTGTGGGTCTTCACAAATACAGGAGCCTCTAAGGCTCATCAAGCTGCCCCTGAGTCTGGTGCGTCTAGATGCACGGCGATGCCTTCACCACCCGACAGCTTCCTGCTGGTGCTACCGTAAGGGGAAAGCCATGGGGACCAGGCTACTTTAATGAGTGCTGAGGTAGACCCAAGGCACAGTGAGACTTAGCTACCAATGGCAGCAAACCAACCGTCCCGACAAGCCCTGCTATACAAGGAGATGAGGTTAGGGCAGCGCGCAGCTATTACAGCCACGTCCAGGCTTATGCAAGAGCCATGTAGGTGTCCCACGGCAAGAGCCAGAGACAAGGGAGCTCTGCCCATCCAGCTCTGCCCATCCTCCCTCTGCCAGGGAAGGAGGACCAAGGCCAGGGCACACAGGGCAATGCTACATGGGTGGAGAAAGGCTCCACCTGGGAACCAGTTGGCTGCATATGGACTCAGAAGTGGAGACTGAGACTCACTGTCCGCTACAGAGGACCTGACCCGCGTAGCCCTGCTTTAGGAGGTCTACGGATCCAAGCCACCCCCCTGGCGGCAACCACTGCCGTCAGCATAACAGCCCTGAGAGATGGGACCAGGATCTGGGATGGCATCTCTCTAAAGGCCTGCTCTAGCTCAGCTAGCACCACGGGCATTCGAGGCAGATGTGAGACTCTGTTATTCAGGTCCAAGTGAATGAATCTAGAGGGCCTTTCTGGCCTGGAGGTCCAGGACCCGGTGACCCAGAGTGCCCCTTGCACCACAGCGCTCAGCTCACCTGCTCGTTGGCCCGTCTCCAAAACACCGCCAGGGCAAAGACGGCTGTGACGGGTGGGGCGAGGGCACTGGTCACGGACTGGATGTAGATGTAGAGCTGCCCGCCGCTGGAGCTCTGCAGGATGGGGATCCACACCACGCTGATGGCCACCAGCACCACTGTGGTTAGCCTGCAGTGACAGCAAGACCCAGGGTCAGGCTGGAGCAGCCTACGGTGACCTCCATCCCCATCGCACCCCTCCGGTAATGCAAGGAGAGAGACTGGATGCCGCGTGCCATGCGTGCATGGTACCAGCCGCAAGGTCACCTGGCTTCCCACCTCCTCATCGGCAAAGCCACTGCCTTTCCAGCACCCTCGGGTGCCAGTCAGCTCGGGAAGTCGAAGCTGGGACCCCAGCAGGGCAAGATAGGGCTGCTCGCTGCCCGACAGACACAGGCACTCTTCACGCCAACGACGCACCAGCCCAGACGCGTCGGTGCATGGGCACCCGGAGCGTCGGCAGCTGTCAGAGCAACGAGAGAGCCAACGCGGAGGGAGACCGTCATCTTGGAAGCATCTGGCCTCTTTGCAATAGGCAACTATCTGCCCAAGATCTGACCACCTGGCCCTTGCTGGAGGGCTCTGGGAGAGCTCATGGACTCAGAGCTGGGTTTGCCTTTTATTTATACCCCAGGCAAAGCGTTATCAGCATGGGTGAGTAAGCGCCACCCGCTTACCTCTGGCTTGGATGTGGCAAGCAGGGATCTTGGACAGCTGGAGGTGCAAACATCCCGCAGCTTGCCCCCTGCTTCCCCTCTGTCACCAGGACTCAGGGCACAGAAATAAGCCTTGGTTTTCATTCCTCAGCGCACGCACACAGGGAAGGGGCTCACTGGTCACTCAGCTGCTCTGAGAGCCAGAGAAGTTTTGGGTGGTATTAACTGCTGCACCCTTCAACAGGAGGTGGCCTTATGGCAGCAGGCCTGGCTGAGATGCATCCAGCTGGTATCAGTATAAAACAACCTACTTCTATGGAGCAAAATCCAGGGGACAGGCCAGGACACTCAACACAGAAGCTCTTAGGAGCCAAGCGAGGCAAGGATTTTCGTGGGCGATTCTTTTATTGGACCAACCGCATGCTTAGACTAGACTTAGAAAAGCTTCCCAATGCAGCTGGTCCAATAAAAAGATGTCACCTACAAAAATCCTTGCCTTTTACATATGTCCGGGCCCATCCTGACTGCACACTTGGGAGCCTGAAAACGGATGGGTGCTTATCTGTCTTGGCAGCTACCAGGAGCTGAGCTCAGAGCCTGCCTGGGTTACCACCGCCAGCCTGAGCAGGGTGCTGCCTGGCACTTAACTGAGGACAAATCTTCAACTTTGGGATGAATATCTGGGAGCTTAGCTCTGGCTGAAGGTTTCCATAACACCCAAGTGATTTAGGAGCTGCGTGGTTGTGGGTGCCATGGTACAGGGATAGGGTCAGTGTGATCAGGGCCTGCCATGGGGGGTATCTGCCAATGCACGGGTTGGAAAAATTTCCTCTGAGCACAGGATGCTTCTATCCCCAGCCCCGCTGCGGACCCCCTCGGCTGCCTTGCAGCCTGGGCGCAGGCCATGACCTGTGACGCCCTGGACCCAGACCTGGAAAGACCATCCCAGCGCAGTGGGAGCCTGGGTTAACGAGTGTTTCCTCAGTCCTTAATCCCCACGATGGGCTCAGCAGCTGCCCTGCTCCACCCGCCCGCGCACACACAGACATGCCCACACGCTCCAGCATGCATGGGCATGCTGCCAGGAGCCCGTATCCCGGTGCTGCCAGGTGTTGCTTTTCCTCTGTGGTCCCCAGGGCTGTGTCAAGCATCACAAACCTGGAGCAAGACAGAGCGACGCAGCTAGAGGAGCCTGGCCAGCCGCCTGCCATCGTGCTTTGAGGGGATCGCTGCGTCCTCCCCGTGTCTGGGCACTGCCCTCCGGTGCCAGCTCAGCAGCAATTCCTGCCCCTTCTGACCACTGTGAACCACAGGAGCTTGGAGTCCCATGTGGTCCGGCCTTTCCCACGCCCTATCCCTGGGAGATGCTGGCCTGAATAAGTGCGTGCGAGTGTGTGAATATGTGTATATGCATGTGTGTGTCTGCATGAGTGCCCCTGTCACTGGTGCACATGTGTGTGTGTGTGTGTGTGCATGTGTGTGTAAGTGCGGGTGTGAAGAGGTGTCCACGTGTGCATGCAAATGTATAAGTGTGTGTGTGCTCACATATGAGTGTGTTTATGTGCATGTGTGAGTGCACATATGCATGCCTGCGAGTGTGTGGATGTGAGTGCATGTGTGAGCACACATGTATACCTGTGAGTCTGTATATGTGTGCCTGTGTGTGTGTGCATGTGTTTGCCTGTGTATGTGTGTGCATGTGAGTTTGTACATACATGCTAGAGTCTGCATGTAAGTGTGTGTGTGTGTGTGTGTGTGAACATGCATGAGTGTGCACCCACTGAGCCCTCTTTGATTCATCAGTTCATTGGCTTTTCAGCATTGCTCACACTGGAAGCATCACTCTGAATCACAGCAGCATTGGGCAACCGAACCAGAGCGGAGGCGGGGAGCGGGTCTCAGCGAGGTGGGCACTGAAGGGAGCGAGAGAAAGGCAAGAAAAATGACTGTGGGGCTGAAGAGTGGAGGGAGGGATCAGGTTATAAGGCAAGCGGTGTGGAGCCTGACTCAGCTCTGAGGAGCAGGAGTCTCCAGAGCCTGGCCCGGAGAGAGGAGGAACTGCGGGGAGGGACGGCATCTCCAAGCCTGGCTATCCTGGAAGAAAGGCACAGACGCCCCCAGACCCTTCTCCTCCCACAGGGGTGGGGTCTCAGCGGCCACTGCCCTTTCCTGGAGGTAAGAGTGCTCCAGCAAGTGCCCCCTGCCCACCCGGGTGTGCAAGCAGGGGGTTCCCCTCTGATGGACATGGCCCCTGTGACACCAAGGGACCGGAGTGGGCATCCCAGGAAGCTCCTCTCCTGCCCCATGAGCTGTCACCTCGAACAGGGGTAGCTGATGAAGGAGTTAAAGTCATGCCCCCTCCCTGGCTTCAATTTCCCCATCAGCAAGGCTAGCAGTGCTCACTGCACAGGGACCCCGGCCCTCATCGTCCCATCTTTAGGCTTCGGCTGATTGAAGCTCCCCAGGGCATCAGCCTACAAGGGACTGTCTGAGCCTCCGGACCCCCTCCTGGGCACTGCCAAACCGTACCTCTTTCCTACCCAGTAACTCCTAAGGGGCACATGCAATTCCCAGGTCACAAAGCCACGTTCCCAGGGCTAATAACGCCGCTCCAGCTGCACTCCCAAGACCTCCAAGTGCTTCAGCCAGAAATGAGTTCAGCCATCAGACCCCCCTGGGAGGCTGATAGCAATTCTGGAGGAGCAGAGAGAGCAGGCTTGAGTCAGTGACAGAGCCCAGGAGAGGACCCAGGAGTCCTGACTCCCTTCCCCCACCCCCCTTGCATCGCTGGCTAACGAATGGGCTTCTTCATTGAGTATCCCAAGTTAAAAGGAGCCAGGTACCTGCAAGCTGGCCTCATTAATACCCCAGTAACCCTGTGATTTTCATAACCCATTGTGGTGGTGCTAATAACACCGAGATCATAGGTTCAGCCCCTGGTTGGACTAGATGAGCTCCTGAGGTCCCTTCCAACTATAAACTAGGACACTGCATTGGGTTCCCCGGGTGCCCCTGGCTCAGCTCTGATGCCATTATTAGCCCACAATTAACCCAGCCAGTGTGAAAGAGCTGAACAAATACCCTGCACCACCACCCCAGGCCAGCCCTGTCTTCACTGTGGCCAGTGACTAGTTTATCAGCCCCTTTCTGCTCCAATGCTATGTGCGAAGCCATCGTCCGGGTGCAAAAGCAGAGGGAGGAACCACAGCCAGCAAGTGTGTTCCTGCCTCATCAGAGGTCTCTCTCTCAGCAGGGTGGGCAGGCCGGGGGTCTCCACGCTGCTTGTCTGCGGGAAAGGTGACATGATCACAAGCAGAGGCTGGGCTGGCAGCTTCCTAAATGCTGGGCTGGTCAAACACGTACAGCTGCAAAGCCTGGACCAGATCAGGCCCATCACAGGGTGGCAGAGACAGTTGTCCTGGGTCATCGGGTCTTGCTTACTGCTGTCCCAGGCCACTGCACATCACCCCAAGGTATGAGGCTCCGGGGCTGAAGAATCACTGGGATGAGCTGAGCTGGGCTGCACTTCCAGGTAGGGACGTGTTGCAACAGCTGCCAGAGGAAGCTGCCTCCCCTGCCATGCTGCCAGCGTGCCCTTCACCCACCTGAACATCCTAGCAGGGCCCGGGGTGCTGCGCGGTGTTAGTGCCACGGATGGTGACTCAGCCGCGCTGCACCAGACACAGGAAGCAGGGCCGCGCTGACACGGAGGGCGACGGCTCCCCTTAAGTTGGCTACCCCACGAATGAGCAGCCCTCGTTTGTGCTCAGGAAGTGCCTTTTCCCCTGGGGTCACCGACATGCTTGGCAAACACAGATGCGCAGCGCTCACAGGATGCTTAGGAGAGAAGCTGACCTGTCATTATGGCCATTTTACATGCTGGTAGACGGAGGCAAAGGCGTGGTGTGGGTGGAGGCAGGAGATGGGAATGTGCAGGGATAAACAAGTAGGAACCACATAGCCTCCTGGCAGCGGGCACCGTCCCAAGCCGCACTGTCATTGCCAGCTAACGCGGCAAAGCACTGGGCAGGGCGGACACACCCCTCGCTGTCAGGGTCGAACCGTCTCGCGGTGCTTCCAACCATCAACAACAAGGAGCCCAGGAATTTCAGACTGACTCCTCGTAAAGAGGTGACCCGACGCCCTTTGGTCTCGAGACACTCCCTTCGCACTGAACTGACAGGCACATTCCCCGGTGCTGCCTGGAGCACGGCACAATGGGCAGATTCATTCCCCTCCCATGTATCCTGGTGCTCCCCTGCTGCCCTGTGCTGTCTTAGGGCAAGCCAAGGTGCCAGGCCCCTGTCTGAAAGCACCCCACGACCCCTCAACCAACACACAGCACGTGCCCTGCCCAGGCACAAGCATTCGGAGGCACGCAGAAGACCCCGTGCAAGCCCACGACCCCATCAGCGCTCACATGGGGGATAGCCAAAGTGCCCACACCACCCCCTAGTGCCATCACCAGCGCCACGGCCATGGGATTGCATGCAGAGACCCCCAAGCTGCACCGTACTTGGGGTTTCTAGGTGCCGGGGTAGCGCTGCGGGCTGACCTGGAGTCCAACCTACCCATCCCCACTGAGATAAGAATCAAGGTCTGGGTCCAGCTAAGGGTTGATAACAGCTGTTTGCCTGCTCAGCCCTTTGATCCCCTGAAGGCCAAAGGATCATAAAGCCACAGCAAACAACCCTGGGCTTTCCAGCCGCCCTGCTCCGCCCTGCCATACAGAAGGGGCCCAGGTCCCGTACCTGCCCACCAGCAACAGCTCTCGCTCCCCAGCGTCCAGCCGAACCTTCCTCCAGACGTCCATGGTGAAGAGGGTGCTGCTGCTGTTGAACACGGAGGTCAGGGAGGACATCAGGGCAGCCATCATCACTGCGATCATCAGTCCTCGCAGCCCTGGAGGGGAAGGAGAAGGGACAGAAGGCATCGGCATCTTTCTCCAAGGCATCTGCTGTCCTCAGGACCTCTCGGGCAGCACGTCACCCAGCACTGCCCACACTCAGACCTCCTCTGGGTGCCCTCAGCAGTGGGAAAAGGGGGATCTAGGTTGGCAGCAATTGAAACAAAGGGTTTATTGTCCTCCTTCCTCCTGAAAGGCAAGCGGGTGAGGCTGGCAAGGGACTAATGCCCAGCCGCAACCCTCTCCCAGCTGGGGCTTAAGCAGGTCTCTTCCCCATGAGGCATTACTTCCCCTTCCCAGCTCTAGGGCCTGGGCTGGCTCTGCTGACAGCTAAGGAAGAGCCCCAGCTGCCAGGCTTGGAGAGCAGTGGGCAGTGCCCACCACCCCTGCACTTACCGCTGGGCATGAGCTCAACCACCAGCTTGGGGTAGGCGATGTTGGAGCAGCCCACCTCAGCCCCGCACACCCGGGCACACTCGGTGGGGTCCACGCAGGCCACGGCATCTGGAAGGGTACAGAGGGA